>NC_056660.1:174722881-175095381 GCF_018350195.1 Panthera tigris
CGTGGCCGCCGACCCTGACAGGCTGGTTCTGGCACGGCAATATGTCCTTTCTTATGTTGGTGCACGAGCGGAGCAGAGGCCTGAGACAGAGGGCCGAGACCCCGTCCCTTGGTCACACAGAAGAGAAGGAGAAGGAGGAAAGGAAAACCTGGCAGGCAAATTGGCTTAGCAGCGTCCCCAGGGAGCTACTCACTGGTAGCTCAGTTCCCTTCCCCTGTAAGCAGACTGGAGAACTGAGTGGGTCAAAGAATTGAGTGGATCAGTGGATGGATTTTTGTTTATTTTGTGTTGTTTCTTTGTTGTTGCTTGCTTTTAGTAATAACCCACAGGCCCCTGTTCTCTAAGAATTACTAGCCCTCCCACTCCCAGCGCTCCCCCACACTACATCTTGTTAATGTGTCCATTTGTCTGACAGGAACGTTGAGTTCTGGTCCCTTTGCACTAATGCATTCCTCCCATTCCGTCTTCTCCCACTGATCATGCTCTGGGTGTCCTACAGATATCCCCAGGATCTTTCCCCACGCACTTGGACGGCCCCCAATCCGCACTTGCCTAGGCCATGGCCACCAGAGTCAGACTTTCTGGACCCTGAATCAGGATGTGGTCAGACACGAATACTGAGGCAGTTCCAAAAGACTGGGATTCCAGTTGCCACACACCAGACCCCCAGTCTATGCCAGGCCCTGTGCTGGGAACGGGAGACGTGGGGGTAGGCCCTCCAGGGATCAGAGGCTGGGGGCCAGGCTGCGGATGCGAGAGCAGCCAATTACCCTACAGCGGCATTCAAGGCCCCCATGTTACTTGCAGAACCAAGAGGAGGCACCAAACCCAGCTGAGAGGATCAGGGGAAGCAGCCCAGAGTTGCTGATCTGACAGGGACAATACAGCTGAGAAGGTGGCCAGAATGTTCTCGACTAATCCACATTTGTGAGCTCCTTCCAGAGCGAGAGAATTCTGTCTCATGCACTCTTTGTCTCCCGGCAACAGGCCTTTGGCCCCAGCTCGGAGCAAATACTGATAAAGACAAAAAAAAGGGGGGGGGGAGGAAGAACAAGGAAGGAAAGAAGGCAAGCCAGCCATAGAATTGGCAAGGGCAATCCCAGAGTGGCACGAAGGTGTGGCAGAGGGAGTGGGATAGGGTTGGGTTCTTATTTTGTTCTAACACATCCGGGCTGAATGGCCTTTGGAGCCACTTCACTTCTCTGACCATCAGTTTCCGCATCTGCAAAATGGGGATAACAATAGGAGTACCTCTTGGTTGTTATTAGGCTGAAAAGTGGATTAAAAGCATATTTTAACAAATACTAGGATTATTCCTATTATAACCGATCTATTGAGGAACAGCCTACCAAAAAATTTGCCTACACTCCTCAGTAGGCAAAAAGGTGGTTCCAGAGGTCACTGTAGATAGCCAGAGAGACTGCCCATGAATCCAGACATTGAACTGGCTTCTCCTTGAACAATTCCTGCACTTTCCCAAGGGGGAAAGCTGGAAAGGGAGGCCCAGATTTGCCTCAGCCAGCAGACAAAAGCTGGCTAATTAGGCAGGAAGCTAAGAACCCAGGAGGAAGAAAGGGGATCTGAACAGGAAGGAGATAAAATGATCATTCATTAAGATCTAGAGGGTACCAAGGACTTACACTATTTGTTATGTCAACTGTGTGGCCTGGTTTATTACTGAGGAATCAGGAGCTCAGAAAGGTGAAGGGACTTTCCCAAGGTCACGGAGCCAAGAGGGGACAGGGACGTGATCTCAGTTGCCCAGGTCATCCTAGCCCCAAAGACCCAGAACACCTCTCATTAACCTGACACGCTGGCCTCCAAATGCAACACTCAGTTCCTTCTCACACCAGCCTGGGGGACAAGCAGGTCTGACAGCATGGCCAGATGCACCAGCACTTTCCACAACACCAACATCCTCCCCAGCACCAGCACCTTGCACGGTGCCAGCACCCTCCATAGCACCTTTCATGGCAAAATCAGCTTTAGAAGAACACCTAGGTCCCAGGACTAAGAAAAGAAGGAAGGGCTCCTCTCTGCATGCTCCTGTTGTCTCAAATAGCCTGATGAACAGTTTCTCAAGTCTGTGACCCCTCGCAAGAGCCTTCTTGGTTTTAGAAAAGACAAACATTCCAGGTGATTCTTTCAGCCAGTCTTTTTCGGTTCATCTCCCCCGCCCGGTTCTGTCCTCTCATTCTCTCATGTTGCCTCCAGCTGCTCTGTCCGGGTCAGTTTTGAAATGTGAAGCAGGGAGCTGTTCCTCCCCTGTGAAGGTCCTGGAATGAGGGGCAGGTGTCTGCTGGCCAGACCCACAGTCACCCCTGCCGGTGAGCAAGACCGAGGGGAGGCAGCCCAGCCACTGTTTACCAGCACCACACTCTCTAAGACTAGCTGGGAACTCTCTGACTTGCGGCGCCGGTTCTCCAGCACAAAACTCCATCCTGAGTTCCAGGCCATTTACATCCAAGGGCAACCAGACCACCATCCTTGGCCATCTCCCCCAGGCACCTCTCACTCCAGGCATCCCCCCAGCCTAGATCTCCCAGCTCCTGCTCCAGTGGACAGCATGCCCCTGCCCAGCCAGCCAAACGAGACACCAAGGAATGTCCCCAATAGCCCTTTGTTCTACCAGGAAAAAGTCCTATAAATCCCATCTTCAGAACAGCCCACCGGATCCCTGAGCCCTGCTGCAGCCAACAGCTCAGACCCTAGACTCTTCCTAATTGCCTTCAAAGCCTCCTCCCAGGCCCCTGAGATACAGGCCCCCTCACCCCTACAGATATACCCTCCACACCGCCCAGGGGCAGCTCTCTTTGAGAAAGCAGAGAGGCTTGTGAATGCTCACTGCTTTACGTAAACAAACGGGGCTCCCGCCCACACCCGACAGTCAGTGCTGACGAAGGACAGGTGCCCCCAAACCCAATACCTTCCTTCCTGACTCCCAGGACCAATCGAGTCAAGCTGCATGGTGAGCTTCCGCAGGCCCAGACCCTGACTGAGCCCCTCCTTTTCTTTTAGTTGACCCACTTCTGTTTGAGCGGGAAGTGACCACCGTGAGCAAACTGGCTGAACAGAGAGGCCAGTCTGGCCCAGCTCTGAGCCCTGGCCCTGCCACCTGCTGGCTAGAGGAGCAGGTCACGGTCACTGTCCTGAGCCATGGTTCCCCTTTGAGACACGGAGGGATACATCAGTCTCTCGGGGGCTTATGGACGTTAAATAAGATTAAATGGCAACATACCAAAAGTGCTCAAAGAAGAGGAAAAAAAAATCATCCAGCACCACCCCAGATAACACGGCCACAGACGGCATATGTTGATACATTTCCTTCCACGTTTTTCCCCCCTCTGTTTACTTGTGTGTGTGTGTGTGTGTTTTTTCCATAGTTCCAATCCTGGAAAACACACAATTTTAATCTCTGCTTTTTTCACTTAACTTTCTCTCTGAAGTATTTGCCCAAATTATTGTGTGTCTTCATCACCATCATTTTAAAATGACTGCCAAATAAAGAATAATTCCACCAGAAGCTTGTAACACTCTATTTGGTAAAAATAAATAAATAAATAATAAATAATAAATAAATAATAAATAAATAAATAATAATTCTACTTCTTTTCTGATTACTGAAATAATGCATGCTCATATCAAATTTGGAAAGCAGGGGAAAGTCAAAAGAAGACGAAAATATCTCATGGGTAATTCGGAGTTAACTAACTACTCTCTCAGAAAAAGGAAACCTTGAGAAAGTGCCAAAATAGCCCATCATAGGGACACGGGGCTTGTTTACAGAATCCTGAGGAAGTTGGTGACAATGTAGCATTGCTTCAAATATTTTGATTTTATAAATAACACTGCAGTGCACATTGTGGTTCCTGAATCCGGGCATATTTCTGATGGTCTCCGCTGCGGGGGAGCACAGGTCAGCTCCCTCTCTGGCCCAGTGCGCCCTTATGCTCCGGGATGGCCCCCGCCTCCCCTGGAAGCTCAGTGCTCATTCTTTTAAGGTCTGCAGTTCAGGCCACGCCCATATTCACCGGGCCCACGCTGAGCCAGACAGGAAAGCTACAGCCCAAAGTAAGAGAACCCGGCCCTCAGAGGTGGGGGAGGTGGTCAGCATCCAAGGAATTCTCACCCTCCCGAGGGATGCATACAGAGGGGCCGCATTCCCTCCCGGGCTCACACACCCAGCTGCGCGCTAACACAGATTTAGCAGGGAGATGGGGAACGGCTTGTTCACCATATACACACTCCAGTCCCAGGTAACCAACCAAGAGCTGTTTTTACTTTCAAAATCCCCAGTCACGGTTGACACTAAATAGCTACGGTTTGTTGGGTACTTACCATGAACAGATCCAAGGGCTCTGCATGTCTTCTGTACTTCACCCTCCCAGCAACCCTAGTATCACCTCCGTTCAATAAATGAGGTTTGCTGGCTGGGTGCGGCCCCTTGACTGGTCTAAGCTGGAGACAGGGCTCCTACCCAGTCAGACTGCTCCCATATCCATTGTCAGAACCACTGGTCCTAGTAAAATCATGGCTGATTTTGCTTCCTAGATATCTTTTAGGTCTTCCCGTGTCTCTCTATCTGCTTGCTATCCTTGTTCAAGCCACCGTCTCTTTCTACTCGGACGATTGCAGTAGCCTAATAGTCTCCCCCTGCTCCCTCTTGCCTGCTGCAGTCCATCAGCCACATAAAAGCCAGCGTGCTTTATTTAAAACCCACTTAAATCATGTCTCTCCCCTCCTTGAAGTCCTTCAGAGGCTTCCTTTATGCTTCTAGCATAAAACCCAAATTCCCGCATATAGTCTACAAGGCCTAGAACTGTCTGCCTTCTGCCCCCTTCTCCTGTCTCATATCTGCCTGATCCCTACCCACTGCCGACAGTCTCGCCTCGTTGCCCTTATTCCTATTCGAGAGTTGGGACCAGCCTCAGGGCCTTTGCACAAGCTGTGCTCTTCCCAGCTACCTAAGTGACTTCTCCAGGTTATTTCCCTGAGGTCCTCCTTGCACAGCGTGCTTCATGGCTCCTTCATGCAACTTATCACAGTGGTAATATACTTATCAGTCCTCCGAGTGAGGAGGACCAAGAAATAGAAAGTCATCCATTTGGTTTTTCCACTAAGAAGTCAGCTTGTCTTTCCTTTTGTCTTTTTTGCATTTTGTTGCAACCATCCACTGACTGAAATTTGAGGGTTTTGTAAAAATACATTTCCATCATATTTCCCGGGGATTGTGATGGAAAGATAGAGAGACAGGGACAGGCGGAAAAAGAGGAAAGGAGACACATGTATCAATTATCAAATTATCTGAGCATTCCAGTGCAGAAGAGAGCGTAAGTAGTGTTCGAGAGGCAGAGCTTTTGTTATTTGATTAGATTCTGTGCCCCCGGACAGCGTGGCCTCGAGAAATCCTCTAGAAAAAGCCTATGCCATTTCCCACTCTTCAGTAGCAGCAACTCCACTGGCACGAAGAAACTTGAGCTGGCGGAAGCCAGCCTTACCTTTACAGTTTGTGTCACCCCGTCAAGAAACTAACCGTAAATTCAGCGATTTTCGGCACCCGGAACTTTCCTTTGTTCTTCTGTTCAGGCTGATATTCCGTTCTTGTCTTCACAATCACCTGAAATGTTCAGCCAGTGTTAGCACACGTGGAGACTTCAAACACTTCTCTGCTTTTCTTTTTCTCAGTAACTAGAATTTTTATACATCGCACAAAGAACAGAAAATAAAGAACTTCCCTCTCAAACACACAAGAGCGTAGAAAATTCGAGTTATCCGTACTTCCCCATTGCAACAGAAGCAACCATAGGTGACGATTTGGGTCATACCTTTCCAGATGTATTTATATGTGTCTATATGCGTCTATGATGTATATGTGTGCTATTTATGCAAACATATATTTTTCTATGTAACAGGTTCGTGCTTTGTGAATCATAACCTACTTTTATCATACAACAATATACTAACATTTTTTAACGTAGACAAATACGCAATTGTATTTTGCCTTTTGATGGAGCATAATGTCACGGATGCGTACTCTACAATTAGTCCGATGGGTCTCTATTGTTGAACATTTAGGTGGTTTCCACAGTTTGGGTGATGTAAATAAGTTATGATGAACAACCTGAAGCTCAACCTTTCTACATACACTTCACTGCAATTTGATTTAAGGGCTTGCACCAAGAAAAACATAAAGGTCTTTGAATCTCTTGGATCATATTTTTCTGAAGTCTGAATATTTTGCAGAGGTGGTTAATATCTTATCAAGATACGCTGTCAACCTGCCAAGGCATTTATGGAACTGCGTCCCACTGTGTAGGCAAAGCAGAAGAAAAAAGAACCTGACAGATAATCAATAACGATGGCTGAGTGCCATAGCATCAGGAAGAACACCGAAGCTGTCCGAGACTCAGGGCCTCACCTGTAAAACATGCGCAATAGCCATAATCGTCATCCCTATTGAACAAGGTTGTTTTGAGGGTTAAATGAGATGATAATGGGTAATATTTTTGGAATTATTTATTATGTGCCAGAACTGGATCGAGCACTTCATATGCATTTATCTACACACCACTACTATTTCCATTCTTCTGACAAGGAAACTGAAGCTCAGAGATACTAAGTCACTTGCCCAAGGTCACACAGCTAAAAGGAAGCTGTCTTCTAACCATGATCACTCTTACTTCTCGCTGGAGCTTAGATTAACTGAATCTTCACTGAAAACTCCCACCGCGTTTTCCCGGAGACAGCAGTCGATTGTACTGACTCGAGCAAAAATTTCTCCTGTGAAGCATGTTAAGTCTGTGAGGCATGCCATTGACTAAATGTAGCTCAAAAAGGAAAAGGTGGGGAAAGGACTACTTTACTGAACATCTCCCATGTGGATAACTTCAATATGTTAGTTAAGGAGGCTCGGGGCCCCGCCCATCTAGCCCCTCTCTTCCTCCCCATCATCGAGAACCCATTGACAGATGTCAGTTCTCCTCTTGTATCTCACCTCTCTCCAAACAGCAGAAGCAAGCCCTGGCTCCTTCAGATAGGGAAGTGGGGCAGTCAAATAAAGGTGAGGGTACTGGGGAGATGGAGTGGATCGTTCTGTTAATTTTTTATTTTCTTTCAGCCTCCTATTCCAAAGGACAGGAAAGCAGAGGCCTCTTTGCCCACAGGTAATAAAAGCAGGTCTCCTTCTTTGCAAATTGACTATATAGCAGATAGCAGGCACTGAATATTTGACGTCTGTATCTCAATTCTATCCTGTGGGGTAGATACTGGTACTGTCGGTATTGTAGGGAGGGTATTCACACCCTTTGAATACTAGCTCCGCTAAGCCTTCTGTATCTTTGTTTTCTCATATATAAAATGGGGCAATGAGCATAAACACCTCATTAGGTTGTTATAAGGTTTAAATGAGTTAGTAGAGGATAAGCACTCAGAGCATTCATTCAATAGCAAATGTTTATTTGAACACTGCCTCTGAGAGCTGACAAAGTTTCTTCCCTAGATGTTTGAAGCAGATGTGGAATTGAGCTGTCCTGTACCTGTCAGCCCGTAGGTCCTCCCTACCCAGCCCATCAAGAGCAATGCAAGGACTTCTCAAGAGGAATGCTATTCAAGCATGCTCCTCCTGACCTCCTTGTCTGGAAAAGAAAAAAAAAAAAAAAGGTAGGGGGGGATAGATGAACAGAAGTTCACTGGGTGAGCAAGCCAAGGAAAGACATTTTCTGCAAAGTGAACCATGTGGCCAGAGAAAGAAAAGTGTGAAATACCACGTGGTCTACACAGTTTGCTGTTTGCTTTCATGGGAACTTCAATGGATACATGAGAGTCGGGAGCTAATGTAACTAAGGAAGCAACTGCTTAAAGCATAGCTCATATGCTAGGTGTTTCTATTATTACCTAACTCAATGTTCTGGGTATGTGCAGGTGCTTTGTGAACTTAGAGGCTATTCTACAAATGTTAATGATTCAAAATATTTTGGATATCACTAGATCAACTGTCAGGTTATAAAGTGGTGTGGAAAACGTAGATGTCTGCTCATTCTGATCCACGTTTTTAGAAATATTCACAAGCTGGGAATTATAATGTCTTTTCCCTATTTTCATGTTGTATGTAAGTATATATACATACGTGTGTATGTGTGTGTGTGTGTGTGTGTGTGTGTGTGTGTGTGTGTATTATGATGCATCTTGGTATCTATTTCTAGACATAGTGAATTTCCTGGGCATTGTGTCATGTGAACCATAAGGCTTGGGGCAATAAATGCCTTTGCCTTTTCTGGTAAGTAGTATTCTCAGATGGCCCTCTAGCTTCCTAACCCCACCGTTCCCCACCCCAGTGTATGTGTGCAGGATAGTTTCCTCCCTCTAGAGTGTGGATAGGATGATGGCCTCTGATGGCATAGTTACTCCTCTGGTGATATTCTGCCGTTATAAAACTCCATCACAGCAGACTGGAGAGAGATTCTCCTGCCGGCCTTGAAGAAGTAAGCTGACATGTTACAGGAAGGCCATGCAGCTGGAACCTGAGGGCAGATTCTAGATGCTGAAAGTGACCCAGGCTGACATCCAGGTCATTCAAGAAGATGGGGACCTCAGTCCTACAAGTACAAGTAACTAAATTCTGGCAACAACCTCAGGGGGCTTGGAAGGGGATCCCAAACTCCAGACAAGAAGGCAGAGTGGCAAACACCTTGACTTCAGACCGGTGGGACCCCAAGCAGAGAGCCCAGCTGACCTGTGCCTGGACTTCTGACATACAAAAACTGTGAGATAATAAAATGGTGTTGTTTTAAGCCATTTCCTTTTTGAAAATTTGTTGTCCAACACTAGAAAACTGATGTGCCTTCCCACATGGCCAAGTCCATCTCAACAATCAACCACCTCTTGGGTTGATCCCTTTGCTGCTAGATTTTTAGCCATCAGATCTCGGCCATCTACACATCACGCATCAAACGTGAAGAAGCATTTGTTTCTTCATCCTTTCTTCTGCCCCACTATTTCTACAAACATCTTTTCCAAAGCTCAAAAAGCCCAAAACCATTTTCATCATTCCACATTAATTTAGAAGACCCTATGCATAGCTGACATCTTGAGAAAGATGTCTTCTGATGCCTCAAGATGGGTGACAGAACCTTAAAAATATTACTGTTGGACTGAGATAATGAATAATCATTATAGGCCTTGTCATTCTAATTATCATAATAAACATTTTGTGGTTGCATCTCTGGCATCCATTTAGATCAAAAGTTTCCAGATATCCTTTTAGGAACTCACCCTTGCCCCAGTGTGTGGCAGCCATGTGGTCTGGTCGGGCCGATGCCTCCCTCATGGTAGGAACGGTCCCTTAATTCGGTTAAGCCAATCAGGGCATACCATCCTATTGATCATAGACCTTGATTGGCTCAGAAATGGGCATGTTACCCAATTTGGACCAATAGTATAGGAGGCAGTATTGACTAGGGACTTGGGGAAAGAAGCCTCCTTGCTTTTTATGGGTGTTCCTCAAAGAGCATGCTCTTCCTCTGGTTGGTGTATTGAGGACTTGAGTTCTGAAACTTCTGTAGAGATTGTTGTCCCAATGAGGAGGACCCAAGATGAAGACAAAGGTAGCAGGTAAAGGAGGGCAGAGCCCGGAGGAACCTAGGGAAACGGAGATGGGCCCTGATCACATGCTGCCCTCTGGACCATACCTTGTCTGGAGTCCACTTTGGACTCTGCAGTTATAGGGACAAATATATACTCCTTGGACCTTAATCCAATGTGGGTTAGGTTTTCTGTTACTTGAGGTAAACAGCTCTATCTGATGAAAATGTGTTCCAAGAAAAATGAACTGAAAACTGTTAGAATTTAGCAAGATGGCCAAATAAGCATCACAAAATCAATAGGGGTTTTTTTGAGGGGGGGGCACCAGCAAAAAAAAAAATCACCTAAAAATATAATGCGTCCACCAAAAGATACAATAAAAATGTTCATGGCCACTTTTTTCATAATATCTCCAAACTGAAAACAATCTAAATGCCCATTAATAGGAGAACGCATAAAGTGCGGTTTATTCATAATAAAATGGAATTCCACACACGTGGGTGAATCTTAGAGACATTACATTGAACAAAAGAAATCAGACACAAATGTTTTCTATATATTATATGATTGATTTCACGTATATCAAGTTCAAAATATATATTAAAAATGTATATATTATTTATTTATATAATTTATATATAATATTTACAATAAATACATAAATAATAATAGTATTTATAATTATATACCATATTTCTTCTTAAAGTATCTCATTTACCACTTGCAGTAATGGGAGGTGCTGAGTTTGACAGAGTGGGGGTCATAGGCCTCCTTAAAAACCGTGTCCTGCTTTTTCCCTGAACCTCTATGACTGGCTACTTACGCCCTGAATGACTTTCTTTTTTTGTTTTTAATTTTTTAAATGTTTGTTCATTTTTGACAGAGAGAGACAGAGCATGAGCAGAGAGAGAGAGGGAGACACAGAATCCGAAGCAGGCTCCAGGCTCTGAGCTGTCGGCACAGAGCCTGACGCGGGGCTTGAACTCACAAACCGTGAGATCATGACCTGAGCTGTAGCTGGATGCTTAACCAACTAAGACACCCAGGCACCCCTGCTCTGAGTGGCTTGCTAATGTAAACGTTATTTTGGTTTTGGAATCCCATTCCTCAAGCCACTGAGTTCAAGCACAGGCCAAGGGTCACACTGGTGACCCATGCTGGTCCTCAGTCATCTCCTCTCTTTAACTAAGCTACCTTTTTCTCTAAAAGTAACCCAGATTACCATGTAATATTTTACCTTGGCCCCTAAGGAAGTGTTAGCTCATTAGAACTCCATATCCACATCAAAAGCAGATGTTTGCCCATGTACCTAGAACAAGTAGACAGTCCTCTGCTCTCTTCTTTGACCTATCAGTATTCTTGTTCACTCCTTCCCCCTTGAAACGCCCTTCTCTTTTGGGACCATGGCAGTATCGCTCTTGGTTTTTTTCCCATTCACTGACCAGTTCTCCTCAGTTCCCTCTTCAAGATCCTCCCCCTCTGCTTGACCTCTCAGTGTTAGAATCTCTCAGGGTGAGGTCATGGCCGTGCTTCCCTCCTACAAGTCCCCTCTGAGTATTTGCTCTCCTATTACTTCCAAGTCCATCCTTATCCTTATAACTTAATCCAGACCTCATCTAGAACTCAGCTTACCCTACTGGACACTTGCCCTTCAGCCAACATGCCTAAATGTACCACGTCCACAGCAAAGCTCTTTGTGGATCCACCTGCCTCTCAACATTTCTTCCTCAAGTCATCTCCCCCAAACAGCAGTATTATCCAGGCTAGTGCTCATGTCAAACCAAATACAGGAATTCTCCCATGACTGCTCCCTTGCCTTCACTCCCCAAATCCATTTCAGCACCAGCTCCGGCTTCTCAAGCATTTCTCTCAAATCAATCCACCTGTCCAGTTACATTGCCGCCACCCTAGTCCAGAGCATCATCATCTCTCCATGAATGGTTTCTCTGGCCAGCTTCTTGTTTCCATGCTTGCCTCCCCAAACTTAGGGAAAAGAGTTTTCTAGATCGAGGGAACAGAAGATACCACTATACATTCAGAAAACACTCAGGAGGCTGGCACATGGAGAAGTCACAATGAGTGGTTTTGAGTGGCCAGAACATAGAGCAGGTGAAGTGAGGGGTAAACAGAGCTCTGAATGCCACCAAGCATCTTGAAGATTAACTTGAAAGCAGTGAAAAGCCAAGGAAGGATTATAAACCAGAGAGTGGCTTTCCAGATGTGTCATACGAATAATGGAGAAGCCTCTGCACAGTGAGATACACTAAAAAGATGTGGAGAACAAGAGAAATACAACCCTACAGAGTTATTGGAATCAACTGGCTATTGGGCGTGTCATGAAATTTGATGTTCTGTTCCCGTGTAGGGAAGCCAGAAACACTTCCCTTCTATAAAAGAAGATATGGCAACAGTCGCCTTTTTTTTTTTTAGTACTATGAAGGGGAAAGCATAAGAAATGTGAGCCAATCATTAATTGTACCTTGGAGGAATCAGCCTACATAAGCAAAGAAAGAGAGAAGAGAAAATAAATTTGCAAAGAAAGGCTCTATTCTCTGCAGTTGAAAAAAAAAATGGTAAAAAAAAACCCGGAGCCCTGAGCTCCTTGATTAATAACAGAAATGGGGAGGGGAGGGTGGGGAAATGGAGAGAGAAGAGGACACATTCTTTCTTATTATTTAAAGTAGGGTTTTACAAATATTTGGGAAAAAATGAACCTCCAGATTTTCAAATACCATTGTGGATTTGGGCACCGATACAAGTTTGTTTTCTTTTCATATTTTACATCAGTCCCCATTGTCCTGTCAGCGGCTGATATGAAGAACATAATTTAACATAATTGGCATTGTGAAAACGGGATAAATTATTCATCCCGAAAGGACCCCTCGTCTGGATATATTCCCCCTTCACTGGCAAGGCCAGATAATACATGGTGGTTCAGATGGCACAAAGTACAGATCATAAAAATTTAAAATACTACTTCCTGGGATTATCAATAATGAAGAGGTTCCCACATGGAGAGGCCCCAGGATTGGCAAGAACAATAAATTAAAGTGCAGAAGTGCTGACAAGGAGCAAGATTGTATTTTTATGAGCTGGACTTGCACGGGCTGAAAATAGATCTAAGCTGCACCCTGAAGCTCGTCTCTGCAGCTAAGAGAGAAGTTCAGAGCAGGACAATGAATCTGCTGAGCACCTACTGTGTGCTGGGCACTATTGCTAGGGACCCTAGTGATGTGTTGTTGTTGGTTAATTCTCCTAACTCTCCTTACAACGTTCTCCCCAATCTTCATGTAACCCCTTTAAAGTCATTAGTGTTCCCATTTATTTTCAGATGAGAGAATTTAGCCTCAGAGACGTCAGCCACTTGCTCATGACCAAATGACTGGTAAGTGGCTGAACTGGTGGTTCAAACTCAAGATCCCCGTGCTCTTTCCTATCGTGGACTTAAAGTGGGTACCCTCTGCCACTGTGCCAAAAGCTTTACAGCCTATTTCTCAGGAAACCCTCTCAGTCAGTCTGAAGTAGGAGTGATTATCCCCATTCTACAGATGAGGGACCTGAGTCCTGGAGAGCAGAAATGACCTCACCACCTCACACACGGCTACTAAAAAGCAGGGCCAGACCTTGAAGGTAAGCTTTTGGCTCAGCTCCAAGTACCACCCGCTAAGAATGTCACCTTTCAAGAATTATCACCTTCCGATTCTGCTTTCATGGCACCTGACACACATTAGGAGCTCCATGAATTACTGTTGAATGAATGAGTCCTATCTCTAAAGAGACAAGGTGAAGTTGATCAGATGGGGCCTGAGTACTTCGCTGGGAACCTTTTCCCAGCTCCCCCGCTCACCTCTTAACCCATACTCCGTCTTTTGGGGTTTGAGTCTCTTTCTCTGGGCCCTCAAAGCTTGGCGAGGGCTCAGAACAGAGTAAAATGTTAGTGCTCAGAGGACATTAGTGGTAGTATTGTCCAACCCCCTCTCTCACAGGGGAGATGGGAGCCCAGAGGGGGGAAAGGGATTTGCTGTCCTTTCTGACACAGAAAGATTGGGTCAGAAGCAGGACTCTAGTATGGGTCTCGTCACTCCCAGTCTAGGGCTCTTTCCATGGGATCAGGTCTCCTTTCCTTGCTCAGAGGCAGAATGGAGGCTGGGCCACTTGGGCATCAGATGCACCAGCTGTAGTCCAATAAGACTACGTGTGTCCAACTCCGTGGCAGTGCATAGCATGTGGCCAGATGACGGACCCTCCACCCAGTCCTCTGCGGGGAAGGGGGAGGCTTCCAGCTCCTGTTATGAGCAGAAACTAGCTGCCTGGGCCAGAATCCTTAGAGTAGAGGTCCACAGGTCTGCCTCTGAGCCTGTCCTCTGTGGTCCAGAGGCCCAGCCCACTTCACCGCTCAGCACTGCTTGTGGTCTGAGGCCAGCCCTGTGCTCTCCACGATGATCCTGATTCTGGGACTCAGCTGCTGAGAACGGTAAGAATAGCAACAACAACAAGAAAAATAGCCTTGCATTAGCATTTACTCCGCGCTGGACAGCCGGGTGAACATTCGACTTACATTGGCTCATTTCGCCCTTAAAACAGTTCTCACGGGAAGAGATGATTGTCCTCATTTTTAACAGCGAGGAAACAGAGGTACGGAGTGGCTAATAAACTTGCCCAGGGTTGCACAGCAAGTAGGTGACAGAGTTAGGGTTCAGATTCAAAGCGCACTGCTATAATGCCTTCCTCCACATGCTGGGACACCGGTTTGTTCCTTGTGTGAGTGTGCGAGTCACTTCCATGCTCCAAGACTGTCTCACCATCTGGGAGAATGGGGGTGACTTTTTAGAAGCGGAAAATCTGGTACATGCTCATGGTAAAAAAAAAAAAAAAAAGAGTATGAAAAATAGAGAATGAAAGCCTTCAAACGGGCCACCTTCCAACCCCTATCCCTACTCCCTCAACATTGAAGGGTGTCTTGTGAGTCTCTCCAAACCTGTTTTGTGAAATTAAGGACAAAACATACACACAGATGTGTTTCCACAAATAGGATGACTCCATATCATGCTCCTTAAAGCTGTTTTAACGGAGCGATGTCTGTCACTCCTTCCACATCACACAAGCAAGAATGCTTCGTTCTCACAACAGCCACTTAGCCTTCCACAGCCGTGCACTCAAGTTCATCCCACCCGTCCAAGCGCGTGGAACATTCCAGTTGTTCACAGGCCTTTTTTTAATACATAAGCCTTGGTGTACTTGAAAAAAATATACCCCTAAGGTCACTACCTTCCGGTAAGAAGCATACCAATCAAGTGGTATCTATAGTTTAAATTTTATAAGCGATGTCAACACACCCTCTGCAGAACACTGCACCACATTATGTAACCAACAAGAGTGTGCCGAGAAGCTCTGCTTAGCTCCAGACATTAGCTCTGCTGACAGCACCAGACGTTACCAAACGTTGCCATTTGGGGATTTTTTTCTTTTTTGCCAATCTAATAGGTAAAAAGTTATATTTTGCTTAAAATAATTTTTTTTTCGTTTTTTAATGTTTATTTTTGAGAGACAGAGCACGAGTGGGGGAGGGGCAGAGAGCCAGGGAGACACAGAATCCCAAGCAGGCTCCAGGCTCTGAGCCGTCAGCACAGAGTCCGACGCGGGGCTCGAACCCACGGACCGTGAGATCGTGACCTGAGCCGAAGTCGGACGCTTAACCGACGGAGCCACCCAGGCGCCCCTAAAATTATATTTTTAAATTGTAATTTTAAATATGCTTAGTGGTCATTTTATGTCTATTTGATGGAATTGCTGGTCAGAGCCTTTGCCCCAATTCGGGGCGATTTATAAACTGTTTCTTGAGAGTGTCTGAAGAATAGAATAAGGGGGCTCTGTGAATCTCAAATCTGCAGAGACGTGCACTTCTGCTGCTCCCTAAGGAAAGGCTGATGGTTCCGTGATCCTGTGTTGCAGAGAGAAGAACCCTCTGATAAAGCCACAAGAGAGGCCAAGAAAGCACACAGGACTCAGTGACAGGAGAGGCATTTTCTTTGGCCACATTCATCCAGGTCCACCCTGTTGGGCCCCCCTGTACCCTCACCTTGAAAACCCCATCCTTCTCAGCATCTTTTATTTTTATAGTCATCGTCCAAAAATGTGAACTTCAGGAAACACAGTCAGGATGTCCAGTGAAAGGTAGGAAGCTATACCAGTAAATCACCATCGCTGTGCCATTAGACCGTTTTCATGCTTTTTCCCCACAATAGCCCTGTTAGGTAGGTATTATGCTCATTTTACTGTAGGACACACACACACACACACACACACACACACACACACACACACAGCCCAGAGATGCTAAGCAACTTGCCTAAAGCCACACAGTAAGTAAATAGCTTAGCTGAGACCCAAACCCAGGCTTCTGGGGCTACAAAGCACCTGTGGTTTACCACGCAAAATACAAAGTGTACCAAACATCAATACTGGATCTCCAAAAGTCTGCATTCCTTTCCTCCCACAAGCAGGTGAGCCAGCCTCGTCCAGGACATATAAAGACTACTGATTACTAAATCAGTAGAAAGGAAAGGAACGTTTGCCCACAGCCTGGTTGCTAGCTTGCCAAATACATGATTCATCTGGGGCTTTGCCAAGGTGGAGTTGTGTTCATTTGTGGCTCGCTTTCTGCAGACCTGCAACCCATTCGTTGGCATCTCTTAATGCACCTGTGTGCAGGTCTTGGTGCATTGATCCTTTGGGTGTCCTAGGATAGCATTTCACCTCTCTGAGTCTGTTTTTGCATCTGTAAAATGGCCATAATGCTTGCAACCTCACAGATGGGTTGTGGGAACATCCGAGTTACTGTGGTCACTTAGATACACCAAAGGCAGCAGGGCCCTAAAGGCATGTCCTACAATATGGTATCTGCAGACGGATGTTCCAGCCTCTAGAAAGCTTGTGCTCCTGGGCTGCAGAAGCCACCCAACTGCTTGGATTCAAGTCTATTCCTACATCTGTCAAGGGGAGAAACTAAAGCCCAGCTTTAGGCTATGCAAGGGACAGGGGACCTTACTCGGCCAGCATTTCCCACTGCCCGTTGCATGCCAGGCTGCACGATGAGGCACAGCCAGGGCCCTCAGGCCCTAGTGGGCAAGTACCCTCAGTGCCAACCAGACACCAAGTCAACCTAAGTCCGCCCCCCTCCCCATTCCCACTGCCACTGCCCTAGTGCGTGCCACCACCACCTCCCTCATGAACATGGCAGTGGCCTTCTAGCTGACTTCCTGCCTGCCACTCACTTCTCTTCTTCACCACTCATGGGAGGCATGGTGCAGGAAACCCAGTCACCTCTGTCGTGGGAAAACTACTCTGGTTTTGTAAGAGGGATACATGAGAAGGAACAAGGAAGAGGAGACCAGGAGACCCAGCATGGGTCCCTCGTCCTTAGGGTGGCCCACAGCAGCCAGAGGAATCTTCCTCAAATAGAAACCTGATCCTATTATTCTCCTACTTTAAACCCCTTCAGAATGTACACTGAGCCCCCCATGAACTTGGGCCCACCTCACCTCATCTCTCAAATCTCTCTCCCTCACTCAGAATGCCCAGCCAACCGGGCCTCCTGCCTATTCTTCCAACTCCCTCAGTGCCTATCCACATGCATGACCGTCTGCCTCTACTCCCCTTACCTCCCATCCCCCAGGTGTCAAGGAGGGACCTTCCCCAGGAGGACGTCCCTTGACCAGCCTGCGTCACAATCAGGTCTCTTGCGCCTTATCCTTTCTCACATCACAGCCCCATATTCCTTCCTTAAGAGCCCTTCCTGCAGCTTGCGTCCCTGTACAGCTGTTTGTATGATGGCTTGCTTGAAGTCTGCCCCGTTGGACTGGAGACTCCGTGAAAGCAGTGGTCCTGCCTGACTTTTCATGGCTGGCTATGCGTAGCTTAGCACAGTGCCTGGCACATGGAAGGCGCCCAAGAAGATCTGCTGGACGAGGGAGTGACTGAGTGAGTGAATACCTTCTATGTTGATAAGTAAAACCATAGCTATAAGTATGGGTGGCTAGGCAAGGTGCCCAGAAGAGCTGCCATCTGAGCTGGGTTTAGGAAGATGAGTTCTGGCTTATTAGGCAAAGGGGTGAGAAGGGCATTCTGGGCAGAAAGAATGGCCTGTGCAAGGAGGAGGAAGCAGGAACCACTCTGGAGAGTGTGGAAAACTCGAGGGTAGTGTTTCTCAACCCTGCCACTGTTGACATTTGGGGGGTGCATCGTATGCACTGTAGGATACTTAGCAGCAGTCTTGGCCCCCACCCACTAGATGCCAATAGTGTCCCCCCACCTACAGTTGTCACAACCAAAAATGTCTCCAGACATTGCCAAATGTTCCACTGAGGGGAAAATCACCCTCCACTGCTCTAGGTAGGTCTGACCTGCTGGTGTTCAAAGTACAAAGTAGGAGTGGTGGGAATGGAAGCCAGTGGGCAGAGAAGGATTTGCCAAGGCCAGGATTTGAGGACTGTAGACTGTGCAGGTGACTGAAAAGGGTTTCCATGAGAGAAGGGCCCGGTCCCATCTCCAGGGAGGCTCCCTCAGGTGCAGTGTGGAGGTGGGATGCTGGCCTCTCTCCCCTCCTGAGGCAGGCACCAATCCCTCCAGTATTGGGCAGGGAGGGAGCACTGGAGGCCGGGATGTTCTCTCTGGAGGATGGTGCCCAGGCCTCACCTGCTGATCCAGGGAGCTCAAGGAGGAGCAGGGCCACAGATGAGAGTTTGAGGAAGCATTCTTGGGGGTGGGAGGCTTCTTGTTATTGAGGGCAGCACAGTGCAGAGGGAAAAATCGGGGTTTCAGGTGCACTGGGATTCCAACCCCAGCTCTCCCACTCCGTCTTTGAGGCTTGGGCAAGTCACTCTATTGACCTGAACCTCAGTTTCCCCATCAGTGAAATGGGTGCACTATCCACCCCCCAACAGAGCCATTGACACGATTAACTGAAATAATGGATGTGAATGCCTTGTGAGACCCATTCCCAGCCCAGAGACAGGGCTTCAGACATGCTTATTTCTCCAGTTAGCCTCTGAAAGGTTTCCCCCTGAAACTCCGTCTTCATACTAAAGCACATTTAGTGAACAAACCTAAAGACGATTGTCACTATCACACACCAAGCACACTCTGCATTTTACATTTTCAAAAAAAAAAAAAACAAACAACATTATTCAACATGAGGGTTAAATATACTTCCTTCTGATGTGCCCATTTTCGAACACTCACCATCTGACTGGAACCTAACCAAAGAACTAAAAACTGCATCAGGACTCACTTCACCTTCCCTACAGTCCTATGACTTGAGTCCTGATACCAGTATCCCCACTTTACAATGAAGAGGCTGAGGGAGCTTAAGAAACTTGCTGCAAGACATCAGCCAGGGCAAAATAGTGAAAGGTGGGGCAGGGCCGGGCTTCAGCATCTCTGCTGCCAGCTAAGCACGTGGAGGACCCCAAGTGCAAGTTCACTTCTAACGCATCCGTTGTCACGTCGGGGGGAAATGTGTTTACTCCTGTGAATATTATAAAATCAAAGCGCTAGCATGGAAAACCGCTACGATAATTTCCTGCTCAGAGAAGAGGTCTAAGGGAGGAGAAAAAAGTCACATGAGTCACATTGTTAGATGGGCAACTAAGCTCAAGACAAAGCCCAAGTCGGTGGACTCTCAGGCCAGCTGGCTCCTTGTTTCTGCTGAAGTGGAAGCTTCTGGAACAACACTGCTTGGGTTCTGGGTTCTCTAGACATTGCCAGGATGCTCCCTTAACTATGTGCTTTGGGAAGTTACTTTACCACTCCATGCTTGAATTTTGTCATCTTCAAAAATTAGATTAAAGTAACAATTCCCTTATTCAGTCCTATGAACTATTGAAAGGGTGAAAGAAAAGTGTGTGTGTGTGTGTGTGTGTTAGTGTGTTTACATACAGCTTAGAACAGAATCTACTTTTTAGGAAGCACTTGAAAATTATTATTATTATTCTTGTATAGTTACTTTTGTGCCAGGTATCTTACATATGAGGCCATATCTAACTTTGTTCTGACAATTGTGAGGTAGGGATGATCCTCCCCACTTCACAAAGGAGGAAATTGAGGCGCCTGGTAGGAAAACTTTGTCATGAATGTCTGTGACGAGCCCCTGTTAGGATGTGTCCCTCTAGGGATTTGCATCTTCCAGAATGCATTGCTTTCCCTTTCCATGCATTCAGGTCCCCAATGTATTTGTCCTTCAGGCTTTGGGACAGCTTTTCGGTACATCTGGATTGGACACTCAATGGTTATTATGCTTTTTCCTCTCTAAACCAGAGAAGAAAGCCCCCAAAAGTGAGAGGATGGAATGGTGTTGGAGTAAAGGGAGACAGAGGCCATGGTATCTCTGGATGATTTGCAGGTGTTTATAGGCATTGGGGGAGGGGTGACCTCACCACAATCCGTTTTCCTTGCACACCTTTAAGGGACATACAGGTCTTCCAGGCTATAGCTGTTGGCAGAAGGGTAAAGATTCTTTCCAAAGCCTCACAAAACCTTGAGAAAATATCTCCTTTTCCCTCTCCAATTTCCATTATATCTGGGTTCAGATTCCAGCATTGCTGCTTACTCCTGTCTGTAAGGTTGGATGACTAACCAAATTTCTCTGATCCTTCGCCTTTTCTCCTATAAATTTGTGTGCATAATCCCTGACTCCCATGGGGAGATGTGCACCTACCACAGTGATGCTCAACTTTGGCTGCACACAGGAGTCACTTGGGGAGATTTCATGAATACTGATGCCTGGGTCTCACGCCCAGAGCTTCTGATATAATTGTTCTGGTATGTAGCCCAGGTATCAGGATTTTCAAAGCCCCCCCTCCCGCCCAGATGATTCTAATACACAGTCAAAAACTGAGAACCTCTGCTATTCCTGTAGCAGATACCTAGCTAATACTGTTCTTTCACATTTCTTTAGTGTTAAGTGCCTGTTCACATTTTATTTTTAAAAGCCTTATCAGTCTGTCATGATGGCTCAAGGATCCTTTATCTCTGCCACCCCCATGTACATTCTCAGATTGACAACCTCTGCACTTTCAAAACAGATGACTCAACCCCCAGCCAATCAGCCAGGCCCTTTATCTAGCTTTGGCTCCTCTTCTGTTCATTGGCTAGAGCCAATTGGTTAAGACACACAATGCCCTCCTGGAGATGCCAATGAGAAAATCAAACAGATGGAATGATCCATTGTTTGCTCTTCAGCCAGGGAACTATATCATTTACCTCCAAATCTAACTCTCACAGTGTGCAAAAGCTCGCATTGCAAAACCCCAAGTTCTCTCAACTGGATCTTAAACAATAATGTTTCTCCCACCTCTGTCCACGAAACGACTTTTGTATCAGTGCCCACCTTTGTACAAATGCCCACCTCCATTCTTCATGGACTACTCCCATGTCAGGAGATGTGCCATCAGCCAGTCATTCATTTCCAGCCACGCCTCCCCCAAAGATGCTCTACTCTAGTCATGCTATTTCTCCAAAGCTCTCCATGCTTTGCCTATGTCTTAAATGTCTTTTCCTCCTGTAGTCTATCTGGAAGATTTTTACTCACCTTTACAAGCCAAATTCAAATGTTCTCCTCTGCAGTTTACCTAATCTGTCCTTCCAGCCCCCTTCCTCCCCAACAGAATTTAATTGTTTCCACCCCTGTGCTCTCACAACCTGTGATATTCTCAGGTATAGCATTTACCCTGATGCATTATATTAAGTATTTTACTAGATGGGGATTTTGTCATTTGTCTTTTCGTAACCAACTTGTAGCGCAGGGATAGGGCCTCAGCAGGTGCAAACTAAATGCTTGTTGGACTGCATCCAATTCTCTGTCCTCAAATCTATACCAGTGAATTTTTGAAACACCTCCCCCAAATAATCAAGACAATTTTCTCTGCCACCATCTACAAGCTTATTAGCCCTCATCTGCTACGATAAAACTTTAAAAAAGAAAGATTAATTTTCTTGCCCATGTATGTATATGTGAACAAAAAATGAGTAAACACTTACCATAAACCTGAAATAACATGAGAAATGTCATGTCTCTGAAAGGAATAACTACATTTTACAAGAAAGGGGACATATTGGGCTGAGGGAATGAAAGGTTTGGAGAGGTGGGATTTTTTTTTTTTTTTTTTGCTGCTTTATTTCCTGAGGTGGGGGAAGCATGAGGGACCGATGGAGAGAGGAGTATCTGCTTTACCTTTTCCGGAGCAGGCAGCTGTAAGTGGTTAACCTCCAAGGGAGTGATGAGAGGGACGGTCTGGAAGCCATCCTCAACCGAAGGCGGCTTGGTTCCCTTCTCACTGGGGTTACTGTTCAGCTTCACCATCCTTACACCTTTCTTCCCAGACCTAAGGCAAGCAGTGGGGTTCTAGTTACAGTAGGAGGTGAGGCAGGGAAAAAGAAGGCTGACGACAGAGAAAAAGCGCTGTCCTCAACAGCTCACTCGGCTTTCAATATAGAGATCAGTCATCTATCTATCTTTTGCTAGATTTCCTGACACGATTCTCATTATCCAGTAAAACTTCTTTAATCATCAAAATCTGCCACCCACCCATGGGGTTCAACAGCCTTAAAATTCGGGAAACTCAAGGAAAATCCCAGACTTACACAAACAATATACAAGCTTTTAAAAAAAAATCCAAGACACTAGAGCTAATACAGTCATATAATCTCAGTGAAAAGCTTATTTGTACTGCAAAATTAAATCCCATTATTCTGGGTCACTCTGCAGTATGATAAATTTCACCTTACCACCACACCTTACCACCTTGCTATTTTATTATGTTGGCTTTGCTTCAGCAATCTCCCTAAAATACAATAAGTACATTCAGTGTCTCTATGTATACTGCACCCTTTCACATGATATGTAGGTTGTACAGGAGGTACAATTTCCTAAAACAAAAAAGGACTGGCTTGAACCTGATCCTCTTATTCAGCCATGGAATTCCTCCATTTCCTCAATAGCGAAGGGCCATTTTTTTTTTTTTTTTTTTGCTTCCATGGAAAGTTAGCAACCCCCACATTGCAAGATTGCCAACTAAATAAACAAATCGCATATATTTCTCTCAAGCTCCTTTGGAAGTCAAACGGTACTCCCACCCCAACCCTAGAAGCCCAGACAACTGAATTTCTCTTGTCAATCCTGATGATGGAACATTATTAGACAAAATAGGGTTGTTGTGGAGGTGAAAGGGATGGTAAAGGGTCGGAGGATATTGAGCAGTGGTTATAGCAAAAACAAATGCCTACTTACTGTGATGCACTCTTGGGGGGTCAGAGCAGATTCAAGCCAATTTGAAGAGGAGGAGGACGGCCAGGAGTCCTCCCTCCTCAGCCCGAGCTCGTGGTGCTGAAAGGACAGCGCCTTGCCTGTGTCTGGATTGGGAGTTTCTGAGAGCGAGGCGCGAGCGAGAGGGGAAGAGCTCCTGGCAGCTGCCTGCCTGCTCCCTCACTCGCGCCCCCTCCCACCGGGGAACGGGCTCCCACACCATCTGTCATCTGGCACCACCTGCTGTTTCTCATGCATGGCCACAACCAGGGCATGGGACAAAATGGTTTCAAGAAGTGGGAGGGATTCTGGCTATAATAATAGTAGTAATAATAATAATAACCATATAACAAGCAATCCTTGAGTCTTTAGAAAAACGAAAGGAGACATATTCATTAGGAGGAGGGACCACCTTTTAAAATCTTCCAGAGCAATATTCTGAAAACCCAAATGGTACAGGACCTACACTGTGCTCTGACCTGGGGTAAGGAGTGAAGGGGAACTAATATTTATTGGGTATTTCCCATGCAGTGGGCACTTTTCCAATCTCTTTCAGACTATTTCCCTCATTTGCAAAACATGATGGGGTTAGTATGAGGTGTGAATGTGATAACAACAGGAAGGGAGCTCAGAGCAAGTAACATGGTGAGCACTGCATGTGAGAAGCTACTATACTCACAATGCCACTATAAACACACAGGTCAGCTAAGGTCGCATAGCTGGTATAGTACCAGGAACTGAAAGTTGAGCCCTGACCCATGGCCACAGATGTTTGTATGCAGTCCACACGTATACTTTCCAGGTTGGTGTCTGGAATCAGGGAAGGCAAAGTCCTAGACTTCAAGGTCTCTAAAGTTCTGACTGTGAGGATCTTGGACATTTGTATTCACTCCCCGCCTCCATTTCTTTATCTTGGATGTGGGAATAATAATTCCTCCCTTGCAGAGTAGTTGTGAATAAGAAAAGATTGTGCTCAAGGAAACCCTTTAATATAACTCTATTAGTCTATAGACTAGAGACTATTACTGTAATAGTCTATAGACTATTATTCTCCTATTGAGTTCTGAAAAATATGTTTGACAGTTGAAAACAAAAATATGACATCTTTATGAGGTTTTCCATATGTATAGATGTAATATATAAGATAAATGCAACATAAAGAAGGGAGGATAAAGGGACCACTATGGTGGTAACGTTTCTATACTCTAAGTGGTAAAGTATTGATCCCCACTAAACAGTGAAGTTAGCTATGTCTATTTTAATCCCCAGCATTACCAAAAATATACAAAGGTCAAAACTGCAATAAGGAAATTTAAATGGAATACTAAAAAATTCAAATAACCCCAAAAAAGGCAGGAAAGAAAAAAAGAGGAACAACAACAACAAAAACAAAGAAAACAAGAAACAAATAATGAAATAATAGTCTTAAATCCAAACTTAGCATTGTCATCCAGAGTTGACAGTTTAGAGTTTAATCCTGGTGTTGTATATTCTATGGATTATGGACAAATGTGTAATGACATGTATCTACCATCAAACTATCATCCAGAATAGTTTCACTACCCTAAAAATTCTCTGTGCTACACCTATTTATCCCTCCCCCTCCCCTAATGCTTGGCAACCACTGATCTTTTTACTGTCTCCGTGATTTTGCCTTTCCAGAATGTCATATAGTTGGAATCAATAAGTTGACTTTTTAGATTGGTCCTTTCACATCATAAAATGCATTTATGTGTCTTCCATGTCTTTTCATGGCTAGATAGATCATCTTTTTTTTTTTTTTTTTTTTTGGCACTGTGTAAGATTCCACTGTCTGGGTGTACCACAGTTTATCTATTCACCTACTAAAGGACATTATGGTTGCCTCCGCATTTTAGCAATTATGAATGTGGCTGCTCTACACGCTTCTGTGTGGGCATGAGTTTTCAACTCCTTTAGGTAAAAACCAACAAGTGCAATTCCTGGATCATAAGCTAAGAGTACGTTTAGTTTGGTAAGAAACTGCCAAACTAACTTCCAAAGTGTCTGTACCATTGTCCATTCCCAGGAGGAATGAATGAGAGTTTTCCTATTGTTCAGTTTTTTTTCTTTGTTTTCTTATTGTTGAGTTTTCTTATTTCTTACTGTTGTTATTCTTATTCTATTGTCATTCTTATTCTATTGCTATTCTTATTGTTTTTATTTTTTATTATTGTTTTCTTATTGTTGAGTTTTGAGAATTCCTGTATATATTGGATAACAGTTCCTTATCAAATATATCTTTTGCAAATATTTTCTCCCAGTCTGTGGCCTATCTTTTCATTCTCTTGACAGTATCTTCTGCAAAGCAGAATTTTTTAGTTTTGCTGATGTCCAGCTTATCAATTATTTCTTCCATGGTTCATGCCTTTGGTGTTGTATTTAAAACATTACCACCAAACCCAACGTCATCTAGATTTTCTCCTATGCTAACTTCCAGAGATTTTATAGTTTTGTGTTTTACATTTACGTCTGTGATCCATTTTGAGTTCATCTTTGGGAAGTGTGTAAGGTCTTCATCTAGATTAATTATTTTGCATATGGACATCCAGTTGTTCCAGCACCATTATCAAAGATCAGTTGACTATATTTATTTAAGCTTACTTCTGGGCTCTCTATTTTGTTTTATTGGTCTATTTGCCTATTCTTTCTCCAGTAAAACACTGTTTAGATTACTGTAGATTTATAGTAAGTCTTGAAGTCATGTAGTGTCAGTCTTCCAACCTTGTTCTTCTTTTTCAATATTGTATTGGTTATTCTGGATCTTTTGCCCCTCCACACAAACTTAAGAGTTAGTTCATTGATATCCAGAAAATAACTTGCTAGGATTTTGATTGAGATTGCATTGAATCTATAGATCAATAGAAAATCTGGCATCTTGGGAAAAACTGAGACATTTATAATATTGAGTCTTTCTATCCATAAACATGGAATATCTCTCCATTTATTTAGCTCTCCTTTGATTTCATTCATTATATTTTTATTTTTCTCATACATTCCATATATTTTGTTAGTTTATACCTAAGCATTTCATTTTTTGGTGATACTCTAAATGATATTGTGGGTTTCTTTAAAAATGTTTATTTTGAGAGAGAGAGAGAGAGAGAGAGAGAGAGAAAGGGAGAGAGAGAGAGAGAGCACAAGTGGGGAAGGGGCAGAGAGAGAGAATCTTGAGTAGGCTTCATGCTGTCAGCACAGAGCCTGATGAGGGGCTCGATCTCATGAACCGTGAGATCATGACCTGAGCCAAAACCAAGAGGTGGATGCTAAATCAACTGAGCCACCCAGGCACCCTGGTATTGTGTTTTTAATTTCAAATTCTACTTGTTAATTGGTGGTGTATAGGAAAACAATTAAGTTTTGTATACTAACCTTGTATCCTGCAACTTTGCTATAACTGCTTATTAGATCTAGGAGTTTTGTTGCTGATTCTCTCAGGTTTTCTACGGAGACTATCAAGTCATCTGTAAATAAATATAGTTTTATTTCTTCCTTCCCAATCTGTATACCTTTTATTGCCTTTCATGCCTTATTTTATAGGACTTATAGTATGATGTTGAAAACACAGTAATAAGACATCCTTGCCTTGTTCTTGG
This sequence comes from Panthera tigris, assembly GCF_018350195.1. Classification (NCBI taxonomy): domain Eukaryota; kingdom Metazoa; phylum Chordata; class Mammalia; order Carnivora; family Felidae; genus Panthera; species Panthera tigris. The sequence continues at coordinate 174,749,375 of NC_056660.1, forward strand.
TCTTAGTGGGCAGTTTTCTAACATTAGGTATGATATTACCTGTAGGTTTTTGTGATGATGTTCTTTATGAAGTTAAGAAGTTCCCTCCCCTCTTACTAAAAGTTTTTATCATAAATGAATGATGGATTTTGTCAAATGCTTTTTCTGCATCTGTTGAAATGAACATGCAATTTTTCCTCTTTAGCCTGTTGATCTCCAAATGTTGAACCAGTTTTGCATACCTGGGATAAATGGTTGTGTGTATAATTGGTTGTGTGTATAATTATTTTTATACATTATTGGATTCAATCTGCTAATAATTTGTTGAGGATTTTTACATCTATGTTCATGAAAGATATTCATCTGTAGTTTTCTTCTTTTGTAAACTCTTTGTCTGATTTTGGTATTAGGGCAATGTTGGACTCACAGAATAAGTTAGGAAGTATTCTCTCTGTTCCTATCTTCTGGAAAAGATTGCAGTTAATTGGTATAATTTCTTCCTTTACTGTTTGGTAGAAACCACCATTGAATCCATCTGGGCCTGGTGCTTTCTGTTTTGAAAGGGATGGGCTACATGGGCGATGGGCATTAAGGAAGGCACTTGTTGGGATGAGCCCTCGGTGTAATATGTAAGTGATGAATCACTAAATTCTGCTCCTGAAATCAATACTACAGTATATGTTAACTAACTTGAATTTAAATTAAAAAAAAAAAAGGTTATTATTGATTCTATTTCTTTAAGAGATATAGATCACTTAGACTATTTCTTCTCGTGTGAATTTTGGTAGAGTGTGTCTTTCAAGGAATTGGTCCATTTTATCTACATGATTAAATTTGCGGGCATAGAGCTGTTCATAGTATGTTTTATTATACTTTTAGGGTATATGGAATTGTAATGATGTCTCATTTTTTATTTCTGATATTAGTAATTTGTGTCCTTCATTTTCTTTTCAGGTAGCCTGGTCAGAAGCTTATTAATTTTATTAATCTTTTCAAGAACCAGCTTTTGGTTTTGTTGATTTTCTCTATTGATTTCCTTTTACTTACTTCTTCAGATATGTATTGGCCCTGTTTTCCTTCTTCTTATTTTCTGGGATGCTAATTACATGTATGTCAGACCTTTTCCCAACATCTCTTAAGGGAAAGTGTCCATTTGTTTTCTCTATTGTCCATGTGTTTTTCTTTTTCCTCTTCATGCTTTAATCTAGATATTTTCTGTTTGAACTATCTTCCACTTCTCTAATTGGCTCATAGGATTTTTATGGGCTTTTTTGTTTAACTTGCCCAATTTCCTGGCAAATTGTCTATTGAGTTTTAATTTTAGTTATTTAAAGATAGTCTTTATAGTTCCTTTTGTAGATGTCAGGTCTTTGACATTTTGCATTTTATCACCTGTTTTCTTAATTACACTATTCACAAATATTTCAAAGTCCATGTTTGATCATTCTAGTATCCAGATCACATATGGACCTGGGTCTATTACCTTTTTATTATCCCTTGGTTGACCCTGACATGCCTATTAATTTTTTATTGATTATTTTACACTGTGTATGAAAAATATATGTAGGCTCTAGATTCTATTATTTTCCTAAAAAGACCATTTCATTTTATTCTGACAGGTAGTTAAATAGGGGCAAATTCATTTGGATCCAATTAGGGATTGAGTTAGAGGCCAGGTTTCAGTTCTTGTAAAATCTGATCTGCTTTTGGTTTGAACAGTCCCTTGGGGGTCTCAAATGATAACCCAGGGTGTTCATCAAAACTCCTCCTCCATGGCAGACACTGAACTCCAATTGTTGTTTCTCTGTGGCACCATGAAACATCAAAGGTTCAATTTAAGTCTCTTCATATCCATTCCCTATTTGGGTTATCAGCTTCAAGGATGACGTTGAAATCAGAAAACACCTTGAGTGAAAATATGGTAGAGAAGTTTGGGCTCACTTTCCAACAGTTCCCTTTTCTCTAGGATCTTGTCCCTTCCAGTCCTGGATAGCTTGGTAGCCATGAATTCCAAAGTTTGGCTCTCTAGCCCCAAGAGACTGATGAAAGTTCTTGGCCACGTCTTTCTGGTAAGTTTCTAGGCATATCATTAAGCACTGGCAGTGTGAAGGGGAAAAGCAGTGAGAATTGAGGGTTTGCCCCAGTCCATTATTAATTTCTTTCCAGAACCTTAGCTCCCTAGGTCCCTGCTTCACTGGTTCTTCTTCAAACAGCTGTTTTGTTTGTTTCAGTTTTTTTTTTTTTTTTTAATTTTTTTTTTTTAACGTTTATTTATTTTTGAGACAGAGAGACAGAGCATGAACAGGGGAGGAGCAGAGAGAGAGGGAGACACAGAATCTGAAACAGGCTCCAGGCTCTGAGCTGTCAGCACAGAGCCCGACGCGGGGCTCGAACCCACGGACCGTGAGATCATGACCTGAGCCGAAGTCGGACGCTTAACCGACCGAGCCACCCAGGCGCCCCATGTTTCAGTTTTAATTAACAAAGGTTTTTTTCTAATATTTATTTAATTGGGGCCACAGTGTGAGCAGGGGAGATGCAGAGAGAGGGGGACAGAGGATCCTAAGAGGGCTCTGTGCTGACAGGCTAACAGCAGTGAGCCTGATGTGGGGCTTGAACTCACAAATTGTGAGATCACGACCTGCGCCAAAGTTGGACACTCAACCAGCTGAGCCACCCAGGTGCTCCAACAAACTTTATTTTTTTTAAAGCAGGTTCAGGTTTACAGAAAAATTGAGCAGGAAGTACAGAGTTCCCATATACACCCTCTTCTGCCACCACCCACCCTGTGCAAACACACATCCAGTTTCTCCTGTTACTGACATCTGACATTAGTGTGGAACGTTTATCACAATTGATAAATTGGTTCAAATTGGATGAGCCGACATTGATACATTATTATTATTAACTAAAATCCATTATTTAAATTAGGATTTACTTTGTATTGTACACTCTGTGAGTTTTGCCAAATGCATAATGTATCTACCATTACATGTATATAATGCATTCATCATTACAGCATCATATAGAAGAGTTTCACTGCCCTAAAAATCCCTTGTACTCTACCTTTTCATCTCTCCCTCCTTCCCCCCAAACCCCTCTCAAGGACTGACTATAAATTTGCCTTTTTCAGAATGTCATATAGTTGGAATCATACAGTATGTTTGCCTTTTCAGATTGGCTCCTTTCACTTAGCAATATGCATTTGAGGGTCCTCTATGTCTTTTCATGGCTTAATAGCTCATTAGTTTTTACCACTGAATAGTATTCCACTGTTTGGATATACCACAATTTATTTATCCATTCACGCAGGGAAAGACATCTTGATCACTTCCAAGTTTTAGCAACTATGAATAAGGCTACATTAAACATTTGTGTGCAGGTTTTTATGTAAACCTAAGTTTTCAACTCATTTGGGTAAATACCAAGAAAAGGGAATGCTAGATCATATGGTAAGTGTATGTTTAGTTTTGTAAAAGACTGCCACACTCTTCCAAAGTATTTGTATTATTTTGCAGCCCCAATAGCAGTGAATGAGAGTTCCTGCTGCTCCACACCTTACTAGCATTTAGCGTTGTTAGTGTTTTGGATTTCAGCCAATCCAAAGCTGTATCTCATTGTTTCAAATAGCTGTTTCTATTTTAGCCAAAACTTTAGTTGTTCTCAGTTTAGAAGTATTGCCAAGCTTCTCCATCATGCCAAACAAGAATTTGGGACTTACCCTCTCAGGTCCTAAGTTCAAAATTCCCAGAGAAGGGCTCTGATGGGTCCTAGTTGAGTCCAGTGACCACTTCTGACAAGGGAAACAAAATTTGAAAAAGATCACAACTTCCATTCAAACCACATGGTTGAAGTGGACAAAAGCGCTTCTTGGAAAAAAAGGAAGGGGGTGTTTCCAAAAAGTGGGAAGGAGGGTTGATCACTCAAAATAACAGATATCTAAATACCACAGTAGTGCGGTGCCTGGGTGGCTCAGTCGGTTAAGCGTCCGACTTCGGCTCAAGTCATGATCTTACAGTTTGTGGGTTCGAGCCTCGCGTCGAGCTCTGTGCTGACAGCTCAGAACCTGGAGCCTGCTTCAGATTCTCTGTCTCCCTCTCTCTTTGCCCCTCCCTTGCTTGCACTCTGTCTCTGTCTCTCAAAGGTGAATAAATGCTTAAAATAAATAAATAAATAAATAAATAAATACCACAGTAGCATGCTGAAAAGTTTAAACTTTATCAACATCACCCTTAACTAATAGTATGCTCTTAAGACAATGTATTGGCATTCCTGGATGAAACAGAGAAATAATTACTCTTTAAATATTATCTGACAATTGTAGGTGGCTTGCACCATAAATTACTTACAAAGAATATTTTTAAATCACCCATGTGTTTAGCATGTCATAGGCATTTTTTCACTTATAAAGTTTTAAGCTGTTATTCATTGTTTCCATGAGTTTTTAATCATTTTCCCTAATAATTGTGTGCATATTATGGAAATTAAAGATACAGTCTTTAGAGCCAGACTGTCTGGGGTCAAAACCCAGCCTTGCCACTTGCTAGACTTCTGCTCTCGGGTAAGTTTCTTAACCTCTTTGTGCCTCAGTTTCCTTATCATAAATACAGGACACTACCAATACTTACTGTGTAGGGTCACTATAAGGAGTTAATATCTGTAAGATGCTTAGAACAACACTTGTAAGTATTTACTCAACTTATTCAATAATTAGATACACATTGTTTTAGACCTAGCTCCTATATTAATCAGTTTTATTTTTAGTTTTCTAATTTATAGTTCTTAAATGTTTTCTTCTTCTTGATTTCCTTAAGTATATTTTATTTCTCTCTTTTGAACTTCCTGGAACAAATATCTAGTTTATTGGTTTGCTTTCTTCCTGTTTGAAAATGAGAAATTAATGTTATTATTTTAATTTACCTCTGGTTATTGCTGTTCTTTCATTATCATTCTTCAACTATTTTATAACTAAAGATTTGTTTCTCTGACGCAAGAGTCACTCAGTAAATAGCTTTATTTTTATTTATAAATGCTTACGTTTCTTTTTTTATTTTTGAGGGAGAGAGAGAGAAAGAGAATCTTAAGCGGGCTCCGTGTTCACACAGAGTGTAACCTGGGGCTCTGTCCCAAAATCAAAAGTCGGATGTGCAACTGACTGAGCCACCCAGGTGCTCCATAAATGCTTACTTTTCATTGTTGCTAATTTGTATATTTTGAGATCCATTTCCAGTTTTATGGTTTGTAGTCCAAGAGTGTTTTCTGTAAATTTTCTGACTTGCAGAATGTATTAAGTTTTCTTTGTGGCCTAACGTATGAACTATTCCTGTTAAAATTTTCTGAGCATAAGAAAATAAATCATTTTCTGTCCAAATACAGATTTTTTTATATATAACTATTAAGTCAAATCTGTCACATAAAACATTTAAATCTTCTGTACCCCAACTGATTTCTCACTTGCTTGATCTATCAGGAAATTAGAGATAGGTGATGCTATTTTGATCTCTGTTGTGATATTTCTCCTTGCAGTAAAGTTATGTTATTTGACATACCGCTTCATGATGTCACATCTTCTTGTAAATTTTGCTTTTATGGATGTAAAATGACCTATTATTCCTTTTTAGTGTTTTGGGATTTTAATTCCTCTCTATCTAAACTACAAATACAAACTCTTCTTTCTAGGTTTGTATTTGTTCTTGCCAGTTTTTGGATTGGACTTGGACTTTATTTCTTGCCTAGGTCATTACAAGTAGTCTTTTTTTTTTTAAACCTTTTTTTTTTTTAACGTTTTATTTATTTTTGAGACAGGGAGAGACAGAGCATGAACAGGGGAGGGTCAGAGAGAGTGAGACACAGAATCTGAAACAGGCTCCAGGCTCTGAGCTGTCAGCACAGAGCCCGACGCGGGGCTCTAACTCACGGACGGTGAGATCATGACCTGAGCCGAAGTCGGCCGCTTAACCGACTGAGCCACCCAGGCGCCCCTCAAGTAGTCTTTTTAATATGGGAACTTAACTCCTTAAAATGAACTCTTATGAAGACATGTATTGTCTTATACTTGTCATAATCTTCATGGTTCCTTGCTATTTCTTTCATGGTTTTCTACATACATTCTTTTCTTTACTAATTTGAAAGGCACACCTAATATTTTAAAATTATGTCTTCAGTTATTTTTTAATATACCAAAAACATATTTAAATCAACATTCATCTCCCAGCTTCAAGAATAGAACAAAATCCTTTGATCTCCTCCCATGTAAAGTGAGATGATTAGCATACATTTTTTTCTCTTCCTTTTCCTGCCTCTCATTTCTCCCACATTTATCAGATATTAAACCCAAGTCTTTACTTTCCCTGATGCACATTTTCCCATTGTATTTCCATTTCCTGAGACACGCTTGTCAAGATTCAGAGTGGGAGAAAAGTGAATACAGTGTGAGTCTTTTCCCAAAGGGCTCAATGAGACTGTATCTGAAAATAATTATGTTACATACATAAGTTTCAAAGGATCTGTGAGCTTCTGTGATAGGTTTTCGTTACATCTTAGCATTTAATGTTTTGTTTTGTTTCCATGTATAAGATATATCTCCAATGAAAGAGATGATAAAAGCAATTTAAATGTCTCATTATAAATCTTGTTAAGTTGTCAGTTTAAGAATGTTATTCAAAATTTAATGGTGTGGTAGGAATATAAGCTTTTTAGAAATCTGTTCTAAGAATCTCCCAGAGGCCAGCATAAAAGGAAGCTATGCTCATACTATCGCTAGGAGCTCTATATTTAAATTTCAAACAACAGCCGTCAGAAAGCTATGAAAAGCATGAGATTCTCTTTCTTCTTAAAAAAGGGAAGAGGGCATTGCCTATTTTTGATTTAAAGGAAAAATGGACAATAGAGAGGGAGAAAGGCAAATGACAGAAAGGCCAGTCCACATTTCCTCTCGGATTGGCTAGAAATAGACGCAGAAGAAGGATTTCTAAATAAAGGAGGCAAGTCTTGGGGGTGGAAATTGACATCAGCTTAACTCAAGCAGGATGACTTATGAAGAACCCTTCAATTAAGTCTGGGGATCCACCTAGAGATAAGTTGATAAGAATAAAACCTTTTAAAAGTTTCAAATTTTGTCTAGAAGTATACGTCTTTAAAATGCATTCCAAGGAAATCTTTCCTGTTAAATGATCCATTCACCTGTGCCTTCCAACAAAAGTTTTCTCAGTCTATGTTGTAAAATGAGTCACAGTTGAGTGGAAAGTTTTGGTTGTAGAAGAGGCTCCCCCAAAATCCAATTCTGAGAGCTCTGAATGCATGAAACATTTTAGAGAATGTTCTCACAATGAAGAAGGGAAGGGGGAAGGAAGCAGGACCAGGGGGAGAACCTGAACTGTGATACAATCTCAACAAAGCCCTCAGACAATCTCACAAGTACCTATGATGGCCTTTCTCAGTTGTCCTGAGTTCAGATGCAGATGGGCACCTTTCTCCGAGAGGGCAAGACCTTGGGCAATGTGGCTTTCTTCAGCCAAGGGCAGTTCTTGGAGAGGGCTAGAAGCTAAGGCTGTCAGCCAACACCTGAGGGGCAAAAGACTTTCAGTCCTGAAGGGGGATCTAACTGCGCAGCATGGCATCCACCACAGGCTCTGTCCTAGGCTGTCCTCGCGCTCCCTCATTCGACAGTCACAATCTGTGACTTCAAATATCTTTCATAAACCAATAACTCCTAAATGTTTGTCTCAAGCAGAGAGATTTCTTCTGGACTCCAGACGCATACATACAACTCTTTTCCTTGACATTTCCATTTCAATGGTTCACAGGCACTTGAACCACAGCGTGTCCAAAACGAAACTCCTGATCTCTCCCCTCAAACCTGTTCCTCCCGTGTTGCCTTGTGGTGAATTGCACCATCATTCATCCATTATCCGACCAAAAAACCGAGGATTTCTTGACATCTTATTCCTCATTCCTACATCCAGTCACCGGCTCCTGATCATCCTCCCTCCAAAATACATCTCACATCGGCCCACCCTTCTATTTCCATGACTCCTGAATCCATCCTGTCTCCCCATCTAACAAGTCTTCTGGCAACTGTATTTTCCTCCCCACCGATCTATTCATTATACTGTAGTCCAAGCAATTTCTGTAAAATGAAAGTCTAGTAATTTTATTTCCTTACTTAGAACCCTTCAGAGGCTTTTCTTCTTCATCTCCTGCTCCTCCCCCCCCCCACTCCTCCCTCTCCTCCTCCTCCTTAAAGATAAAGTCCAACATCTCAAACTTAGCCTGAAAGGCTCTTTATGGTTTGTCCTCTGTCTATTCCACAAGTTTCACCCCTGCCACTCTTCCCCTTACAGCTATGCTCCAGCTTCCCTGACTCCCCAAACACACTCCTTCCCAATCCAGAGACTTTCCACATGATGTATCTTCTATGACTTCCTCTTCAGGGAGTGCTCTTTCCCATTCCTGTAATAATTTCTTAAAATTCTTCAGAGTCACTTAAATATGACTTCATCAGAGAAGTCTCCCCTGAGACCTCAGACTATATTTGACTCCTCTGGGCTCCCATAAGACTGTTTTTTATGTTGAAATACCTACTGTTCTTAAAACTTTTTATGATTATTTGTGTAAATATGGCTTAATGAGAGTAGGGATTGAGTTCTTCCAACTTAAATATCAATAACCAGGAGGTAGATGGTCCACATCATATGATGAAATATTATTATGCAGTCATTAAAATGATGTCATAGAATATTAAGTAACATGGGAAATGTTTATAATGTTGAATAAAAAGAGTACTCAAAATTATAGAGACATTATGATTTTGACTCTGTGAAAATATAAAGGCTGAATACCAACTACTAAAAAGAAAGAATATGGGGTGCCAGGGTGGCTCAGTCAGTTAAGTATCCGACTTTGGCTCAGGTCATGATCTCACAGTTTGTGGGTTCAAGCCCCGCGTTGGGCTCTGTGCTGACAGCTCAGAACCTGGAGCCTGCTTCAGATTCTCTGTCTCCGTCGCTCTCTGCCCCTCCCCCACTCATGCTGTCTCTGTCTCTCTTCAAAAATAAATAAACATTAAGAAAGAATAATTATGAAATGTGACAGAGGTACTAATTATTGCTATAGTGGCAATCATATTACCATAGGTAAATGTATCAAATTAACATGTTGTACACCTTAAATTTACACAATGTTATGTGTCAAATATATTTCAGTAAAAAAGACTGAAAGATATAAAAATGTTTATGGATTTTTTCTGGATGAAATTTTGATGGATTTTCATTCTTATCTCAACACTTCTTTGCTCATCTCTCTCAAAACATGTGATTTAGGGGCACCTGGGCGGCTCAGTCAGTTAAGCGGTCGACTTCGGCTCAGGTCATGATCTCCTGGTTTGTGAATTTGAGCCCCGCGTCAGGCTCTGTGCTGTCAGTGCGGAGCCTGCTTCGGATCCTCTGTCCCCCCCTCTCTCTCTGCCCCTCCCCTACTTGCACTCTCTCTCAAAAATTAACATTATAAAATAAAAATAAAATAAATGTTATTTATTTCTAAACCAATGGAGGGAAATGAGTAATTTTCTGTTAGAGAAAACTCTACTGAGTTCTAGGAAACAAACTTTTCTAAACAACAGCATTTTTTTTTTTTTTAGTAAGGTAAGTCAGCCAACATGGTGAAATCAAATAGTTGAGTGCAAGTTTACTGGGTGTTATGGAACACTTCGTGGAAAATTCCTTTTATTCCTCTCTGACACACCAGAGAGGATTTATAGACCGTAAATATCTTTTACTATTTTTTCTTCCAACTTTAGTGAGATGTAACTAATAAGTATTGTAAATATTTAAGGTGTACAATGTGTTAATATGTGTATACGTTGTGACATGATCACCACCATCAAACTAACTAACATATCCATCACATCATATAGTTACCACTCTTCTGTATGTGTGGTGAGGACATTTAAGATCTACTCTCTTAGCAAATTTCAAACATACAGTACAGTATTATTACCAAAGTCACCATGCTATACATTAGATTTCCAGAACATACTCATTTTGCATAACAGCAAACTGTATCATCTCTCAAATTTCATACCTTTTAACCAGCACCTCTCCATTTCCCCCACTCCCAGCCCCTGGCAACTATCATTCTACTCGTGGCTTCTATGAGTTCAACTCCTTTAGATTTCATATATAAATGAGATTATGCAGTATTCGGCTTTCTGTGCCTGGTTTAATCATTTAGCCTAATGTCCTCCAGGTTTAATCATGTTTCTATAAATGACAAGATTTCCTTCTTTTTAAGACTGAATAATATTCCATGTGTGTGTGATTATACATACAGCTGACCCTCAGACAATGCAGGGATTGGGGCACTGATCCCCCAAGTAGTCCAAAATCTACGTATAACTTTTGACTCCCCCAAAACTAACTACTGTACTAATGGTCTACTATTGACCAGAAGCCTTACTGACAACATAAACAGTCAAGTAGCAATATTTTGTATGTTATTTGTATTACAGACTATATGCTCATGGTAAATAAGCCAGAGAAAAGAAAATGTTAGGAAAATTATGAGGACAAGAAAATACATTTACAACACTGTACCATATTCATAAAAAAAAATTAGTGTGTAAGTGGACCTATGCAGTTCAAAACCATGCTGTTCAAAGATCAACTGTATGCATACATATATATACATGTATCACATTATCACGTTTTTTTATCCATTCATCCCTTGATGAACAAAGGTTGATTGTATACCTTGGCTATAGCGAGTAATGCTGCAGTGAACACGAGAGGACAGATAACTCTTTGAGACACCGATTTCTTTCCCTTTGGATGTATACCCAGAAGTGGGATTGCAGGATCATATGGTAGTTCTATTTATAATTTTTTGAGGAACCTTCATACTGTTTTCCATAATCGCCGTATCAATTAACGTTCCCATCAAAAGTGCACAGGGGTTACTTTTTCTCCCTATGCTCACCAACAGTTGTTATCTTTTATCTTTTTGAATTTTAGCTATTCTAACAGGTGTGACGTGATATCTCACTGTGGTTTTGATTTGCATTTCCCTGACGATTAATGATGTGTAGCATTTTTTATATACCTGTTTTTCCTAAACAAAGTGCAACAAGGATGTGAGCATCCCTCTCAGAATATGAACTCTATACGTCGGCAAGGAATGAAAACTTAGAGTATTTGCAAATTTCCCATGAAAAGTTCCTTTTTACAGAGAAGTTCTCCTTGCTTGATTTTTTTATGTTTATATTAAAGAACTGAGGAAAACTCATCCCTCGCTGACCCATATAAGGTAAAAGGGCCCTTGCTTCCTCTCAGTCCATGCTCAAAACAGGTGCCAAGGTTGTTCTGTTAAATGTTAGTTGGTTCCTATCAACCCTCTGCTCAAAACTGTTCAGCAGTTTTTCCTCTAACTCTGAAGAAAAGGAAAGTCCTCAAAGTAGCACAATGCAGTCTGGCCTCTGTCACCCTCTCACCTTATCTCCTCCTCCTACTCACTCTCACTCACTCCACTGGACCTGTTTTTTGCGCCCCCCCTGTTCTTCAGCCTTGGGGCACTGGCCTCTATGTAGAATGCTCTTAGGGTCTTTCCTCATATATCTGCATATATTCCTTACTTAGGTTTTTATGTAAATGTTACTTTCTATGTGAGGCCTTCCCTTCAGCTCCCTACCTAACACTGCATCCCTTGACACACACCTTCATCTCCTTTATTCTTCTCCATAGTATTTTTTTTGATGTTTATTTTTGTATTTTGTGTATTATCTCTCTTCCCCTGAAGACAGAGATTTTTTACATCTTTTGTTTGCTTCTATTCCTCCAGGGCCTAGAAGAGAATCCGGAGCATACGACTTTATCGTAACAAAAAGTGGGAAAATCCAGGCTCAAGTTGTTTTATTTCCAGAAGTGTGGATATTTTTCCACACTTTACTTCACTTTTAAAAAGTGAAGAATCAAATAAACCACAGTGATGGTCAACAATACATATGAATGTTGGCAATATGATACTAAAAATATTAATATTAAAACTCCAAAAAGATTATATGTAGCCTAATGTATTCATTCGAAAATTAAACACAAGTTTTAAGGAGACACGTAATTACAAAAAAAACTGCATAAAAAGGAAAGTAGAGAAATCATATGCATGATCAGCAGGATGGGTATCTGGAATACAGGAAAGGGAGGGAGGATGGGTTGAAGGTATTAATGTGATTTGATATAGCTTATTTTCAAGATATTGTTTTGGGGATAGGTTCACAGTTGCTTATTGCATTATTAAAAGTCACTGAATAAAAGCAGACCATGTGCTGATCAATGAGAATGCGATGAACCAAGATTAATGATTAATGAAATCTCTACCCTTGAGGTTCATAAGTGTGTCAGGATAGAGATATGGTGATCAAACTTTCATGACGACATGAAATTAAACATAATCAAGTAATAGTTGATGGCCCAAACTTCTGGATTCAGCTTAGTATGTACCAAACTGGAAGGAGCATCACTCCCATCCTAACAAAAAAAAAGCTGAATATCTGCAGAAATCACAATTTTCCTTTAAGCCATCAGAGTACTGAGGTTACAGTGGAACCAACTTACTTGAAATCTAAAGAGAGATAAGCATGCCAGTAACTTTCTTACCTGAGTTAGAACCCAGACACTATACAAGTTGGTAAGAATAATTCAGCTAAAATGTTAATGGATTGTGAAAAGCTGAATTTGAGGCAGTCTGAGAGTATAGAATCCACAGGAACAACAGACATGAGAATTTTCACCTGTTCACAGGTCTTCTCCACATATTTCACCAGGTGCTCACTAGAAAGATTGAGGACAGAGTAAAAGGCCAGAGAAAGCCTTCTTCATGGTGTAGAACTTGCATATGAAAATGGCTGCACCACAGGAAAGGCACAAAGCTGCGTTCAGATCCTTCCCTATCTTTAGTGGAAAAGACTGGCAACATACATGACCAGATGAGAAATTTTATCAGAAAAATTAAAAGCATAAGAAAGAATCAAGTGAAAATATTAGGAATTTTAAAAGTGCTGGAATAAAAAATTTTAATGCCAGTAAAGAGATGAAAAATATTCTCTGAAGGCTCATCAGTAGACTTGAAACAGTGGTGGAAAGAATTAACGAACTGGAAGATAAATCAATAAAAAGTGCCCAAAATAAAAAACAAAGATAAAGAATGGAACGGAAGAGAACAGAGCATTCACAAGCTGTGAGACAATACCGAATGTCTAACGTATGTGTAATTGGAATACTAGAAGGAGAAGACAGAAAGAATGAAATGGAAGAAATATTTGGAGAGATGGTAGCAAACTTTTCCAAAAGTAATAAAAGGTACCAAAGCACACAGCCAAAAAAGCTCAGAAGATATCAGGAACAAAAACAAAAACAAACAAGCTGCAACAACTTCGACACATCGTATTCAAACTGCTGAAGACCCAAAACAGGGAAACCTTTAAAGGCAGCCAGAAACAAAAGAAACTTGACATACAAAGAAACAAAGACATATGTAACAGCAGACTTCTCATCTGAAACTTCGCAAGCTAGAAGACACTGGAGTGTCACCCTTAATTAACATCCTTAAGAAAATTAATCCAGAGTTCTACACAGGGAAAATACTATCCAAAATTAAAGAAAAACATAAAGATTTTTTTTTTCAGAGAAGGAAAAATGAGAGTAATCATTACTAGCGGCCATGCACTGCAAGAAATGCTAAAGGAAGTTCTGTAATCAGGATGACAGCAGACAGAAACTTAAATTTACACAAATAAAGGAAGATCACTAGAAATGGCATAAATTAAGGTAAATATAGCATTCACTTTTAAATTGTTTTTTAATTTTTTTAATGTTTTTATTTATTTTTGAGACAGAGAGAGACAGAGCATGAGCAGGGGAGGGGTACAGAAAAAGGGAGACACAGAATCCGAAGCAGGCTCCAGGCTCTGAGCTGTTAGCACAGAGCCCGACGCGGGGCATGAACCCACAAACCGCGAGATCGTGACCTGAGCCGAAGTCAGACGCTCAACCGACTGAGCCACCCAGGCGCCCCTAAATTAGTTTTAATTGCTCTAAAATAGTACTTGAAGGTAGACCAAATAATTTAAGATGTATACTGAAAACCCTAAAGAGACCACTAAATTTTTTTTAAAGAAGTAATAAAGTATAAGCTGTGGTAGGCAGACTTCTAAGATGGCCCCTAATGATATCTTCTTCTGATAATCACTTCTTCATGTAATCACTTCTCCTTGAATATGGGAGGAACCTAGAGACGTGCTTCAAACTAATTTGTCAAAATATAATTTGACAAAAGAGATGGAATATCACTTGTGTGATTAGGCTATAAAAGACCAGACTTCCACATTGTTACAGACTCTCACTATTTTGGAGAGACCCAAATAGCAAGAAACGGAAGGTGGCCATAAGCCAAGGGCTAGCAAGAAACTTAAGGTTGCCAATAACGAATGAGTAAACTTGAAAGTATATCTTTCTCCAGTTGATACTTCAGATAAGAACAGACGCTTAGCTGATACTTTGAAGCACTGGGAGAGACCATGAAGCAAAGGGTTCAGTTCAGCTGTGTCTATATTCCTGACCCATAGAAACTGTGAGATAATAAATGTGTGTGGTTTTAAGCCACTAAGTTTTGGGATAATTTGCTATGTAGCAATAGGTAACTAATGCTTAAACTAATAACTTAGAGTCAATGGAGTAATAAAAAATACCCAATATAGAAGAAAACAGAAAAAGAGAACCAAAAGAGACAGAATCCATAGAAAACAGCTACCTAGGTGACAGACTTGAATCCAACCATATCGATAACTGTATTTACTGTAGTCTAAACACACCAATTAGAAGACAAAACTTACCAAATTGGATTTTTAAAACTATAGGCTTTCTACAAGAAATAGACCTTAAATATAAACGCAGACAGGTTAAAAGTAATAGCATGGAGAAGGATATACCAGGCAAGTGCCTACCAAAAGAAGACTAGCGTAGCTATGTTAATATCAAAGCAGACTTCAGAACAAGGATTATTACCAAGAATATAAAAAGACATTACCTAATGATAAAGTTGTCAATTTCTCCTTTACCATAGGTCAAACCATTCTAAATGTGTATACACCTAATAACTTGCATGAGAACAGCATTACCTTGATACTAAAACAAGACAAAAATTACAAAAAAAAAAGAAAACTATAAACCAATATCCTTCATGAATATAAAGGCAAAAATCTTCAACAGAATAACAAGTCAATTCCAATAATACATCAAAAATATATATATTACATCACAACCAAGCAGGGTTTATTTCAGGAATGCAAGGCTTGCTCAGAGTTTTATAATCAACCAATGTAATTCACTTTATTAGAGCTTCATGAACTTCTCCCAAGCCCCACCTCCTCCTTAATCCCTGGAAACCACTGATCTGTTCTTATTTTCTATAACTGTCCCATTTCAAGGATGGTACATAAATGGAACAATACAGTATGTAACCTTTTGTGACTGGCCTTTCTTTTACTCAGCACAATTCTCTGGAGACTCATTCAGGTTGTTGTGCATATCAACAGTTTGCTCCTTTTCATTGCTGAGTAGTATTCCATGGTATGGAGACACCAGTTTGTTTAATTATTCATCCACTGAAGGGCATCTGAGTTGTTTTCAATTCTTGGCTCTTATAAATGAAGATGCTATAAGTATCATGTATTTTTATTTGATGAAATCAGACCAATCCAGTTTGAACCCTTTGCTTAATTCTATGTCATTAAGACTTTCTCCTATGTTTTCTTCTAAACATTTTGTGGTTTTACATTTTATATTTACACGTATGATCCATTTTGATTATTTTTTTACATAAGGTGTAAGGTTTAGGTACAGGTTCATATTTTTGCACATGAATATCCAATTGTTTCAGCTCTATTTATTGAAAAGACTACTTTTCTTCACTGAATTGCCTTTGTACTTTTTCTTTATAAAATATCGAGACGTATGCTTCTGGGAAAATAGATATACTTTTCCCTATTCCTACCACTAAAACCTTGGATATTATATATATAACCTTGGATATTATATACATAACAAACATAAGAAGACTCTGAAAGGTGTAAAGAAGAAGACAGATCAGCTAAGAACCTGAGTACCCAAGAAGCCAGCAACCTGGAAATGCCAATGGGCACAAACAAAAAATTCCCAATAAAAGCCTGCTCCAACTGAAAAAAAATAGCTTAGAAAGACAGAAAATTTTAATAACTTCTCTTCTCCAGCCAAACACCACAGAAAAAAAACTGGATCCCAAATAACACCCATGGCAGCAAAGGCTGAGTGGAGACTTCAGACTTCCACCTTTCCCCTGAATTGAAATGCCCCCTCATAACTCAATGGGGTTATGTCAGAAAAGGCCGAGTAGGGAGCCAGAATTTTCAACCCCACTGGCAAGTAATGAGGCTTCTCTTTCTTCCCACACTCCCTTACTCCCCCCTTTCCATTGTTGACACAGTGTCAATGGACATCACATGAGCAGCAGGAAGGCAGGAAAAAGAAAACAGAGAAAAGAAGAAACAGAAAACATAAAATAAAATAGAAGAGTTAAACCCTCACATATCAAGAACTACCTTAAATATAAATGGTATGCGGTGCCTGGATGGCTCAGTCGGTTGAGTATCCAACACATGATTTCTGCTCGGGTCATGATCCCAGGGTCGTGGAATCTGCACTGAATGAGGAATCTGCTTAAGATTTTTTTTTTCTCTCTCTCCCTCTGCCTCTCCCCTGCTCTCTCTCTCTCTCTCTAAAATAAAAAAAAAAATGAAAAAATATAAATGGTATAAATATATCAATTAAAAGACAGAGATTGGCTGAGTGGGCTAAAAAAATGACCCAACTATATGCTGTGTATAAACATTTCAAATATAATGAAGGATATAGGCAAGTTGAAAGTCAAAGGCTAGAAAAAGATGTATTAATTAAAATAAGGGAGAAGTAATTATATTAAGATCCTATAAAGTAGACTTAAGAGTAAAGAAAATTACCAGACACAGGGAGGAACATTAATTATCTAATGATAAAGGGCCAATTCACAAAGAACACAGGGCAATACTAAATATGTTTGCACCAAGTAATACACAAAATATGTAAAGAAAAACTGATAGAACATAAAGCATAGACAAATACACAATTAAATAAAAAATGAAAATGCGACATACAAAAACCTGTGGGACATAGTTAAAGCCGTGCTGAGAGGAAAAATTATGACACTAAATGCATACAATAGAAAAGGGGAAATGTCTCGAATCAGTAATCTAAGCCCCCAATTTAAGAATACAAAAAATAAAAAATAAGCCCAAAGCAGGCATAGGAAAAAATAATTGAAATTAAAGAAATCAATCAAGTTCCTGGGCAGCCAGTGATGACAGGTGGCTGACACCAACTGGTCATCATTGTGTCTACTTAGCTGGTCAGTGTCTCTTCAGCGGTGGATACTTTCTCATGAGCACTGGCAAGTGATACAAAAACTTCACACTTTGTGCCCCTTCCCGTATGTCCATCCATATGCCTCTGTATCAGATCTTTTTGTCTCCAATATTCCAGTCCTTCCTACCACGCCCCAGATCAGATGACCAGGTCATCGACAGATTCATATGGATTCTCGCCTTGAACCACCCCACCTATCACACAAAGTGGATAACCATTTGTGCAGCTCACAACTCTGCCCTTTTCCCTTTCCAGTATCTTTCAGGGCCACTCTGGAACATGGCTATAGTACTAACACCCACAATGGAAAAATCCATTCGTAAACCAAAGCTCAGACTTTTCCTCCTCTTTTATCTGGTTGTATGGGACCGCTTACATGGCCACAGGTGCAAGCACAGGGAAGGGAACTAGTACAACTGATGTCGGTGACATGAGGACTGGACTATCTGCTCACACAGCCTGCTGCTTGTGCTGTCTGGCCCCACTTAGGAACTTTCTGCTGGGAAGTCTTCCTTCGCAGATGTGCTATTTCCATTTTGTGAGTCTGCTGCTGGTTTTTGTTTGTTTGTTTTTGGTTTTTGCCTCACGGCCAAGCGATTTGTTTCTACCAAAGCCTCAAACATGTTAAAGCTGTCTCTCAAATGGCATTTAATTTTATGCTGTGGACAGTATGACCTTGATTTATAATTCCACTATGGGGCCCCTTTGGTTGGCTTTTCATAAGCTTCATACTACATCTTTTCCCACTAATGATATCTCCAACACCAAAGGGTCTTCCAAATCATATAATTCAAGGAGCAGGACTGCTTATTTCCAGGGCTGGACCTACTGCAAAGCCCTTTCCTGAACTGGGTCCCACTCAAAGTTGGCAACCTTCTGTGTCAGCTAATAGATGGGCCTGGTCAATATTTCTAGGTGAGGAGCGTACTGCCTTTAGAACCAAAAAGGTCTACCATGCACGTGCTTCAATTTTTGTGGCAAGAAATTCAGGATGGATGTGGAATTTTTTTTTTTTAATGTTTATTTATTTTTGAGAGAGAAAGAGACAGAGAGACAGAGAGAGACACAGAGCACAGTGGGGGAGGGGCAGAGAGCGAGGGAGACAGAGAATCCGGAAGCAGCTTCCGGGCTCTGTCTGAACTGTCAGCACAGAGGCCAACGCAGGGCTTGAAAGCATGAACTGCGAGATCATGACCTGAGCCAAAGTCAGACCTTAACCAACTGAGTCATCCAGGAGCCCCATATGGGATTTTTTTGGTCTTGTGTCTTGTTTTGTTTTGTTTTATTTGTTTTTATCACAGGCAAACTCTTTTTGTCTTTTCCTCCTAAGTTTTCAGTTCCACAGAGGCCTTTAAAACAATGCAGGGAAAGAGACTGCATCAACAAAAAGCAGATAAAATGATCTACGTAACAGCTGATTACTACTTAATACTGAGTAGAAAATAATGGTTCTTCACGGAGAAACATTTCTAAATTATTTTCAGAATTCTAAATCTCTCACTTATTGACTGAAAAAAATAATGTAGCTATTAGTTAGGGGCCTGAAAAGGAGAAGAATGTTTCCTTTGATCTTTGCCCCAAAATTATCCTAAAATACTCCATATTACAATTAGGATTTGCATAAATTTTCTAACTTTCCTTAGGATGAAAAGATGTGTTAAATAACCATTAGTTTTAACACCGAAAATAATTGTCACTATGTAAATTGTAGGTTTTTATCATAAGACAATTGGGAAATTTAGAAAAAGGAAGCCAGAAACAATTTAAATGAATCGAAGTTTAATTTAAAGCAGTTATATCATAATGAGGGATGAATAAAGTGGTGGTTTGCAGACGCATTCATTAAAGGGAAACATTGGTAAATATAAATGCCTGCAATTGTATTGCTATGTCAATTTAAATTTTATGTATAAGATTAATTTAAAAGAATACAGAATAAGTACTAATTCACACTTGAAAAACACTTGCATAACGCTTGTGTGCATACAACCATATTTAATTAATTTGTAAACAAACACTATTAATTTATAAAGAAAGTAGTTTTTCTATTCAAATATTAAAGTCCCAATACCAACAAAACACACCAAAATTAACATATAATTATGATTCAATTTAAAGTTCCATCTTTAAACTCTTCACAATCTTCTTTGGTAAACGGATCCAAAGATAGGTTAATCCTAAATAAAAGATGACAAAAGTGATTCTTGTTACTATAAGACGGTTAAGAGTCACTAAAATATTTTAACTTTTCTAACATTGCAAAGCAACAGTTAGCCATTCTCTGTATTCACTGTTTTGGTAACTTTCACTTCCAGATTTTTCTTCTCCATTCCAGCACCGGCCAATAATACTGACGACTTCAACAGCCCCATTTACAGAAACTGTGTCACAAAAACTGTGTCACAAAGGCCTTAATCTCCAGGCCACTTCAAGGCACTCACAAGCCAGGGTACCGCTTGGGCAATGTCATCACTTGGCACTTGTGCCTTACTTCTAGGAACTCTGACATTGTTCCTAGCTGACTTATTTCTACACTCCTACTTTTTGTACCCCTACATTCTCACTGAACAAGGCCATTGCCCTCCTTTGGACTGCCAAGCCCCTGGTCTCCTACAAGCTTCATCCGTATCCCCCACCACCCCACCATCACTTCTCATTACTCCTGATTAAGCACCCAGAATCACTCTCTGAAACTGAGAATTGCTCTTCATCCTAGACATCACCGACATTCTGTTCTCCTCCTTTCCTCTCCTCCCATCCTCACACTGAGGTTTTCATGCACATCCACTGCCAGAACTACCTACGACCTTCACGCACCATAGACTGCACACTAGCCTCAGTATGAAACTTCAAGCTGCTCGCTTGGAATTTCTACCTGAACACCTCACTATCACCTAAAATTCAACATGCCAAAATGAAACTCAGTAGCTTCACAAAATCGGTTCTTTCTCTTGACTTCCTTCTTTCTTATCTCCTCATTCTCAGAACTCAAGATGATCTCTCTTATCTCCTATGGCCAATCCTTTGTCTCCTCTCCACAAACTCTGCCACTTCCATTTAAGTGCATTTCACTCACTTGGACTGCTGTTAGAATCCTTGGATTTTCATTTCCTATCTTGCCTCCATTCCAAACCTTTCCACATTAGTAACATCAGATCTGATGTAAATGCAGATCTGATCAATCCACTGCTCTAAAATGTTCTATACTGGTGATGTTTGAGGTATTTGCATAGTCTTTTATTAAGTTTCCACAAAATACTTATTAATTACAAAAGGAAACATAAATTTCCTGAATTTGATCATTGTTGGGTGGCTTTATGAAAGATATCTTTGTTCTTAGGATATACACACTTAAAGTATTAAGGGGTAATATTTTATTTATTTTTTTAATGTTTATTTATTTATTTTGAGAGAGAGAGAAAGAGCATGAGCAGGGGCGGGGCAGAGAGAGAGAGAGAGAGAGAGGCTGAGAGAGAATCGTCAGCAGGCTTCATGCTATCAGCGCAGAGCCCAACATGGGGCTCGATTCCACGAACCATGAGATCGCGACCTGAGCTAAAATCAAGAGCCGGACACTTAACCAACTAAGCCACCCAGGTGCCCCAAGGGGTAATATTTTAAACACACATACATACACACAGGCAAAGAGAGAAAGTGCCTAAGAATGAACCTGCAAATGTGACAAAATGTTAAAAATCAGTGAAGTTAGGTAAAGGTTATGCTGGAGTTCTTTGAATTTTTCTTGCAAACTTTCTGTACTTTTGAAATCATTTAGAATAAAGGGTTAAGAAAATGTTTCATGTTTCTTTACTGTCTATTTAACTGAGTACAAATCCTTGGTCCAGTGCTCACATAGGACCTTTTGAAATACAGTCTCAGTGGACTTTTATACCTTCCCTCACAAGGACTCCATAAACGAGCTTTGATCAAACTATATATTCCTGGACATTTTCTTGGACTCCATGAACTTGCTCACGGCCATGTCTAAAATATATTTCCCTCCCCCACCTTCCATGTACAAAAGTCTGATTTCTTTTTTCCAACACCCATCTTACTTTTCTAGTACTTTCCGAACCCCACTAAACTGGTGTCATCTCTCCCTAGAAATTTAATGAGCCCAGGTAATTAGCAAACCAAGACACAACTGAAATAAATGGAGGAGAGACGATGCGTTCGATTTAAAACATGTAATATTTCAAAATAACTGTAGAATAGCCTGAAGGAATTCAGAGGTCAAAGGCAGAAGAGAGATTTAGGGGTCATACATCAAGAAAGAGTAACTGAAGCTATAAAGTGGGTAAATTATTTTAGAATAAATATGTAAAGAGAGAGTCGACCCAACAACTACTCCTAGGGTAGCGTTGGATATCAAGTGGTAACAGAAGGGACAAATTAAAAAATACACAGAAAATACAGTCAGAAAGGCAGAAAGTGAACCATGTCATAGCTCCCAGGACACTAAAAAAGAAAGACTGAAAGTAGCAGTGAGATAATATTAAATGTGAAAAGTTCAAAGAGAAAATAGAACTAAGAGATATTAACAAACAGAAACACACAAAAAAACCAAAAACCGTGGACCATGGAAAGAGTAGTTACAATAGCACTGTTAAGACAGGGCCCAAATGAAGCTTGTTAAATTTCAACAAATATTTAATGAGGCCTTACTGGGTTTAAGGAAGGAAACAGGCTGGAATTAGCAATGGGTATACACTAAAAGTTGGAGAAGTTAAGATATAAAAGGGGAGGAAACAAAGTCTATACTTTATAATTATCATATAAATGAATTCTTACCAGAAGATGATAAGAAGATTCATCTTGTGTAATCTGAGTCTACGAACAACATAAAATATATGGGAAAATTCAACTTGGCCTCTAGTCCTGGTTTTCCCATTAATAAATACATATTAGGAAATAAGAGTCACAATACATTTCTAAATGTATTTCTATTAGTTTTTGTAATCTGGTTTAAAATTATAATACAAAATAATGAATTACAAGGATACTTGTTTATAACAGGCTATTTCTGGAAAAGCATAGCATATTATTTTAAATTACTAAATAATTCTTACAAGATTACTTGATGTTTAGTAGAAGCCCTCTTACTGAGGCACAAGAGACTGACAAGATCAAGGTTATGGCCAGAGCAAAATTAGATGTAATCTAATATGTTTATTAAAGTAACTGGATCTGGATTAACACTTGGAACAATGTCCAGGTTTCTTGCACGTTGTTCTGCCTATTCAAACATCTTTTTCTCCCAATAAATCACGGACTACTTTTTCTTCCTAATCCCCCCATCTGCCTCATTCTTCTCCTTAATTGAACAAATAAAACCGAGTATCACTAATCTGAACATTGTTCATATGCCACTATAGCAAACAACTTATGCTATTATTGACACAATATTACACTAACAGTCATGAGTTTCCAGTGTGACATTGTTTACAAAATGGCATTCTGTCCTAATTATTATCTTATGAAAATATTCTTCACAAAATTAAATTCTGCAGATTTACTGACTGTCAAAATAGAAGTTGCCATCGAGTGACTGTAGTAAGAGCTGTGCATTCAGCATGGTAACATGTGTATTAGGACAAGCATGTGAAGGAAAGGAAACAACTATTATGATTTATCAATTGATATGGCATTATCAGTTACATAAATTGTATCCAACTTAATTGTTTGAGAATCCAGAATTTCCAGTGACTTTAATAAATATACTAGATCACATCTAATTTTTCTCTGGCCACAATATCAACTCATTATTTTTTTAATATGAAATTTATTGTCAAATTGGTTTCCATACAACACTCAGCACTCATCCCAACAGGTGCCCTCCTCAATACCCATCACCCACCCTCCTTTCCCTCCCATCCCCCATCAACCCTCAGTTTGTTCTCAGTTTTTAAGAGTCTCTTATGGTTTGCCTCCCTATTGATGGAGCTTTAGAACATAGTTTAATTTATGAGTTGTTTTCCAGGAATGAAATAATGACATCAAGGCCATAATTCAAGAGCAGTTTTGTCAAAAGCATTAAATTATACTGCAGCATCCATGGAAAGGAAGTGACCATCAGAAGTGACACAGAATGTGTAATTTTATATTGCAGTTAAAATGTTTGTCTTCGTCAATATGGATGAGTTTTGTAATCTATATTAAAAAGCGGCCATTAAATCACAGGCAAGTGTGGTCCTTTCGCTCAGTAAATTCTCATCAACATTTACCTTCTGCTCTTCTCTACTCACACCTACATCGGCGGTCTAGCCTGTAACTCAGTGCTTTAACATTGTTTGTACTTTTTAATTACGATGAATAGTTGTAGCCTCATTTCTATAGTTCTGTACACCGCATGTGACAATTAGGAAAACTACTAGACTAATGCGACCCAAGGGTGACTGACCTGTTAGGAAAGCCAGTCTTCTTTCATACAATCAACTGTGTTAACTTGCTTTCACTGGGTAGTTGTTGGTATTTCAGCCTGAGTCTGTATTTTGCATTTTCTTCAAGCATTCTAGAAATGACTTTGTATACTTTATTCCATACTCGAACCTTAAAAATATAAACACAGTTAAGGAACACCGAGCAGAAAGGTGGAAATACATTTTGACAGAGGCAACTGGTAGTGACTGAACTGTTGTACCTCAGCTGAAACCACGCTAAGGCAATTCTAGCACTTACAGACCTAAAACTTAAATGTGACGGTTTTCCCACGATCAGTGATCTCTTCTGCTAATTTCCTAGCATTTCCTCTCTGTACTATTTAAATGAGCTACCCTGGGTGAAGGCAATGCCTATAAGGTCCTATCTAAATGGTTCTAACACATTCAATTTTGTTTTCAACAGTTATGAAAATACTGAATTTCTATCCCACTGGGAAATTACTCGATTTTTAATGGGCAAGTGTTTTACATCTCATCTAGTAATAGCTTCATACACTGGATTGTTAGGATTAATGAAAAATATACGTAAAGCACGTACCCCAATGTCTGGCATATTGTAGTTACAAGTAAATATTGGCTATTGCTCTTTTCTCTTCACCCAAGAGGAACTGATTCTCGGAAGAAATATTTCTTAGTATAGTGGGAAGATCAGGTGCACACTCAAATTACATTTGGGGTTAGTCACCTTGAATGCTGTTTTACACTATACACGGATTATAACTCATATAAACTCAAAGCTCAGAAACAATACAATTTGACGTGTCATTATCAACTAACGATTTCTTTAAGCTGAAGTGCTTAAGATACGTGGTGGAAAACAAAGATTCGTAGAGCTACTGATCTCGAATATGTTTAAAACACTCAAGTTGCCATGACATTTGGACAACCAGAGGTGAAAATGGTTCAGCAGTAAAGGTTCATCCTTGTTAGCTTTCCTTCTAGGAAGTAAATGTATGTCCCTTGTCTTTAAAAGAGCAATATGTCGTTAATACAGATACATTATTCTTTTCTGTGAAATCCGTGATTTTCTCCTCATATTACACTACCTATCAGAGTTTGTTATATTCTGTGGAACATATATTTTTATGCTTTGAAAAATCTCCCATTATGTTTTGATTAAAATGTGTTCATATCTTCAAACACTGGAAGGACTGTTCTCTATAGTTAATAAATATTTCCAAACCCAGTTCTATTTCTGCTAAATTAATTCTATTTTCTCATTTCAGTAAATTAAATTTTCAAAAGATGGAACTGTTTTTACTGTTGAATATCTTCACACATTTGTGTTTAGAGAAGTTAATCTAAAATTCAAATATTGCTCGTTCTCCTTTATAATAATATACCTTTTTCTTTTTCTTCATTACTTTCGAAGCTTCATGCAAAGGTATAGGGAAATCAAACTGTTTAGCTAAATTCTTCTGGGTTAAACCTAATTTTAGAAAAAGAGAGAGTGAAAGCTAAAATATCAAGGCCAGCACATATTTTAAAGGATTCACTATCCTGAGAACAAAGACAATTATAAATGTCTCCTGAGCTCTCTTTGGGGATTTTTACACTCGTTGGTGTATTTCTGATCACAAGATGCTACCAGTTTACCAACTAGCTAATACTATGCCGAGGCGAGAAAACCAAGAAAACTAGAGACAAACTCCCTTAGAAATGTCTAGAAATCCCTTAGGAATCTCCTTTCTTTTTTGATTTGAAAGGTGAGTCCCCAAAAAATCAGCAATAGAATAAACAAATACCAGAGGCCACATCTTAACCCAATGCATCTCCAAACTCTCCTTTCTTCTCCGTTCAACTCCAGACACACATTATGCTTTCAACTATTCAAAATGCCTGTGGTTCTTCAAATGTTTTGCTCTTATCCTTCCTAGCCTTTGCACATGCTGTTCTGTCTGGCTAAAACACTCTGTGTGCATGCATGTGTACACACACACACACACACACACACACACACACACCCCTGCCAGGCAAATTTCTACCTGCTCTTCAAGACTCAGCTCACACCATCACCTCCTCTCTACAGTCCCCTGAACAGCACTGGCTCTAGGAATGCTTAGGTCAGAGCACTTAGCACACTTTTATTTTATTTTTTTATTTTTTTTTAATGTTTTTATTTATCTTTGAGACAGAGAGAGACAGAGTATGAGCAGGGGAGGGGCAGAGAGAGAGGGAGACACAGAATCCGAAGCAGGCTCCAGGCTCTGAGCTGTCAGCACAGAGCCCAACTTGGGGCTCGAACCCACAGACCGTGAGATCATGACCTGAGCCGAAGTCGGACGCTTAACCGACTGAGCCATCCAGGCGCCCCCTTAGCACACTTTTATATCACATGTTTATAATGTGTTTCCTCCACTAGGCTGTGACCTCCCAGAGGGTAATAACTATGTGGATCTTAGTCATCTTTCTAGCCACCCTACCAGACACACAGTAGGTACTAATAAAGGTTTGTCAGGAATGAATAAGCTTCCTCTCTCTACTCACCAGACCATACTGCCTTCCCAAATATTAACTGTGAGAAGAAAACCCAAGGGCTTGTGTGTCCAAAGACAAAATCATAAAACACTAAGTATGTGTTCCCTGAAAGCCTTTATATTCCCCTATATTACCCACCTTATTCCTACCCTGCCATCACCACTCTATACCTGGCTTTCTTCCACTCATTCAATATTTAGCTTTCCAGGAACCTTCTCTGATTTCACAAAGCACCCTATATGCTCAGTAATCATAACGTTTACCATGTTGTTTTATTCTTTATTAGAGAGCCAATATCTAATACCATACACATTAGAAATGCAGTAAGCATTCCATTTGTTAGCGAATTAGAGTATGTTCTAAAATGGCATTGCCCAATTTCTTAGAAGCACACCACGAATTCCGTGTGGGGCACACACACAGCACTAAAGAACATTGACTCACACAGTGAGAAACTCATTCTCTCCCATTCTTTTTCATTCTAATTACATCAAGGAGAAAGTTTGGAAGTAGTATGTCATTAAGACTTCCCTGAGACTTGCTCCTCTCTCTTTATGACCACAGACCACCTTTATTAGACAAGCTGTTTGGCTAGAATTTAATAATATTGTTGTTTCTTTATTAGATTGCTTTTAATTAATTTCTATTTGTGGCAAATGGTACAGGCTTGCCGCTGAGGTAATGATGTAACGTGTTCTAAAAAGAAAATTTAGTCGAGAGGGGAAAATGCACATATTAAGTAAATATATTAAGCAAATGATAGTACAGATGAAATGCAGATAGGGCATAGGAAAAGAACTCAAGTCTGCGAAATCTCTGTTCTTCATTTACCCATACGGACCCTTCTCCCCTAAATGCCTAAGCCTTTGGAATACTATACTTGCATCATTCCAAATGTTTTCCATTTGTAAGCCTTTCCTAACCTACACATTACTCGCCGGGGTCAGGATAGGAGCCGTCAAGTCGACCTGTAATTATCGGGGATCTAAAACGTGTCAAGGAGTATAGGGGATGCGAAAAAGAGAAAGGACGAAATCATTTCTTCTACTCGTTTTGCATACTTCACTGAAGGTAGCTCCAGTACATACCAAAGGCTTTGTCCCAACTCGTGTTTCCAAGCTTCCTCTAGCCTTCTTTCTGCACAGTTTCTACACACTCAAAATACGCTTCTGGTTCTTCCCTCATCACTCTCCCTCATGGATCCATTCCCAGGGTTATGCTCACACATTTTTCCCACATATAATTCCTTCCTAGCTCAGCAACATGTGGGACTCTCGTGGAGTTTCTGCCACTGTGAAGTCTTCCCTAATTCTCTCATCCTCAAATTCCTCACCACTCCAAAAGCATTTATTTGGACCTCCACAATAGTATTTGTCATCCCCTATGATATATCAATTATGAATATATCTCCCAAGTTCTGTGAGAACTAACTTATCAGTCTTGCCTGAAATGTTAGATGAGTTTCCTGATTTGCCTGTCCCTGGATTTCTAAACTCCACTGCATCTTACAAACAGCCGAAGATAAATTTGCTTATCTTCCAGAAGTGTAACTGTCTCTGATAGCTTCACTCCACCATTCAAAAATCTTCAGTGACTATAAAATGATTGTCTCCAAGGCATTCCACAATATGGTCCAAAACTTGCTTTTCATTCATTCTACAAATATTTAGTCCATTCTCACTATATACCACTCACTGGAATAACCACCCCCTTCCCTTCAAGCCATCTCTGTTCGGTAAGCCAACATTCACTGGTCATTTATTCCATATCAAACACTGGGCTGGGCCCTATGCATACATTACATACTGCATTTAGTCATTATAGTGACTTATTAAGGTAGGAAATATTATCCCCATTTTACATAGAAGGAAACTGAGGATCAGAGTGGTTAACTAACTTGGCCAATATCGCACTGCTAATAAATGACAGAGCCAAGATTACGTCTTTCTGACTTCAAAGCCAATACCCTTGATAATTTCTACCATCCCACTAGGAATGTCTCCATTCATGTCCCTTGATTTCCTGCCTTTATGCCTCTCCTTTCCCTAAACTATCAAAGCCTTTTGAAGGGGTCCATCTTACAGCATTCAAGTCTACTAGCTTATATTCACATTATTCATTTAGAAGTTCCTTATGAGCGGAATATTTGTCTGATCCATCTATGTCACGAGCACGTAATCTAGTGTCCACAGTGAGGGACACGTTCATGTTGTTGAACAAATAATTCACCTGGTTCCCCAAGAAGAGCTAGGCATAAGCATTTAATAAATGTCCCTGTAATATTAATATTAAATCCACCCAAAACTGAGTAAAACGTAAGCACTTTCTGGCTTGGTTTAAATATACATCTATGCCCCTTAACTCTACTCCTGGTCGCCCAAGCACAGCAGGGGGGGCTCTGAAGTCAAGGGCTCCATCCTCTGCCCAGCTGCCTAGCACAGAAACTTCAGAGTTGGCATGAACCCTTCCTTCTCCATCTTTCTGTCAGTCATTGGTCCTGTGTGCCAGCTCCATTGCTCTGCCTTAGGTCAGGCCTTTCATCTTTGTACTGGACCACTGTGCCCCCTACCAGGGCTGTAGACTCCAGTGTCTCCCAGCCAACCCCATCGTAGTTCTCCTTCCTCCAGATCTGATCCTGTCACCCCTGCCACAAAGGAGCAGCAAAAATCCCAAAAGAGAAGCCAACTAGAGGAAAGACGGACACCTTAGGTCTGCACGGGGTAAAGTTACAACAGCGCAACGCTGCTTTCATAATCCTGCCTACCCAGTTACTTCTAACCGACATAGGTGGGGATCTCCAGCACGAATTCATGTATCCCCTCCCTTCTCCCCACCAGCTTCTTCACCTGCTTTCAGTGTTCTTCACTTCCAATCCACTACCTTGCTGATGGACTATTATTTGTCCTCGCCATTTGTGGCCCTAAAGCAATACAGGCTTTCTGTTGAATCCATTGTATTTGTCCTGGCTTCCTGCCAAAGCTGTAGAGCTCCCCACCACCACCACCACCACCACCACCACCATACTCTTTCCTCTTCTTAGAACAGGACTTTCATTTGTTTCTATTATTCAAAGAAGCTGGAAACCCAGGGCTAAAATGTTTTATACTACCCCCGGATTTTTTAATCCCCAGCAGAGGGGCCAGGAAAAAAAAAACCCCAAAAACAAAAACCTGAGTGCCTTTTAACAATGAGGCCATCAGACGGGCTTGAAGTCCACAATAATGACCCTGCTTAAGTATCTCTGAAGGCTTCCCACCACAGCTCATTCTCAGGAGTCAATCAAATTATACAGAGTACCATTTTATACATCTAAATTATCAAAGCAAATTTAATCTGGAAGGATACCAAACAAATATAGATTATAGAATATAGATTATAGAATATACAGAATATAGATTATTCAACTTGGGCTTCAGTCTTGCCTACCTCCAATTCAATCTCCCTTATATAGATAGCATGGCCTAAATTAATCCAACCTTATCACTTCTCTTGTTCAAAACCTTTCAGTTTAGGATTTCAGAGTCACTGAAGACAATGGGGAAGGCGTGGTAACTGACTTCCCAAAATTTCACCCCAAACAACTTCACCTTTTGAAAATTCTACATAAAACCACGCCCTCAGCATTACTTGAAGACACAGAACATTGAAACTGCAAAATAACTGGAAGTAAAATAAGAAAAATCATTGAATCGCAGAGCTATGATCCCATGTGCTCCCCCCCTCACCCCAAGCAGGGCTTTGCAGCCAACAGGGAAGCCAAAGGAAGGACACTAGAAAAAGTGCCTGCAGGAGGGCTAGAGCAACAGAAAGACTGAATCCACCCTAAATCTGAAAACACTAAGACAAAACCCTATGGATCATAGCACAAATTACAGGGAAGGGAGTTCAATGGTCAATTTAAAGGCCTAGACACCACATAAAGTACTAAACATGCCATTTAATGGGACTGACTCAATTTAAAAGGGCAAGCATGATTTAAAGGGACAGTGTTTCAATTGCATGGCTTCTGGGGGAGAAAAAGAACAAAAAGGAAGGATCATAAATTAGGTCACAAAGAAAACATCGGTAGTACCCATAAAGTGGAGACCTTACAAACACTCTGACTACAGTGCAATAAAACTAGAGTTTACTAACAGAAACAAAAAAGTCCTGAAAATTAAAAATGTTTTAAACTTTAACTCCACAGTGAGAAGGGTAATACAAACTGAAATCACAGAATGAAAAAAAAATAGTGACACTGAAAATACTACGTATTAGAATCTATGGGATTTATAATAGTGGTTAAAGGAAAATTCATTGCACTAAATATTTTTATCAATAAAAAGAATAAAAATAAATGAATGAAATGTCCTGCTGAAAATAAGTATAAAAAGAACACAGTAAACCAAAAGAAAGCATGTTTCATCTTTATTATCTATCTTCATTTTTTAATGAGGAAGAGACCAGAAAAACAAGATGTCTCATTAATAAATCAAAATCCTGGTTTTTTTTTTTTAATTAACAAAATGGACAAGACACTGGCTAACTTGCTCAAGAAAAAGGGAGAAAGCACGTACATACAGAAAAAAAAATGACAATTTGGAAATAAGCACTGAAACACAAGAAATTTTTTAAAATTTTTTTTTAACATTTATTTATTTTTGAGACAGAGAGAGACAGAGCATGAACGGGGAAGGGTCAGAGAGAGAAAGAGAGAGACACAGAATCTGAAACAAGCTCCAGGCTCTGAGCTGTCAGCACAGAGCCCAATGTGGGGCTCAAACTCATGAACCGCGAGATCATGACCTGAGCCGAAGTTGGACACTTAACCGACTGAGCCACCCAGGTGCCCCAGGAAATTTTTTAAAAATCATAAAATACCACTTGCGGACCTCTATGCAAACAGATTTGGAAACGATGAAATATAATTTCCTAGGGAAATACAGATTACTGTTAGACTTAGAAAGCTTGAAGAGAGCAATATCCATAGAAGGTATAAA
The DNA here is from genome assembly GCF_018350195.1 of Panthera tigris. Taxonomy (NCBI): domain Eukaryota; kingdom Metazoa; phylum Chordata; class Mammalia; order Carnivora; family Felidae; genus Panthera; species Panthera tigris. The sequence continues at coordinate 174,780,734 of NC_056660.1, forward strand.
GAAAGTTGTTAAGGAATTATCCCACAAAAAGCACTAGACCCAGATGGTTTCACAGAAGAATTCTACCAAACCTTCAAACACCAGGTAGTCCCACTGTTCTATAAATTATTCCAGAGCATAAAAAAGAAGGAAAAGTTTATTTTCATTCCTTTTATGAAGTAAGTATAACTCTGATACCTAAACCAGATGAAAATGTACAAAGAAAGAAAAACCACAGATCCCTATCTGTCACAAATACCAATGCCAAAACCTAAACAAATTCTTAGCAGAGTCCAACACTACTTTAAGAGAATAACACATCATAACCAAGTAGGCTTTATTTCAGGAATGCAAGGTTGGTTCAATACTAGGAAATCCATTTATATTATATGCCATACTAATAAATCTAAGGATAAAATATATTTATCTCCATAGATCTGAGAAAGCCTTTGACAAAAATTCAACACCCATTTATGATAAAAACACTGAAAAAATAAAAGTTGAAGAATACTTTTTAATATTTTAAATATAAATGCCTTGGTCCTCAAGCCAGTACCTTATATAATGGGCAACACTAGAGACATTTCCCCTAAGGTCAGGAATAAGGCAAGGATACCCCACAACCTCCACTACTATTCAACATTGTACTCGAGGTATTAGCTGATGTATGCAGTATTATGCATGCAGTAAGATAAAAACAGGCAATATTTTGATACATGGCAGGCATAAGAATGGGTAAAAAAGAAGTGAAATGATCTCTACTTACAAATAATACCATAGTATACCTGAACAGTGACAAAACTCATTCTAATAATAAAAGAATGCAGTGAAGTGCTAGGACCTAAAATTAACACACCAACAGGCTAAGTGAAAGAAGACAATCAGGAAAGCTCATATATTGTATGACACAATTTACACGAGATGTCCAGAAAAAGCAAATCTATGCAGATAGAAAGTTTAGCACTTGCTTAGGGCTGAGGTTAGGGGTAGGGGAGGCCAGTAAAAGGGAACAGTGAGTGTCAATGGATACAGGGTATGGTGCTAATAGGTACCCGGTTCTTTGGAGGGCAATAGAAATGTTCCAAAATTGAGTGTGGTGATGGTCGTACAACTCTGAAAAGCACTGAATTGTGCATTTTAAATAGGCGAGTTGAATGAACTCAATAAACTTTCCAAAAAAAAAAAAAAAAAAAAGCACATGTAGAGGGATGAGCCCTCAAAAGAGAGGCAGGACTTTTCCAGAAGGAACTGCTCTCTATCTTAACTGCGGTGGTGAGTTACTAAAGAATATAACCTTGTCAACCGCCTCAAAATGTATATAAATCAATCCTAAATAAAGGTGATTTCTGAAAGATCAAGAAGTTTCCTATATACAAACAACAAGCATTGAGAGGACTTTACGAAGAGGAACAGACGAGAAGGCCAAACACCTGGAATAAATTTAACAGGATATACGCAAAACCTATGGAAACGTTTCAAATAGAAAACATTCCCGAAGGACACCGAAGCAGATGGAAGAAATGTTTTCAGGGAGGAAGTGACTCAACAGGGTAAAGATGTCGGTTCTGCTCACGCGAATTTGTAAATTCAGCGAGCGCTAGGAACGCCGACAAGCACCCCGACGCCCCCCTCATTCTGGGGGACGCCGGCGGCTCCCTCCGGTGCCCTTCCCTGTCCGTCGGGCTGACCTCACATGACCGGCGTGTGCCCCTGGGCGCCCTCTCCGCCGCACGCGTGACGCCGGGCACGCGAGGGACCCGTCTTTCTGCCCCCCGCGCCGGCAGCCGGACTGACGGGAGGCGGAGCTTGGCCGCCGATGGCCCCAGTGCCCCGCCCCGCACCAAGGCCGCGGGCCGCGGCGGGGCGGGAGGGCTGACAGGACGCTGACGGAAGGCCGAGGCCCGAGGCGCCCCACCGCCCTGAGACGGCGGCCCAGGGGACGCGGGGGCCGACTCCCAGACCGGCCCCCGACGGGCGGCGCGCCCCGCTCCCGCACGCCCGCCGCCCCCTAGGCGCCACCTGCTCGCGCCGCAGCCCGGGGACCGCTCCGCGCGCTCGACGCCGGCGCCGGTGGGGCGGCCGCGGGAGCCCGAGGGCCGGGGGCCAGCTCCGCGCCGGCCCGGGCCGCCGCCCGCGGCTCCTCGGGGCTGCAGCCGGCCCCGCGCCCGGTGCTCCCGCCGCCCCGAGCCCGGCGGCGGCCCAGCTGCAAGACGCCGCCGCACCGGTGCGAGCCGAAGCGCGTCACGTAGACGAAGCGCGCCAGGTCCCGCTCCTGCTCCCTGCCGGCCGCCGCCATCGCCGCCTTGGTCGCGCAACCGCCGTGGAGCTTCCTCAGCGACCCGCGAAGCGCGACGTCCAGTGAGCGGGCACGCCGGCTGACTGAGGGGGGGGGGGGGGGGGAGGGGGGGGAGGGGGCGGGCCACGGGGCGGGGCGGGGAGTGAGGGGCGAGCGCTGGAGCGGGATCGTGGGGCTGGCCGTGGGCAGGGGATGTGCGTGAGGAAGGAGGGACGCCCGGTGATCACTCGGGAGACCGCCCTTTAGAGGGCGGGGGACCCGGAAGGGTTTCTTTGCGGGGATGGTGGACCACTCCGCTGGAGAGTGGTGTTGAGGTTTGGGGACCAGATCACTCGGGGGTGGGGAGCAGACCGTGGGGGCACAGCCCTCTGAAGAAATGAGCTGAACCAAGAAGAGGATGGGGGAAAGGAAGCAGGCCACCGGGGCTCCCTTTCCCGTGGCTGAGGGTGAGAAAGGTTTCAGAGTGATGAGCTGACCCCGGACTTGACCGATCTAGAGTGTCAGTCAATGAAGTTGGGGGCCTGGGGGGAGGGGAGGGGAAACAGCACCCCTTACTGCCACAGGGTTCCGGTGAGACCTTGGCATGGCATATGTTGTGCTGGGCCAAGGGCCTGAGGTAGGCGGCTTACTCATGCCGACTTGAGGCCCATCGCGGTTCTGCTGCTCCCCAGATGGATTACCTGGAGGCTACTTTCCCTCTATAAACTTTGTTTCCCCAGGGGCGCCTGGGTGGCTCAGTCGGTTAAGCGGCCGACTTTGCTCAGGTCATGATCTCACAGTTCGTGAGTTCGAGCCCCGTGTCGGGCTCTGTGCTGACGGCTCGGAGCCTGGAGCCTGTTTCAGATTCTGTATCTCCCTTTCTCTCTGCCCCTCCCCTGCTCATGCTCTGTCTCTCTGTCTCAAAAATAAATAAAAATTAAAAAAAAAAAAACTTCGTTTCCCCAGATGTAAACTCCGCATGACTGGGTTGTTAAATCAAAATAAGGCATTTTAAGCATCTGGCACATAGAGATAGTTCCCTTAGACTTAGACTTAACATTTCACATTTATTGAGTGCATAGCCTATGAAGTGCCCATGGTAATATCTTTACATTTATACTTTACAAATGGTTTTCCCATAGACCACCCTTTTAAATCCATCCAGCATTTTATAGCAGAGGAACTGAAGCTCCAAAATGAGTGACTTCCCCCAAAGTAATAGGCAGAGACATATTTTTCTTAAAATGAATCTTTTTCATTGAATTATAAATACGTGCAGAAAAGTGCCCTGATCATCAGTATCCAGATGGATGAATTTTCACACACTAAATATATCCATGTAATAGCCACCCACGTTCAGAAACGGTGCAATGCAGAAGCACCTCATGTCCTCACCCAGGCCCAATCCCTTTCCCTCCTTTCCCAATTCAAACCGCATCAGTTAGGTTTGCCCATTGTGTTTGACTTCCTTCACTCAAGTTGTGTTTGTGAGATACAAGGTATGGCACGAGTTTGTACATCATTTGACTACACCGCCATTTATTCATCGGTTCCACTGTTGGTGAACATTTGGTTGTTTCCAGTTTGAGGCCATTATGAATAGTCCTGCAAGGAACATTAAAATATATCTTTTGGGGCGCCTGGGTGGCTCAGTCGGTTAAGCGTCCGACTTCGGCTCAGGTCACGATCTCGCGGTCCGTGAGTTCGAGCCCCGCGTCGGGCTCTGGGCTGATGATGGCCCAGAGCCTGGAGCCTGCTTCCGATTCTGTGTCTCCCTCTCTCTCTGCCCCTCCCCCGTTCATGCTCTGTCTCTCTCTGTCTCAAAAATAAATAAATGTTAAAAAAAAAATTAAATAAAATATATCTTTTGTTGAACATATATCACAAGGGGTATACTTTATTGCTTAGGGTATTCATAGGTTCAGCTTTAGTAACTACTGACAAACAGGTATTTAAGTGGTTGTACAAATTTTCACTTCCACCAGCAAAGCATGAGAATTCCAGTTGCTCCACATGTTCATTTTGCATTGTCAGTGTTTTTCATTTTAGCCATTCTGATGGGTATGTGTATTAGGGCTTTCCAGAGAAACAGAACCAATAATGATGTGAGTGTATATGTGTGTGGAGGGACAGAGAGAGAAAGGTTTTAAGGAATTGGGTTACATTAGAATGTAGGCTGGCAAATCCAAAATCTTCAGGATAGGCCAGTAGGCTGGAGACCCAGGGAAAAGTTGATGCTGTAGTTCGGGTCTGAGGACCAACTGCTGGCAGAATTTTCCCTTCTTCAAGAGAGGTCATTAGTTTTCTATGAAGGCCTTCAACTGTTTGGATGAGATCCGTCCACACTATGGAGGATAATCTGCTGTCCTCAAAGTCTACCCCTCTAAATGTTAATTTCATCAAAAAATACCTTTGCAGAAACATCTATGATAATGTTTGACCAAATATCGGGGTACTGTGGCCTAGCCAACAAGACATGTGAAATTAACCAACACAGTGTGATATTGCTTTCTTGTAATTTGCATTTCCCTGATTACTTAGGAAGTTAAGCTCATTGGCTATTTGGATATCATCTTTTGTGTTTAAATCTCTTGTCTATTTCTATATGGGATTTTCATCTGGTTCTCGGTCGTTAAGAGGACTTTTTAAAAATATGTTCTGTATATTAGTTATTTGTTAGTCATATGTATTGTAATTTTTTTCTCACCTTGTGACTCACCTTTTTATGCTGTCTACGAACTCTTAATAAATAAAAGTTTTTAACTTTAGTCCAATACATCCGTATTTTTCTTTAGAATTATACTTTTTGTGTTTGATTTAATAGATCTTTGTCTATCCCAAGAAGTTCTTGGCTACCTTTTAGAAGCTTTATTGATTACACTTCACATTTAAATATTCAATCCACCTGGAATTGATTTTTATGAATAGTATAATATAGAGATTTAAGAATCATTATTTGTTTATATGGATATCTAGTTCATTTTGGCTAAAACCTCCAGTATAAGGTGAACACAAATGATAGTGAACATCCTTGTCTTATTTCTGTCCTCAAAGTAAAGTTTCAATGTTTTATTATTAGGTATAATAATAATTAAGTACTCTAGTCGCTATAAATTTTTTTTTAATCATGGTATTTGTCAGATTAAGGAAGTTCCCTTCTATTTTCAGTTTAGTTTGGTGTTAAATTTTATCCAATACTTTGGCTATAATCTATTGAGATGGTTATATAATTTTACTCCCTTTGTCTGTAAATGTGATGAATTGCGTCGATTGAATTATAATGTTAAACCAACCCTCTATTCAGGGATAAATCCTACTTGCTTGTGGCATATTATCATTTTATATGATTGATACACTTCTAAATTTTATTTTTCAATGTTTTCTTTAGACTTTCCACTTCTGTGTTCATGACAGAGAATGACTTAAAACTTCTTTCTTACGTATTTGGTAGAATTCATTGATGAAGACACCTAGGCATGAAGTTTTCTTTGTAAGAAGGTCTTTAGTAGTTATAGAATTATTCAGATTTTCTATTTCTTTTTGGGTCCATTTAGTAAACTGTGTTCTAGGATTTGTTCAGTCTGTATTTTAAAGCTTAGTAGCAAAAAATGTTCAAATATTCTTTTATTATCTTCTTAATGTCTCTAGGAGCATTGCAAGATCCTCCTTTTCATTCCTAATATTGATAATTTTTGCACTATTTTTTCTGATTTGGTCTCAACAGTAGACCATCAGTTTTATTAATCTGTTCCGAGAATTAACTTTTGGCTTTGCCAATTCCCTCTGTTGTTCTTTAATTCTTTCTATAACATCCTGTGATGGATACTTAAATCATTGATATTAAGCCTTTTTTTTTTTTTGTAATGCAGGCACATAAAGCAATACATTTTCCTCTGAGCATAGCTTTAGCTGCATGCCATAAGTTTTGTATTTCATATTTCCATTATTCCATTCAAAATATTTTAACTGTAGTTTCTTAGACATATGGGTTGCTTATAAGTATATTGTTTCATTTCCAAACATTTGAGAGCTTTTCAGTCTTTTTGTTATTTATTTTTAACTTAGTTCCATTGTAGTCAGTGACTATACTCTGAATGATTTCATTCCTTTGAAATTTTCTGAAACTTGTGTTAGAATGCAGCCTGTGGTCTACTTTTGGGAACTACCTGTGTGCAGTTGAAAAGTATGTGTATTCTGTAGTTGTTGGGGCGAGTGTTCTATATATGCAAATTCGATCAAATTTATGAAGTGTCTTATCTAGGTTTCTTTTTTTAAATATTTATTTACTTTAGAGAGAGAGAGTGCACACGGGCACACACACAAACAGGGGAGGAGCAGGGAGAGAGGGAGACACAGAATCCGAAGCAGGCTCCAGGCTCCGAGCTGTCAGCACAGAGCCTGACATAGGGCTCAAACCCATAAGCTGTGAGATCATGACCTGAGCGGAAGTCAGATGTTTAACTGAGTGAGCCACCCAGGAGCCCCTTATCTAGGTTTCTTAATGTATCCTTGTTGATTTCTTTTCATCTGTTTTGTACTATCAGTTAAATAAGGTCAGACTGTTCTGTAAGTTGCTGACAAAGGTGTGCTGAAAATCATCCTCTATAGCTCTGAATTTTTTATTCTCTTAGTTTTGTCAGTATTTGCTTTGTAGGTCTTTAACTGCTGTTAGACGCCTACACATTTACAATTGTTGTATCTTCTGGTAATTTGACCCTTTGATTTTTATGAAGTATTAGCTCTAATGATGCTTCTTGGAAAATATTCTGGTGGTTATTGTTTCATGGTATATCTCCATTATTTTACTTTCAACCTTTTTTCCTTATAATGTCTGTTGTAAACAGCATATAGATTTTTTTTGGTAATTCTACAATGTATTTTAAACATCATGAGACATTAACATTATTATTGTTTTATACAGCCAGTATTCATTTTGACTTACCAAATTTTGATAAATCTACCTTCTCTGTTGTGTTTTCATTCATTCCTACATACCTGTTTTTCCAAATGGGATTATTTTCTCTCTACCTGAAGAACAGCTTTAACATTTTACGTTAGTGTGGTTGTGCTGGTGATGAATTCACTTAGTCTTTTTTGTAACTACTTTCATAATTTTTTTTACATTTATTTATTTTTGAGACAGAGACAGAGCATGAACGGGGGAGGGTCAGAGAGAGGGAGACACAGAATCTGAAACAGGCCCTAGGCTCTGAGCTGTCAGCACAGAGCCCGACGCGGGGCTCGAACTCACGGACCGCGAGATCATGACCTGAGCCGAAGTCGGCCGCTTAACCGACTGAGCCACCCAGGCGCCCCTTGTAACTACTTTTAAAGAATGTTTTTGCTGAATATCAAATTCAAGCTCGCCCGCTATTCTTTCAGCACTTTGAAGAAATTCTATTGTCTTGTGATTGCTATTTCTTTTGAGAAGTCAACTGTCAGTCAGATTACTGCCCCTTTAAAAGTGGTGCAAGTTTTCAGGGCACCTGGGTGGCTCAGTCGGTTAAGCAATCCGACTTCGGCTCAGGTCATGATCTCACGGTCCGTGGGTTCGAGCCCCAAGTTGGGCTGTGTGCTGACAGCTCAGAGCCTGGAGCCTGCTTCTGATTCTGTGTCTCCCTCTCTCTCTGCCCCTCCCCTGCTTGTGCTCTGTCTCTGTCTCTCAAAACTACACATTGATAAAAAAAAAGTGATGCAATTTTCCCCTCTGCCTGTTTTTCAGATTTTCTTTTTGTCTTTGCTTTTCAGCACTTTTATCACGAAATAGTCGACTGAGTATGGTGTTCTTGTATCTATAGATCCAGCTTGGACTTCATAGTGCTTTTTTTTTTTTTTTTTTTTTAACGTCTATTTATTTTTAAGACAGAGAGAGACAGAGCATGAACGGGGGAGGGGCAGAGAGAGAGGGAGACACAGAATCAGAAGCAGGCTCCAGGCTCTGAGCCATCAGCCCAGAGCCCGACGAGGGGCTCGAACCCATGGACCGCGAGATCATGACCTGAGCTGAAGTCGGACGCTTAACCAACTGAGCCACCCAGGTGCCCCTCATAGTGCTTCTTGAATGTGTGATTTGCTATCATTTATCCGCTTTGGTAGATTCTAAGCTATTATTTCTCCAGCCGTTGCTTCTGCTTCATTCTTTCCCTTTTTTTCTGAGACCCCGCTACACATATTAAGTCTTCTTTTACCCTGTTCCATATATTTCTTTTGCTCTTTCCTGTGGTTTCCGTCCTTGGTTCCGTCGTCACTTCTGTCTGGTTATTTTCTGTAGACCAGTCCACTAGTCCACTTTCCACGAATTCACTAACCTGCCATCAAATTCTAAATTTCAGTTACGTTTTTCAGTTCTGGAATGAAATGGAAACTGAGTTTTCTGCCTCTGAATTTCTTCAGAATATTTTCTAGAACGTATTGATCAGGGTGGTTTTCCATCCCATTAGGATCCGTGCAACCACTTTTTTTCTTTCTTGTTTTTTGGTTACTTGATTTTTGAATCCTGGTGTTCTGGGGAATTTGTGCATGCCAGATAATGTATAATTAAAACTATAGATTATTTGAGAGTCTGGATAATATTTATCTTTCGTTTCTGGCAGGCAGGTAGGGTAGGGGAGTTTGAATTGATTTATAGCTTCGCTTGAGTCTTTATAAAGGTCGGTGTATATCTTGTTCAGTCTTGCTCCTTAGAATGTAGTTCCTCAGATGTCCCAATGTAAAGCCTGGGGCATTTACTAGGCCCTCCTTGGGTGACCTTGAATGCTAGGCTGCCACTCATAACCTGGGCAGCATCTGGGGAGGGGGGAGAATTATGGTGGAGAGTCCTCTTGGTGGTTCTCTAGTGTTTGATTGTCTTCTTGGCAGGAGAGACGCTGGACCTGACACAAACTAGTGCCCCCCCGGCCACCACAGGGGTGGGGCAGAGGCAGGGACCAGAGAAGACCGGCTTCCACGCCTCACCAGCGTATTCACTCTCACTGGGCCCACCCTGTGCTCCACTGGCAGTCGGTGGGGATGGCCTCTGACGGGACTGCCAGCAGGATGTCAAGAGAGCCAGGTGGGTGGAAGCATTTCCCAAAGCCAGAACCTTCTCAGGGTTCAGATCTCATCCCAAAGGACCCTCCTGAGAGTAGCCCCCCGGGGTCCCTCTCTCCAAAGCAGCCTCTGTGCCCAAGTCCCTTCCTCACCCAATGTCTTTCCCGCAGGCTGCGAGGTTCTTTCTAATGGAGCGGCTTACCCCACAAGCCACTTGTCACCCCACAAGCCCTCCAGTTGCTACATGAAAGCAAGGACCCTGACCCTTTTGTCCCCACAGCCTGTCCCCAGGCACTTAACGCAGTGCCTGACACACACGTTCCACACTCCCCTGTTGTATTTATGAAGAAATAACGAAATGAGTGGCTAGACGCATTAGAAAAGGCCAACAAGAGAAGGAAGTTGCTCAGCTAACTTCCTCCACCAGGTGGCAGTCACAGCTCCCATATAAAAGAGGATCGCCCCTTTCAAGGAGAAACCACTCCGTTTTTATTTTTGCCAAGGAGTTAGTAGCCTGAATTCAAACCACGGCTCTTTCCTTTGGCTTTTCGAAAGTAACACTTGGAGAAGGTGCGTTCCCAACCCGTATGTCCCGTGGGGCGAGTGGTCCTGGCTGCCTGCGCAGGGGGCAGGCTGGGGTAGTGCTGCGTAGAAAGACCAGGGGCAATTGTATAAGAAGGCATCTCAGCCCACAAGAGATATCTGCTCCTCCGTCGCCCCTCATCAAACAGCTGCAGGAGCTGAAAGAAAAACCAACGGATGCATATTCCTAGCCATGAATTTCATTTGGCCAGTCGTAGGCCTGGGGACATATGGTCCCCTCCCCACCAGGAGGCGGCCGCTGACGACTGTCGGATAAGGGCCTTCCCACCTCATCCGTGCTGAAGTGCTGTTCCTTCACCCTCCACTGGCTCTGACGAGTACTTCCCGCAGCTTCTGCCTCGTTCCTGGGAATGTACAGGGTGGGGGACCTGGACCGGTCCTTGCTGCTGAGCCCTAACTTCCAAAGAGCTAACCTCAGGGACTCCTTGAGAAAGAAAGCGGCCCAGGCCAATTCCATGTCAGGGGGTAGGAAGCAGGGGGGAAGGTAGGTTTTTTAACAGGAAGAAATTGTGATATATTTTAAAACGCTTACATTAAACAAATAAAGCTTTCACCCTCAAAATACAACTTAGAATTCTGTGTTTCCCAAGGAATTATAGGGGTTCCTCTTTAAGACTGGATCCTTTATGTGTTACAGGCAGAGGACGAGGTAATGGTACCTGAGTTTAAAATGGTACCAGAGGGGCGCCTGGGTGGCTCAGTCGGTTAAGCGTCCGACTTCAGCTCAGGTCACGATCTCACGGTCCGTGAGTTCGAGCCCCGCGTCGGGCTCTGGGCTGATGGCTCAGAGCCTGGAGCCTGCTTCTGATTCTGTGTCTCCCTCTCTCTCTGCCCCTCCCCCGTTCATGCTCTCTCTCTGTCTCAAAAATAAATAAACGTTAAAAAAAAATTTTTTTTTAAATAAAATAAAATGGTACCAGAGTTTAAAGGCGTGTGACGGTTCAATTCTATTCTCATACCTGTCAGCAGATTTCTGCGGCCTTTGTTTCACCTGAGATAAGGTCTCCCCCTCCCTTTTTTGGCCCTTTGTGAATGAGAGAACCACGGGATGGGACGCAGCAGCTCAACACTGAGTAAGTTGGGATTGAATGGATGGGAGGACCCCGCCCTGTGGGGAATGCAGAGAAACTTCACTAAACCTGGTGGCAGGGAAATCAAGTATTCCCTCCCTCCCCTGCTGCCTCCACCACCAAATCGACACCCACTCTCACCCATACACATGCACACACACATGCTTTGGCCCCTGGTTTTTAAGCCCCATCTCTAAGATTAATTAAATTGTCTGTGTCATTCATCTAGCTCATCTTCTTTCCGGAAAACCCCTCCGAATTAAACTAATGCTTAATCCGAATTAGAGCCCATCCAAGGCATCTAAGCACCGCTCATTACTTGCTAAAGCAGGATCTCTCTTGCCCTTTCAAACAAACAAAGGATTTCAATGAGACCTCCCAGGACAGGGACGGGAACGGGGTAAGAAGTTCCCTTTGTAAGCGACATGCTCCTTTGGAAGCTTCTGTGTGTCTAGGTAGGATTAGAACTGCCTCGTTTCCTCCGGGTTCCCCGAAGGTTTCGCTTTTGCAGAAGCGTGCCAAGGGAATGGGATTAGGACCGCTTGGTAAATTGTGCTTCCTCCAAAATTAGCACAGCGTGGACCCAAGTCGTTCTCACGTATCCCTCACTCCAACCTATAGCCTTCCCGTGCCCACCTCTCTCCGTTCTGCCATCACTCTGGCCCATGCCGCTGTCATCTGCCAACATCCACCGTCCTCACTCACAGACACCCCTGCCATCCCTTCCTAAATTGTTCTTCTGCTCCCACTCTAGCTCCCCTCGGACCTAGTCTCCACACCATCACCAGAGTAATCCCAACTCAGTTCCCACCCTTGCCCTGCAGCTCCCTTTCAGCAGCTCTGCGTCTGATTTAAAACAAAACCCAAAGCCTCTGCCCCGGCTAACAAAGCCCTGCTTTATCTGGCCCTTTGGCCTCTCTGAGCTCATGCCACGACCTCTTCTTCCCCTTGTTGCTGTGTCCAGCCACACTGCTCTTCCTGAAGTATGTCAAGCTTGGTCTTGCCTCAGGACTCTTGCATGTGCTGTTCCCTCTGCCCAGAATACCTTTCCCTTATATGTCACCTTGGCTTGTTTTTCTCCTTATTCAGGTCTCGGCTTAAATCTCGCCTAGAGATGCCTTCTCGAACCTCCCAGTTCAAGTAGCTCCACTTCTCGTCTCCACCAAGTTACCCGGTTTTATTTTCCTCGTGACTCTCAGAACATTTTCCTGTTTGTATATGTGTTTGTTGATTATCTGATTTCTGCTTCTGAATGTAAATGCCTACAGGACAGAGACTTCGCCCCCACAATATCCCCAGAGCCCAGAGCAGTGCAAACACTTGGATGAATGATTGACTGAACAAGGAAACCCCTCAATATAATTCTCCTTTGCAGATTTCCACCTTTGGCTAATAGAGGGCAAGTTCAAAATTCAGATGAGTGGTTCTGTGCATAATAATGCTTTATCTTTGTAAGGCACTGTCTCCTGAGAATGTCCTGGCAACTCCCCATGTTGGGAACAGGCATCGCATCTTGCCAGGGCTCAGAAGTTGAAATGACTCACCCAAACCTCTCTCTCTTACACACACAGGTGAGGTCTCAAATCCAGGTCTTTGTTTACAGGACGTAAACGCCAAGAGGACAGAGACTTTGCCTGTCTCGTCCCCACAGTATCCTCAGGATACATAATATCCTCAGCAGGTATTTGCTGGAGAAATGAGGGATACATGAATGAGCAAACTCCTGGGTAGAAGTCTCTCTGTGAGACGGAGGCACAGTCTAAAATAAAGCCGATTCCGACCTTTCACCCCATCTGGCTGCTCTGCTCTCCGTATCCAGAGGACGCTCCTCCCCTCTTGGCCCCTGGATCCTGGGTCTGAGAAGCTTCCAGCTCAGGAGGTGTGCGCACCACCCCTCCCAGCCACTATGCTCGCCCTGTCCTTGGGACTCCAAGGTTTAAAAATTCAAGGCTTGGGGGCGCCTGGGTAACTAAGTCGGTTAGGCGTCTGACTTCAGCGCAGGTCATGATCACATAGTTTGTGAGTTCGAGCCCCACACGGGGCTCTCTGCTGTCAGGGCGGAGCCCGCTTGGGATCCTCTGTCCTCTTCTCTCTCTGCCCCTCCCCCACTGGTTCTCTCCTCTCTCTCTCTCTCTCTCTCTCTCTCTCTCTCAAAATAAATAAACCTAAAAAAATTTTCAAGGTTTTCACGAGGCCAAAGTTCTTGCTTCTCCGCATGGTCTGTGATGCAGCAGTTCGGAGAAGCAGTTCTGAGAGCTTGTTAGAAAGACAAGAGTTTCAGGCCCCCAGGAGTGCTGAACCAGAGCCTGCATTTGAACAATATCCCTAGCTGAACTTGGTGCCCATTAGGACTGAAGGGCTCGGAGCTACCTTTATCTGGCATTCCGATCTCTATTTTGCTTGTGAAATACCCGAGCCTTGGGGCCCCATCAGCTCTCAGGCCCTCCTTCTGAAACACAGATCCTTTGGCGGCTGTTTTGAGAGCAGGTCTAGGAAAGAGAACTAATATCCAAATCCCGTGAGTCACTCATTCAGTACACATTTATTAAGCACTTACGCTGTGCAAGGCACATGACTGCTCCTGAGGACACAAGCGCGGGTAAGACAGTATCTCCCCCGCCCCAAAAAACCGGGTAAACAAATGATGTATAATGCTAATTACACATTGTAAGAAATACTAGTCCGAAGGTGTGCTTCTGATAACAAAGTGTGATGGGTGGGGAGGCGGGACGGGGAGACTTGAGAAGGAGCGATTCAGGAAGTCCTCTTGGAGGTGATGTCTAAGTGAAGTCCTGCAGGGTGGAGGACTTGAGTTGAAGTCTGAGGTCGGGGAGAGGCGGCGGGGTAGGCAGATACTTTCTCACTGAGGAGACAATTGGTAGGAAGACCCTGCCCCGGAAGAAGGGGCTTGCATCGGAGGAGGGCCGCAGTGTGGCTGGAGTGCACAGTGGAGAGAGGTGGGGGTGGGGGCCGGAGCCAGATCCCATAAGGCCTATGGGCTTGAGAAAACAAAAGCAGTTTTTCGGCTTTTTTTAAACATTCATTTGTTGTTGAGAGACAGAGAGACAGAGTGTGAGCAGGAGAGGGGCAGAGAGAGGAGGAGACACAGAATCCGAAGCAGGCTCCAGGCTCCGAGCTGTCAGCACAGAGCCCGACGCGGGGCTCGAACTCACAAACCGCGAGATCGTGACCTGAGCCGAAGTCGGACGCTTAACCGACTGAGCCAGCCAGGCGCCCCAAGAAAACACAAGCAGTTTTATCTCCAGGGCCATGGGATGTTGTGGGAGGGTTTGGCAAGGCAAGGGCAGAGCCAGATTTCTGTTTGACCCCAGCTAACATGGTGGGGTGGGTGTTGGGGGGAAGGAATTGTAGCAGGTGGAGGCAGTAGCAGGGAGGGTGACCGCAAGGAGGCAACACTGAGGCGGGGCAGGGGACCGGGCGTTCTCCTGACTTGGTTCTCACCACAGCCCTGGAGACCGGTGTCCTTGTCCCCTCCATACAGAGATGGCAAGTGTACTGTCTCAGAGAGGGGAAGGGACTTCCCAAGGTATTGGCAGGCCACGATGGCCAGATCTGGCACAATAATGGTGATGATAATGACAGTCTCCAAAGTTTATTGTTTAAATGCTGCTTTGTTTACGATTGCCTCATTGAAGACTTAACCTCCGCCCCGAAGATGGGGATTTCATTTTTTTACCCCTTCTGATTGGTGAGACAAACAATATTCAGAGCTGAACTGAAGTGGCCAAATTCACTCACCCAGAGGTGGCAAAGGGACAGAAATCCTGGGGTCTCACCCTAGAACTATGTCTCCTGTCTCTGGGGTATGAGCCTGACTTCTAAATCCCAAGTCACCTCTAGTACCCAACACCACGCCTGGGGCCACCTTTGCCTCCGTTTTGCCATTTATAAGGGCAAAGGGGAAATAGCGGAGGAAGGAAAAATCGTATTTGCTGGAAGGCAGCATGACGGAGCTGTCAGCTCGCAGACTCCAGGCCTAATCTCCAGCTCCTCCCCTTCTTTTCCTGCTTATTTCCCTAAAGTGAAAGATTCTTGGCTCACCTAAAACTCTCCAGAACACCAGGGTTCCAGGGCACCGTCCCTGGGAGTTTGTGTTCAAATCGGTAGCAGAGTCCTGACCCTCTGTGCAGGGTATGGTTCCCCACCGTGGGAGGAATCCCGTTCCCAACGTGGAAGAGAGACGGCAAGAACAGGGCGCAGCAGCGGCACTTGGCCTGGAGTCGCCACACTTTCCCCGTCACCATGGCAACCCTTGCCGGCTGGATGGGACAGAATGCTGAGAATACGCAGAAGGGAAATGATGTAGGACAGCGGCAGCAAGAGGGTTCCTGCCTGACGCACGCACGGCCACCCTGCCACCCTGTCCTGCCCCCAACCCAGCACAGGCACCAGCACTAAGTGCACAGAGAGTAATAAGAACAGCAGTCGTTCGGATGCTAATAATGATTAACACGTACTGAGGGCACTAACTGCCGGACGGAAACAGATCAAGGCGCCCAGAGACCCCACGTCTGAAGGTCGTGGAGCTGCGCTCTCCGTATTAACTCAAAGGGGAAAATGATATAAAATAAATACACCGAAATCCAGGAAAGATTCCAATTTTCTGCCATCGTGGGCAACTACTTGCCATCATTGCAAAATGTCCCCGACCCGGACGAGAGAGGAAATGGTGTGGACGGCTGTGGCCCCAGCTGTTTGCAGCGGGTGTGGAGGGTGGGGCTACTGACCTCTGACACAAAATTGTATTTCTTAACTGAATTCCACTGCCCGCCTCTTCCAGTTCTTCCCACTCCCCCTACTGTCCCCCTTCACCCACCCTCGTTCCGCACCCCCCCCAGGGACACCCCTTGGGGAGGACTGCTGATTCTGACTTAAGTAGGACACTTTAGGGGACTAAATCTGAGTCCCCATTTGCATCCTTTCCAGTTTTAGAGTGTCGAGTTTGCTCTTTGTTAGGTTTGAATTCTTTGGGGGCAAAGAAAAAGGAAGTTGCTGATGACTGTATTTGGCTGTGGCCTTAATGTCTCCCTCAGAAGGGTGTTGCTGCAAATCTATGTTCAAACATTCTAAGTTGGTTCTTCTAGGCTCTCTAGCATCACATCTGTTCAGAAACAGCTGTTCGGGCTGCAGCAATGATCAAAGCTGTGTATTCCGGAGCTCCGGTGCTCTAAAAATGGCAAACACTTCTCTTTCTCTTTATATATATATATATATGTACATGTACATGTACATTTACATATATGTATATGCATATAATATATTATATATGTCATATATATTATATATGGATATATATGATATATGTTATATATGGGGTATATATAATATATATGATATATGTGTATATATGTATATACGTGTATATATATATATGTATATAATCAAGAATATATATTCTCTGCAGAAATCTATTTTAATTATTCTGACATCTCAGTCCAGAAGCAAAATATTCATGTGCCATTTTAAAATTCACCAGGAAAATTCGTCAGTAAGAAGGCCTCTCCCTGCTCTTTTGGATTTCAGAGCTTTTTTTTTTTTTTTTAAGTTTTTATTTTGAGACAGAGAGAAAAAGAGAGGGGGAGGGGCAGGGAGAGGGGAAAGAGAGAGTCCCAAGCAGGCTCCACACTGTCAGCACAGAGCCCGATGCACGGGACTTGAACTCATAAACCGTGAGGTCATGACCTGAACGGAAATCGGATGCTTAACTGAGCCACCCAGGTGCCCCAGGACCATTTCTTTAAGTTTGTTTATTTGAGGGAGAGAGAGTTTCTGTGCACCCACGCGCGAGCGGGAGATGGACAGAGAGAACCCCAAGCGGGCTCCATGGTGGCCGTGCAGAGCCTGACACAGGACTCAAACTCACTGTGAGATCAGGCCCTTAGCCGAAATCAAGAAACACCTAACCAACTGAGCCTACCAGGCGCCCTGGATTTCATGATTATTTGGAGGAGATTACAAAGACTGCAGTCTCAAGAATGAGATGCGTGAGGGGAGGCTTGATTTGTACGATCTCTATATAGAACATGTTCAATTATAGTTCTATAGGAAGAAATAAAACCCTTTCTCCTGGGTGAGAGTTTCTTTGAATCTAAAAAAATATATCAGATGTATAGATGTATACAATATGTATGCAAATCTGTCAGTCTGTCTGCCTGCCTACCTGCTTATCCATTCACCCATTTGTCCATCCATACACCCACCCATCTGCCCATCCATCCGTCTAGCTAACTAGATATCCTTTCTTGACACCCATGTGATTTGGTTGGTCGGGTTTCTCCTTGGCTTTCTCAATTTAGGAGATGACATAACTACACCCAAAAATAGCTATCACAGCATTGTTAAAGACATCCTTGTCAGAGACAATAAAGGGCAATGATTTGTCAATGGATTTGTAAAATGGTATTCTTTCAGTATCAATTTCTTTTTAATTTTTAATGTTTATTTTTTGAGAGAGAGAGAGACAGAGCACGAGCGGGGGAGGGGCAGAGAGAGAGAGGGAGACACAGAATCCGAAGCAGGTTCCAGGCTCAAGCTGTCCGCACAGAGCCCGACGTGGGGCTCGAACTCACAGGCTGTGCGATCATGACCTGAGTCAAAGTTGGACGCTTAACCGATTGAGCCACCCAGGCGCCCCGCAGTATCACTTCTTGGTGAAACTTTAATGCAATTCCTCTTTGATTGGTTGGAAACTTAAAAGGGGGGTGAGGTCAAACAGGACCTGGGCGTCTGTGTGCCTGGGTTGGAATCCTGCCTGGCTTTGCAGACTGGTTAACCTTTCCGAACATTAGCCACACGAACAGTACCTACCTCGTGGCGTTGTGGGAGGTTGAAAAGAGGAAACGCCTATAGCAAGCGGGATGCCTGGCATCTGGTAGGCACGCCATCCACGCTAGTTGATGGGGGAGCGTTAGGCAAGCTGAGGGGCCGCACCCCCCCCCACTCCCACCCCCAACCAGGTGGGATGTGTGCTATTCCTTGGGCACTCCTGGCTGACCAAGAATGAAGGAAAGGGGAAAAACAAATGGTTAACCGATAGAGATCATAGTCCCTCAGGACCTCAGTCTCCATCACCCCTCCACAGTGATGTGGGAAACGAAGGCAGAAGGAAATGGCGGATAGAACTAACTTTACTTATAACCGGCCGCCTATTGACAAATACTTGAGGCTGGCAGAGTAAAACGTCCAGGAACTCCTTACGGTCTTAATGCTTTGCTGGAAAGAAAAACAACCTTAGCCTGGCAGTAGCCAGGCCTCCAGTATCCTGGGAGTCTTCTTTAATATATGAAAATCTCACTGGAAACTTCCCCTGGACTTTACCTCCCCCCAACCCCATAGTATATACCCAGTCTCTCCTCGTGGTCCCCGGGGCAGCTCTTCCTGCCCACGGGTCCCGTCCCCGTGCTTCAGTAAAATCACCTTCTTTTGCACCAAAGACGTCTTCAAGAATTCTTCCTTGGTCTTTGGCTCCAGAACCCCACTTTCACTCCAAAAAAAAAAAAAAAAAAAAAAAACAAACCTCATCACTAGCTGTTGTAATTGTTATTCTTACTCGAGAACTGTTCGTGATTCTGGAAGTTGGGGGTTCATGGTGCTGGAGGAAAGGGTCTTCCTTTGGTCTTGGTTGCCCGCCCCAAACTGATCGGTCTTTCACTGGTGGTTAAGTCAAAGAGAAAAGGTATGCATTAAGAAGTCTGCAGCTTCTCCAAGTGAATAGAAATGACACTTCAACTCCCTTGCCCCTACTCCTGGAGAAGTCCACCGAGTCTGGTCACTGAACCAACGACACACACTTAGGGAAGCCAGTAGATACACCAGAATCATAGAGATGGCCCAGACCCGATCAAAACTCCCATTCTCACCTGCAACTTTTGTTTTGTCTCCCTGTCTCGATACTTTCAAACATGATACCTTGCGCCCAGATTAGTTTTAAGAACGAAGCTTCTGTTTTAAAAGCAAATACCAATTGGAAGACAAAAAAAAAAAAAAAAAAAAAAAAATCCCGTCCATTGCCATCCCCGTGGCAGTGAGGTTTATGGGGAAAGAACGTGGGATTTGGTAGATGGGGCTTGAATCCAGCCTTTACCTCATACGGGTTGTGTAACCTTGTAGGACACCCAACTTCTCCCAGAGATAGTTCTGTCTCCTGTTCAGTAGCTCCCAAGGCAGGGGTGGGGGTGGGGGCGCGGGGAAGGGAGGGTGCTGGCTATGCTCATGTATGTAAGTGCCTAACATACCAAGGTAGTCAGCAATTACGGGTTCCCTCTTCCAGAATCAAACCATTCCCTCACTGCCGAGTCAGGCGAGCTGAGAGTCACCTGAGAGATGAGGCCATTCTACACCCCTACCCCCAACCCTATAGCAGATCTTTGGAATCAAATCTTCAGTAGCCGGTTAAACACACAAGGGGCCGCTTCCCTTTTCCCTCAACTATGAGAGGTGAATTATGCCTCCACGCATTCAGATAAGGCGGCTCAGGTCTGTACTGGACCCCGCCTAAGACCTTTTATGCAGTTTCACACATGTTTATTACACCCAGTTCTCATCCTGGCTCACTCACTCCAGAACACGTTTTGAACGTCCTGCCGCCTGTGGCGGGTTCTGCAGCGGGGTGGGAGGGTCATTCCTGGGGATGTTTGGTCCTTTTCTCTCTCGTGGTGTTGGGGGGGGGTGCGGTGGGAGACGAGTGGAAAATAATCTCTTTAAATGGTGACATTTGCTTCATCACGTTGACATTTTTATGGTATCGAAGCCCTGCTTACCGAAATAGAACTCCAATGAAAAGGATAAAGAAAGCTCGGGCTTAGATTTGGACACCGCTGTTCATTTTTAACTTCCTGAGACACAGGGCTCTTTTCCAACTCTGGTCACCGCACTGAATCACAGTAAGACACTTTTTTTTTTTTTTTTACTCTCCTTTTCCAGCCAGTCAACAATGACACCCAATTTGACTAGGAAAAAAGATTCCAACTTAAAATATTCTGACAAGGTTCAGGCATGCCAAAAACACAATGTTCTTTAATAAGAGACTGAATTGGTACTGCAGAAGAGTTCATAGTAGGGCACGAATGTTCATTTTCTGAATTCTTAGAGTTTATTCAAAGCCTGCGGTCCGGCTCTCAGAGCACTGGCAGGGGGTGCGGGGGACATTTGCGAGGGAAAATTTTCAAAGTTGGGAAATGACATGAATTATCAGGACCAGCATGTCACGAAGGGCAGATTCAAACCACAAGGTGCTTGTCTGAAGCAGCACTTGCCGTGGCACGCATGAGCAGTAAGGGCCGCTCTGAGCCAGGGAGAGGCACGATGAACAATCGCTTCCTAAGGTATGACGGTCCATTCTGCAAAGAAACTTCTCTCTTCTGGAACTGGGAGTAGAGGGAGGGGAATTAAGAAGCTAAACCGGAAACGGTGCAGGGGTTAGAAGCTAGGCAATGACTTCGAAGCCCCGTAAAGTTAACGTGGACAATGGTTACCAGCCTTGGGAATAACTAAGGAGGGACAGGACCAAGAGACGTTCCAGAACAAAAAACAGTAAGGTTCTTTGACTTCCTGATACTAGTAAACATACTAAAATGGAGAGCAATAGATCCCAAGTATGTCCCATGGGGCCCTGTGTTATCTGTAAACAGAGACCGTAGGCAAAGAAATTTGGTGGTGGGGGGGAGGCACTTTTAAACAAAGTAAAATGGGTTTCTTCATTGTCCAACCTCTCAAAGCCTCAGCAAGCTAATTGCACGATTTGATTTTCCACGAAACAGGGTGCCTTATTTTCTATGTTTATTTAATGACCGAACTTCACATTTTTTTTGTCTGTTTCTTATAGAAAGGATTACCTTACTGTTTTGAAGATCCCGATTTGGGAAATAAATATGGAGTTCCTTGTTTATTATTCTGCCATTCCATACTTCAGAAAAGAATTACTCTTTTGTATCATTGACATCTCCACAGTTCCTTAATTTCTAAAATCAGGAATTTACTTTCCCCATGACTTTCGATCAGACTTTAAGGGGGTATTTATCCAACTTTAAGAAAGAAATCCATAAAAAAATCATTTTCCTTTTGAACTGGGTGTGGATACAAAGCCATTACCAAAAGAGGTTATGAAACAACTTGATTGTTAAGGATGGTGAAGAATGGGGTAGAGGACTTTCCTTTTTGGGTGAATTTGGGTGAACTACCAGTGAATAAGAAAATGCAGCCCAAATAGCCTCTCACACGCTATAGATTCACCGTTCTGTGATTTAAAACACCCACGTGTTGCACCTACATATTATTTTCAGATTTAATTGTTATATCACTTACAGTTGATGTGCACTTGCCTAACATAAATATTTCTAAAAAAAAAAAATAAATAAAACAAAAATAAAACAAAAACCAAAAAAAAACCCCGGAATCTACTTATGTCTTTTTTTTTTTTTTTTTGCCCCTACTTTAAGTGCCTAAACCAACCCAGAACGCCCAGGGATGTTGTCGAAGTGGCAACCAAACACCACCCACATCTCCAATGTCCCCTGGGGCTTCCTCAGGGGCCCTTCACTGAACTGGGAACATAAGTTTTCCCGCTATTGTCAGCCAAAGCTTGAGTGACCCAGTATTCCCGGGGGAATATCTAAGCGCTGCTTAGCCCTTCAGGCTAAGGCCCCTCAGGCTCCCCTACAGCTGGAAGAGCTACAGGTTGGAAAGACAAGTTAGATGCAAAAGACCTCTACAGTCCATTTGTCTCAGGACGAGAACGGCTTCTTCTCGTCTTAAGACTACTATCCTCGAGGTGAGAAAGAACAGAAATTAAATTTGACAAGACAGAACATTCTCTGTGTTATGCTTCATGCCATAATAAGTCCTGAAGTTAAAAGTTTGAAGATGTGGTGTAAAACGTAAACGCGAATACATTGTGGTGCTCGGTAGTCCACGTGATTAACGAATCGAGTCAGAGATCGTACTTTCAATTCACATGCTACAGAGATTATTATCCCAGAGGCCATATCCTGTGACGTTAGGATCCAGGGAAAAACTAGGGGTTTGAAAGTCCAGACTTATTAACCAAGATCCTCTTGTATGGTGGCCAAAAATCAAGGCTCTTCATTAGCAAAGACCACAAATCAAACCCCCCACATATTGACCTTTCCTTACTTTTATTGGACATTGGCCTTCAGCAGGTGACCGAATGCTCGAATCCTGGCCGAGGCCTCCCATACGCACGGGAGGCTATTTAAAAAAAAAAAAAAAAAAAAGAAAGAAAGAAAGAAAAGAAAAGAAAGGGAAAAAAAAAGGACTCTGCAGGGCAACGTGTGAACTAATAGTACAGATCAAAGACAACAACCCACAGATATTTACAAACTTACACAAGCAACGCATACTTGCGACTGGTCCCTATATGGCTGGACATCTTTTCGTATCAGTATGTTCTGCCTTGGCCCGAGATATACACCTAATATTTTTTTAAAGGTTTCATTCCTGATCATGGAAGCATAACCTACTCATGTTGCAAATAAATAAGTATATTAAAAAGAAAGCTGAGTTAAAAGTTTTATTCATTCAACATCTCACATTACAAATATTTAAAAATTATATGCATACTGGTATAAATAGTCATTTGCAAACTATTTAATAACATTAATTTTCCACTAGCACTTCAACAAATGAACTCTTTTAAAAAAGGAACTGTGTTATATAACTTAAGAGTAGAACATACAAAAATAGGAACTTAACGTGAAAATGACTTTAATAAAAAATGAATTACCCTTATTTAAAATGCTATAATAAATACTACAACCTCCCCATACACAGTAAAAACTATATGGAAATTCAGCCAAGTAGTACAATTAACTGACATACTTAAATAACTTTTCCTTCTGATAATATGAGCAATACACTGGAAAAAAAAAAAAACATTAGGGATTAGTAAAAACTAGACACCCACTTGCTAAAAGTTTCACTTCCAAAAAATATAACAAAAATCTGATGAAAATTATAAAAACTAATTATACTTTAAATTTTAAAAATATAAAAAATAAAACAGTTGAATACAATATTGTCCCAATTCTTACAATGCTATCAATCACAGTAGCTTTAAAATAAGATAATAAAATAAAGCAAATGACCAAAACCTCTTTTATTCCATTTTTAAAAATAATCTCAAATTTACATTAGTAGAAAGATTGATTTCTGATTCTTTTCTTTAGAAACACCAGCAAGAAAGAGGATTACTCTTAACAGTAGAAAATGACATTTTTAAATGTCTGCAATTAAAAACAAAGAATTACACTGCAAAGATCTTTCAAAAGTTTGAAATAAGTATTGCACATAACTTGAAGTTAACTTGCCACAATTCATCACATTCAAGTTTTAAATCACCTTTTAACAGAAGATTCAACTCTTCAAAACAAAAGGGGTGAATTATCAAGTCTTTCCAACAGCACTCTCATAAAATGCTAAATTCGTTCACTGCAAGTTTTATTTTGCATTCTGCAGAGGTCTGTGTATGGAGAAGTATATATATTATACCAAAGCGTGGGGACCAGAAGGGGAAGGGAGAGAGGGTTCCTTTACATAGAAAATAATCAGAAACACTTTATTTTACATTGCAAAAATAACCATGTAATTACTCTGTAACTACATTGTAAGTACATGGCTGGTGCCATGCTAGTGTGCTAGAACTACATGCTTGGTAAATTGAAGTGATACCCTAAAATCTGTAAACTAATTCCATGTTAATTACGTTTTGAGTTACATGGTAACTCCCAACTACAATCCCGTGTAATCTGAAGGACATGTAATCAATAACGTTCAGAGTAATAGATAATAATTGTTTATGCCCTGTAAATTGAAGTGTAACCAAATAATCTGTAAACACGCTTGTCACACAATCACAAGTAAATATTAGTAGAATAACAATTTCTTACATTAGTCATGCATACTAACATTACACACCTGTCCCACGGCAGGCTATTTTTTTTTTCTTTATATATAATTAAAAGAGCAGACATCTCTGAATCAAACACTTAACATCAATTTATTAATATTAAAAATGGCTAAACATTCACCAAGAATGTCTGCGTTGTGAATAATTTTAAAAACTTAGTAAGAAGCTGTAGACAATTTTGTTATTTTAAATTTCTACCCTATGCTTATGCGTTTAATTTTTTGTCTTTTTAGGAACTACCGTGTTATCTGTCATTTTCATGCGAATTTTTTTCATTAATTTGTGACTTTACATAGACTATTTCTTAAATTATAGGTGCACCAATAGCTGGTGCTGGGGAAGGATGTTTAAGCAACATGCTTTCTCTTCTCTGCAGACTCTAAAATAGCATTGCCAGTGCACAACATTCATAATTTAAAATGTATGCAGAGCACTGAAATGTATAAAAAGCAGAATATAAGAAAATAAAATTTATTAAAATTATTTATATTAAAAAATGAAGTATATGAAGATCTCTCAGTAATAAAAGTACAAAAAGCTACTCTTTGCAATATGAAAAATTGAGGTATTGCATAAAGAGATATCCCGTCAGTGAAAAGTGTGCCTAAAAATGTTCACTGTTGGAAAAACAAGATATACAAAAGTAGTGCATAACAAATATACATTATGTGCATGACAAAATAAGTTAGCTACAAAAACACTGTACCGAAATTCAGCAGGTCATGTACAAAGGGAAAAATTATTATTCAAAGCTAGTTCTCAAACAGTGTTATTTCTTGTTAACTCATCACACCTGTTTACTGAGTAGGAACAGTACAATAGCACACCCCAAGCCACCTACAAGCATCGAAAAGAATAAAAAGAGGCAAATGAACGTTTCGGTTAGAATCATGTAGTTCAGGAGAAAAGAAAAAAAAGTCCCTGACCAGCTACACAAGAGCACCCTCCATTCGCATGACTGCTTTCCGTATTTGCAGGGAATTCTTTAAAAGCAGCTCCCTTTCTATGTCTGACCATTAGACAGCATATGCCTCCATTTTGACCTTTGGAACTTAACAGGTATGCAGTTCGTTAAAGCCTGTGCTAAAAATAAAGGACTGCTTTTCCTAACGATAATCAGCAGGGGTCATCAGCCAGGTGGTTCCACCGTAGTGCTGGGGCAAGTCTTTGGTTTTGAAGGATCCAAGACGGTACTGTTAGGTAGCACAACTAGCAGGATTTTTGTTAATGTTTTGCACACCGGTAATAATCCTTTTGGTGGTGGGTAGGGCATTTGATAAGAGAATGTCAATTAAAATAAAAGTTACTTCCATGACCAGGGCTTCAAGAGACTATTTTAAATTTACCCCTGAAGCGTACTGTTCAACACATAATAACGCCTTTCGAAGCTAGAATTTTATGTATAATAAAGCATGCATTACTTGATGAAGTTGGCACTTCAAACACTGACTATGTCCCATGCTAAGTTCTGAAACGGTAATGTTATTTTTATTTTATAGGAAGAGTAAGATAAACATACGTACCTTTGCACAGATTTACACAGTTACTTAGTTCAACAGTGCAAAACACTCTGCAACTACTTAACTTTTTTTTTTTTAACTTTTTTTTTTTTTCCGTTGTCTATGTTACAACTAAATTACAGGATACCCAAAGCAACTTTAAATCTAAAAGTAAGCCAATCGGCAGCCAATTTGTATATTGGTTTTGTTTCCCAGTTTGGGCTACAACTGTACTGTTAACGCAAAATCAAAACTGATGTCCTTGAGGTATCTCTAGATCCGTTCTGTTCTGTTTTGTTTTTTAACGTCAAAATGGAGAGCAAAGGCTGACACCTGATGAGTGTTTACTAAATTAGGATATAGAGTTTATATATAACATCAAAAATAAAATTTATACATTTGTTCTTCGGGGGGAGGAAATGCTAGTTTTCCCACCAGTTGTCATTAATTCTAGCTTTGGTAGGTTTCCTGGGGCCGTGACCAGACGAGGAAGTTTAAAAATAAATAAGTGCACTCCCCTCAGTAGTACATTTACCCAATTTTTACATTCTAAAGGTTTTTAAATGGTTGAAAAGAAAATAAACCTAGCTCTGCCTACTTTACTATTTTTTTTTTTTTTTTCTGCTGTGGTAGTAACTCGGAGGCGTCATGAAATTCTACTCGGCCTCGAAACCCTTACAGTTTGTTCTAATGCTGCTTCGATCTTGCTCATGCATTTGTGTTTGCTTTAACATGCTCTTTCCTGTTAATAATTGTTAACTTCCTCCACTGCTGTAAATGAATAAAACGGTGGGGGGGGGGGGGGGGGATGGCAAAAAAGAGAGGCAAAAAAGAAAGAAAGGAAAAGGCAAAAGCACTTCTCTGGGGGAAAAACTGTGTCAGGACAGACTGATAGTGTTACTGTTGCATGGTTAATTTTAATAAAAAGTATTCTTATATGTTATATTATTAACAATAATTTAATTAAAAACCCAAAATACTCTATTGTTTCATTTCTCTTTTAATATTTCTCTTTCTCCTCTAAGAAAATGTTACAGGAAGTTTTGGATCCTCTTGGTCTCCAGCAAAACAAGAGAATAAAACTTCCGTGCAACACGATGGCAATACGAAAAAGGAGTTCGTACGTACTGTTTTCAGTGACACGAGAATCTACAAAACGCCTATATTATAGGTCATTCTTTTTGTTACACTATTGTTAAGTTACGGGCTGCTACAAAAGGACATGCCAGCGTGAAGAGGGCGAGGAAGGGGTCAGAATTAACAGAAGAGTGCACTTATTCTGAGGCCTGAAAATGAGCACTGTAGTTACCCTTTAGTTCCAGCGGAATGAAATATGTCGCGGACGGTCACCGCCTTCCTTCACCAGGGGCTTGTGGAACTCCCTGCCAGCACGAGAATGAATAGCAGCCCAGCAATATTCACAGTAATACTGCAGACAGGTAACGTTAGCACAGAAAAATGGAGCAAATTTTCCACCACAACGGGCCCCCTGACATTCATCACACAGCTGATCATCCAAGACATATGGCTTAACTTCCACCTGCAATCGAAAAGAAAAGGAAGGCGTTTACACTTTTCAGTGAATGGTCCAGGCACCTCTTACTGTGGTGCGTGCACTTCCAACCTCTGTCTGAATCAATCTGTGCCGGGGTGCCCCGGAACAAGGGTCAGTAGCTCTTTTCCTGAAATTAAGGCAGTCCAGTCCATCCTTAAGGACCTGGTGAGGCTTTTGTACTCCTCATTTTACATTTCTGTCTTATTAAAGAACCACTTTTCAAAGGAAAAACAATTCGGCCAGAAATAAAGAAGGGAAGCCAACTGTTTAGAACATCACGAGATTAAACCCACAGGAGCATTTTTATAGACACAAACCATCGCTTTAATCAGTGGATCTGGATTTTTGTCATATGTGGAATTGTAATTTGAACAAAACCAACGAAGGGCTTCCCAGTTCCACAAAATAGCACTTCAGTATTCGCATCAGAGGGAAGATGCCTGACTTCTGTGTCATAAGCGTCTAAGTTGTAATAAAGGCTGGGTCACGGTTTCTATTTACAGTGTGCACATCGTGGGTTATAATCACCCAGACTCGGAACTCTGAGCAAACAAGACACGGCCGTAGTACTCATAGTCTAAAACCTCGCCTTATTCTCTGTCAGTAAGAATGGTTCAGTCTAAAAGTCAGAGGTGAATTTCTGAAACTGGGTCTGTTCCAGTGTTCAATAGGCCAACCTGTCATTTGAGTCTCTCAAGCATTAAAAATAACCTGGCTGTTAATTCACCAGTGAGAAAAGAGTTGGTTATTTTTAGTCGTAGAGAGACTCAGGGTTAAAATTCCCTTATACCAGGCCATCACTACCACCGGTGCCATCCGGTTGTGACAAGGAATCCTGACAAAGGTTAGCCATGAACAAAAGAAGACGAGTGACAGGAAGACGGGAAGAGCAGACAAACCAGAGCATTAGCCTTCTGGCCCCGAGGCCACTCCGTGACATCTATGGAGCTGCAAGAACGCTGGTCAAAGGGCTTGATTGCAGAGGAATACAAATGAAGTGTGCATTTCCATGACTAACCTTACACCTCTGACACCTTTGCTGGGATGAAGCGGCGAGACAGGAGACACTGCTTGGTCAGACGTAGCTATTTTTTCAGTGAACTAAAAGCATGTGGGCTTGTTAACTTATACTGCAACGTGTCTTGCCCTCTCCCTCCGTGTTTATGTTCGAATCTAGACCTTTCTTTTCATACGGTCACAGTATGACAGCCACTATCACCTTGTATTTCATACCGACACTGTAGCAGCGTATACATGAAATGAAACAAAAGCAGTAAGTGTCAACCACCATCGCCTTGATAGTTTCTACATAATGAATTGAGAACAGCACGATACGATCAATCAGTAAGGACTTTTTGGAGCACAATGCCTCAGAGTGTTGATATCTAAGTCAGTCCTAATGAAAGTGCCAGTCTCCCATGAAATAAGGAGCTAACACCAGAATATAAATCAACACACTGCTTCTTTCATCAGGAGGGTCTTTCTAGGGGGAGAAAAAAACCCCCAAAGAACCCCAAGTCAGCTGAACTAATCAACACCACGCTTCCTAATGTAGCTGATTCACATTCTGGTGTAATGGTGTAAACTCCTATCTCACCACAAGCTAGTAACCATTTGCTTCTGGCAGTCAGCTCACAGGCCACACTTTGAGCAGTGTCAGTGTAAGATACAGTTATATCTATCAGAACATCAACTCCTCAGGAGATGTTCCCGAGAAGAACATCAACTACTTGTCCTAGGTGCTAAAACATCTGGTGAATGCATGAAACACCAAACTAAGAAATAAATCTGTGAATGCAAAGAAATAAGACGGATAACGGAACACAGAGCTTCAAATACAGTAGCTTAGAAAACAGAGGAGAGCGCTCTCTCCGAGGTTTTCTCCAGCTTTTTAACTCAGAAGACAAACCAACAAAGAGGAATTTAAAGTACCGAAGATAATGCTAATTACTGCCTGATTTCAGGTGGTAGAATACACTAAAAAGATTATGATTTCTTTCACTTAATCTGTTTCAATGAAATATTTCTAACGCAGTCCTACCAGTGAATTTATTCAGTCATTTGTTACATAGCACACTGGAAAATAGGGCTTACGAGATAGTCATGATGTCTCGGGATTAAAAAAAAAAGGTCAGGGGATCTCAAGGGCATCAATATATAATATATTGATGTGATATAATACATCAATATATAATATATTATTATTATTATATTATATATTATATATAATATATATATAATATATAATTATATATTATTATTATATAATATATATATACTTATATATATAAGTATATATACTTATACTTATCAATATAAGTATACTTGATATTTATATCAAGTATATTGTACTTGATATAATGATATTTACTGAATGACTAACTGAATAAGTGAATGGATGGAGGTGATAGCTTAGGAGATTAAATCAACCACGGTAAATTGATGCAGGGCTCTGATTAGGCTACTCAAGAAACTAAGAGACAGAAAAAAATCACAGGAACCCTTAGATGCATTAAAGAATATACACCTAACTGGTCCTACAGGCATAACTGTCAGCTGCCAATTTTATTGCCATATTAAAATTCCCCCATTCCAATCTTGGTAATGACACACCGAGAGGGCCATTTCCAGAACTTTCCAGAATGTAATCTAGGACTTACCCGTTTATCTATCTCTCCATGCTGCAGCTGAACAAAGCGGGCACTGATAGCAGCTATGTAACTCTGTTGATTAGAGAATGCGACTCGCCCAGCTCCTTTAGGGTATTTCAGCTCAGGGTCGGTATCAATCCCCGCATAGCACACACCTCCATACAGACGATCCATTATCATGGCAAGCTCCACTAAATAAGAAAGGAACAAAGACGGCATTTGAAATCAGGAAAAGCCATCTCGCTCACCAAAGATTTCATCAAAAGCAGTTCATATGTATTCTGAGCTCACGTCCTTATGATAATTATGAAATCAATCTTTAATCTTTTAAATAAGGGCAGGGGCTCTGCTGGGTTTTTTTTTTTTTACGTACGGTCACTTTTAATCTTCACAACAACCCTATGAAGTAGGTAGTGATTTCCTGGGGAAATTGAGCCACCGAGTGGACGTTCAATCTGTCCAAGGTCACAGATGGTTAAGTGATAGTGCTGGGTCGGTCATCTTGGTCTGTCCGCTTTCTACCATGTGGCCACCATGGCTTTACAAGTAATAGTGTATTGCTTAATATAAATAATCAGGTGAACGCTAGCAAATTGACAGTATGGAGGTCGTTCTAGAATATCTCCATGAAAGCCTTGTTACCTTTCCCTACAGTCTAGTTTTCCACCAGTTTTTTATATAAAAACTTGAAATAACGAACGTATGGTGTTCTCCATGAGGCGTTTAAATTTTGAAACTGCATTCTCGTTCGTTTTTATCTTATCTCATTTATACTATTAAACCTCAAATTACTTGAAGTCAGGGATGAAATTTCTCCTGTAGGTCCTACTTTTAAAGACATGATGCACTGCTGAAAACCCTCCCATGTTTCAGAGCTCAGTAAAAGCCGGTGGGCAACTGGGGGCTTGGGAAATAAACCCTGAACATCTTGACATCTAGTCTACTCTTGAAGGGCTCTTCCAGATGATGACAAGAGTGATGCTCACTAACACCACACGGAGCCCTTGGCCCTGCTCATCACACTCAATCCTCAAAACTATCAAAACTCTTTATGAAGCAGATACACTTATAACTCCTTTGGACTGATGAGGACATTGAAAATTAGAGAAAATAACTTGTCCAACGTCACTCAACTATTAACTGGGAGCAGGGCACATGAATTCAAAGCCAGATACTTTGATTCTAGAATTCTCTTGGACATTAACTCAAATGCTTACGGAGAATTTTTCCTAAGATATCTTTATAAGGGGAGCGCCTGGGGGGCTCAGTGAGTTGAGCGGCCGACTTCTGATTTCAGCTCAGGTCATGATCTCACCATTCACGAGTTAGAGCCCTGCATCAGGCTCTGTGCTGACCACGTGGAGCCTGCTTGGGATTCTGTCTCCCTTTCTCTCTGCCCCACCCTCGCATGCATGCTCACTCTCACTCTCTCAAAAATAAATACACATTAAAAAAAAAAAGAACTTTATAAGGTTATTTCTTATGCTAAAGAATAAAGGGGGTATTTTTGTTTGTTTAATCATACCAGCTCGTAATGGTCGAGGAACACCACCAACAAATATAGTTTTTCGTGGGTCAAGAGGCTGTGAACCATCCATCACAAAGTCACTGTCACTGAGATTCCAAGGCCGAATCTGCACCTAGGGACCAGACAAACCAAAATGTCTCATTCTTAATGCTGACAATTTATGGAGAAATAAGTTTAAAATTACTGCAGAGTATCTGAAGAGCAACAATAATCCACATCATTATAGATCAATAAGGCTGTAAAATTAGGGGCGCCTGGGTGGCGCAGTCGGTTAAGCGTCCGACTTCAGCCAGGTCACGATCTCGCGGTCTGTGAGTTCGAGCCCCGCGTCAGGCTCTGGGCTGACGGCTCGGAGCCTGGAGCCTATTTCCGATTCTGTGTCTCCCTCTCTCTGCCCCTCCCCCGTTCATGCTCTGTCTCTCTCTGTCCCAAAAATAAATAAAAAACGTTGAAAAAAAAAAAAATAAGGCTGTAAAATTAGAAGACTTACAAATAGCATAGCCCAACCCTTCATTACATTTTTAAGAGTAAACCAAGTGATTTTTTTAAGTGAACCGATGTTAAGCGAACCAAGTGAACCAAGATGGAAAGTTCAGTTTCATTACCTATTATAAACTAAATCACTAACACTTCAATTATCGGTAATTAGCTGTTTTTCACACTATTTGGGCTTCCATCCCACCCGATCCCCCCAAATCTACATAATGTAAGTTAGCATGGTACTTGAGGTTAATCAGACTACAGTGCTAAAGGGGCGCCTGGGTGGCTCAATCGGTTGAGTGTCTGACTTCGGCTCAGGTCATGATCTCACGATCTGTGAGTTTGAACCCCGCAGCGGGCTCTGTGCTGACAGCTCAGAGCCTGGGGCCTGCTTCGGATTCTGTGTCTCCCTCTCTCTCTCTGCCCCTCCCCTGCTCATGCTCTCTCTCTCTCTCTCTCTCTGTCAAAAATAAATAACATTAAAAAGAAAAAAAATTAAAAAAAAAATACAGTGCTAATAAGTAAACTATGATTGTGTGCCCAATCCTACAAATGCAAACTACTCCTAATACTAACAAACCTGTTGCATTATTTCAAAAAGCATTTCAAAGTAAAAACATTAATATTTGCACATAGCGATGGGTCCACTGCTTCAGCCAACCAAGAATAATATTTGCACATAGCGATAGTTCCACTGCTTCAGCCAACCAAGAATCATGTATCTCATCCTAATTGTTTGCATTTATTTATTGTTACAAATGCCCATACCAAAGGCTATGGGTAGGTTCATAGTGGGGTATTCCCAATATGCCCATCAACAAAGTCCTAGGCCAGAGGTCCAAATTCAAATACTGTGAAGACTATGGGGGAACATAAACAAGTCAAGTATAAAGAGTCTAGGCCATGGGAACTCTGGGAAGAGTGTTCCTGACCTAGACAACCCCGAGGGAAGCTCCACTAATTACTGCTTGAGCAGTATGAACCCATAGGCACCTCCATTCTGAACTGCACCCCATTACCAGATCAACCTGAGTGATAATCAGTTGTTGATTTGCCAGATTTGTCAAAACAGGACAGTTGCTACTATTCTTAAAGACCAAATTTTTTGATAAAAAAAATTTTTTTTTTTCAAAAAGAAAAAACCAGGGGCGCCTGGGTGGCTCAGTCGGTTAAGCATCCGACTTCGGCTCAGGTCATGATCTCACAGTTTGTTGAATTCGAGCCCCGCGTCGGGCTCTGTGCTGACAGCTCAGAGCCTGGGGCCTGCTTCAGATTCTGTGTCTCCTCTCTCTCTGCCCCTCCCCTGCTTGTGCTCTGACTCTCTCTGTCTCTCAAAAATAAATAAACGTTAAAAAAAAATTAAAACGGAAAAAAAAAAAGCCACGTACCTTTCTCTATATACATAATTCATTTTACTTTGGGAGAATACCTTGTGCAAAAAGTTAAGGACATTTATTGGGTAAAATTTTGATCAAAGAGAAGAAGGAGATAGACAAATACGTATTTGTGATTTTTGAGTTCTATTACTCAGAGGAAATTCAGCTACTTTATCAAACGTATTATCGACTGAAGTCTTTCAATGGTAAAGATTTACCAATATTTTAATTAACCAAAAAATTCAATGTCAAAAGAATGCGCACGAATAATACAGAATGTCAATGTTAGGAGGTTGACAGCAACGACATTCTACTTACAAACTTATCCATTAACAAACACATCAAGATGTCTGTGGGTTTTCAAACCAAGCAGAGATGGAGGCAAAAACAAGAAGCTATTTTCATGTTAGACAACACTCACTGGCTTATCTTTGATAGTGGGACTGGACACACACAGGTAGAGCTTTCCATCTTCTTCAATACATGCATCAATCAGAGCCTGAACAGAGCTTTCATCTTGAAAAAGCAGGAATGCATAGCCTGATAAAAAGGGGAAAAGAGGCTTATTTGTTTCCCTTCTTTTTTTTACATAATTCTTCAACAGAAAGGAAGGATAAACCGAAACTAAGGAAGAGAAAAAGAGTAAAAAAAAAAAATTAATAAACTTAAATATTCCTACCTGAAGTCTGATAGTATCAACATTAAAGTTCAGTTTGGTATCTTGAAACGTATTTTGGAGTAAAATTTAATTTGAATAGAAAGTATACATTAGGTAGAAATTTTAAAGATGTATTTGGGAAAATATAAGTTTAACAACGGAAACTTTTATAGCAAAGATGAACATTTATTAAAAGGCTAAACATTAAACAATGTAAGGATACACTGTACATGTATATTAAATTTGGAGAATTACCTTTAGGAGGAAAATAGGATTTGCTCTCTGCTTTATGAGGCCAATCCACAATCAAAGGGCCAAAGCGACGAAAACTAGCTGTGATCTCATCTAAAGAACAACAAAGCAAAACAAAACAGTAAATTTAAATATTTTTATAATCATTTTGGGGAAGTGGTTTAGAGAAAAGTTTCAAATCTACTCTTTACAAGAACAGTACAAAGAACTCCTACACCTCCTTCATCTAGATTCCCCAATTGTTAGTATTTTACACATTTCTTGCCCTTCTTTCTACCTGTATGTATGCATGAAATCAACCTATCTACCTACCTACCTACTTACCTATCATTTTTTTTCTGACATCGCGCTCTATAACCCCAAAATACAACCACTGGCACCTGCTCAAAACAAGGCCATCTCCCCATCTACCACCAGGTAACCCTCCCAATCAGGAAATCAATATTCATACACTATTACTACCCAATTCACAGACTCCACCCAAATTTCGACCTATCCCAGTAGTATCTCCTTTTCCCTTTCTGATCCAGAATCCTATCCAGGACACGTGATATATTTAGATGTCCTGTCCCTAGGGTATCAGTATTCTCCAGTCTTGGAACAGCTTCTCATTCTTTGCTATCTTTTATAGCTTTGACAGTCTTAAAAGGATAGAGGCCATTCATTCTGTAGGATGACTCTCAGCCCGTACCATTTCCTCATGACCAGACTCATGAGTAGACTATAGGAAAATAAATTTCCAAAGAAGTTCTGGAAACGGTAGGTAAGCGTGTATAGATAAGACCCAGAAGGAGAGCAGGTCAGAGGAAAAGAAGAGATGGGAGATGTGCTCAAATTCCAAGCTGGTAGAACTGTTTTTCTCTCCTCCAGATTGTGAAACAGTACAGTCTGCGCTCCTCTTGATGCCTGTTTCTACAGTACCATTTAGCTCACGTAAGAGAGACTGGTAAATAGAGGAAGGAAATCAGTACAACCTAGAAGTTTTACTGGCTCACAAGTGATTTTTCCTGGGCATGGTGAGCTAGCATAGTGGGAGGAGAACTATAACCTTCCTCAGGAAAAGAAAAAGCCCCTAGCTTGTCTGATATGCTGGCAGGAGCCCTCCCTCTCTCTTGTAAGAAAATTACAAATGAGCACAGCGACCAGGGCTCTCTCGCTGGAGAGGTATACTCTCAACCTTGCAGGGCTCTTTTCTCGGGAGTGTTTGCACCTTCTCGGGTGCTGAGGTCCAGTTACATCTGCACTGCCTCCAAGCTTGCAAGCCAGCGTTTCTGCTCTAGTGGTTTTGTGCATTTTCAGTATTCCTTGAGGTAACCTCCAACCGTGCTGACCTACTTGCCTACATTGTCCAAGCTATCTGCGGACATTACTTTCCTTTTTGCTGGTGCTTCCTAATGAACTTTGGGTACAAAGTTCAACAGGTTCGAAATTAGCTGCTTCTAACCCTATGTCACCAGAAACCCTGTAATTGTTGAGGTACCATTCCACATAGCACAATATTCTCCAGGACTGCATATTTCATGTTATAGAAATAACTTATCAATATGCTTGGTCTTAAGGATAATGCAAGACGCCTACCATCATTCCCATTAATTTGGCTCAGTTTAAACCATCTCCTTTGCCAGGTTAGTTATATCTACCTGTGCTTCTAAGAGTTTTAGAAACTGCACATTTAAGATGGCTCAGTAATTTTCCAAAAAAATACAGACTATCTAGGCCAGGAAGGAGTTTATCCCAGGCAAGGTCAGGTCAAATTCAGTCGTCTCTCTCTTTTTGTATGTAAGCATGTAATTCACTCGTTAAACACCATCTGGGCTATAAAGACTTTAAAAGGTTAAAACACAAAACAAAACAAAAAACCACCTAGAACCTATGGTACTAGGGAAAATGAGGATTCCAGGCAGAGAAAAGAGAAGGCTGCACTTCGGAGCTTACTTAGAGAGGCCAATTTTGTGACCACGTGGTGAGCCCAAGATGAACACTTTGGAAAGCTGTGCCCTCTGAGGACAGGATGGAGACTGATTCAGTCTCACCTGAAATCCCAACACAGCTTCATAGATTAAACAAAACAAACGAAACAAAAGAGAACCGTGTTTATTTCAGTCTTTGGCTTTTTGAAACCTTTTTGTCTCAACCTTCCAAAAGATTGATCATCTTCAGGAAAATGAAGTGACTCAATACATTTAATCTCAGCCTAATGGGAAGCCATTAAACCTTATTATTATGACTTTACAGATTTTTAGAGAAAACTATTCTCCGTAACATTAATTGGTTGATTTCCATTTCCAATTCGGGAAACCAAGACAAAAGAGATTAGGACAAACAACAACGTCACCACCACCACCAAGGATATATGGTTGCTCTATGGTCTGCACCTTGGGTCTTTACTAGGTCATTTAGACCCACAGAGGAATAAAATATTACTGAACAATTAGTCCTCTAAATCTCTGCATGGCTGGCTCCTAATTCAGGTCTCAGCTCAAATATCACTTCCCTAAAGAGGATTTCCTTAACCACCTAATCTAAGAAGATATCACCATATCACAAAATAGCACAGTATCACACTATTTTCTTTTCAACACTTACTCTCTGATACTTTCTTACATGGTTGCACACTATTTTATCTGCCTTTCTCCACTAGAACTGAAACTCTATGCAAACAAGGACTTTCTATCTTGGTTATACTATAAACAAGCCTAAGAACAGTGTATGGCATTTTAAAAGCCTGTAAATATTTGACAAGTGAAAAAATACTCCTTGAATGATAAAACCCTGAAGATTCCCTTTCTTGTGGTACTCCTTCAGGCTTTATTTTCCAAAAGTTCACACTTAATCTAAGATTTTTAAATGTTCAATTAACCACATTTATGGGGCACTCATGAAAGGTAGGAAACAAATAGGAAAACACATAGTGGAATTTGGCCAAGGCAGCCCACATGGACGAAAACGCAGTAAGCACTGTTTGCCCACAACAGACTCCTTGAGCCGGTTTTCCCATGTTTACTCTTTTTCATCTAGCACAATCACTTGCTTCAGCTGGTTGCCAAAGTCCTGTTCCCCTTCCTCCGTAAACTACTCTCACTTGCCAGGATAGAGAGATAGAACAAAAGAATCATGCAAATCGAAACTGAATACCTGGAGTCAGATAAGATTGTTATTATAATAACAGCCACCACTACCTATGAGTTACCTACTATGTGCCACAGTAGGCACCGTGCAGTTAACAGTTCTTTGTAAATATACCTTCATCGATGTCAGGAGGTAATCCGCCCACGAACACCTTGCGAGAGTATCGTTCCACTCTCTCTCCATTCTGGTGAGTGAAGCAGTGAGGTGAACCCAGGCCACTATGAAGAGGTTGATCCCCACGGCCATCATCCAAGAATCCATCTTCCATTGGAAACAGTGAAGACTGACCTGGAATAGAAAGCAGGAAAAAAAGAAAACGCTAACAGCAAATGTTCCTTGCCACCGATGACCTCACCCAAGAAACCAGGAAAAGGGCAGATTCAATAAAACTGCTGCTTTTATTTTTCTCACTAGATAACAAATCGCTTAGATAGGCTCTTGAATTCCCATCGCTTTCAAGTCTCAATGGAGTCAGAGAGAAAAGCACACGGTTAAACAGAAGACTGCTCAACTAGCCCCCTGGGATCCAGAAACTTCAGGGAGGTGAACTAGAAGTATAGTAGGAGGGAGCACTCTCTTTTGGAAGCAGCTGGCAGTAGACAGCACTGCCTTGGCAGGGCCCCATGGTCACGGGCAACCTAGACATGTATACCAAGTATTAAGTTTGACTAGCAGATGCTAGATCACTTGAGTTTTTCAAAAACACAGAATGACGTAGCCTGCACGACCTCCTCTAAGACTGTCCTTAAAATGCACAAGTCCATTCTTAAAGTGAGCACTCACCTTAGTTTACCTGAGTGGGTTCTAATCGAAACCCATTTAATGCTGCTCTCCAACCTCACTGTCTAGTCTTACAGAATTTAAGATTCTTAGGCATGCTAACGATCTATTTTCTTTCAGTTTGAGTAAGGACCAGCTGCCACCGGTGCCAGCTAATTCTAAAAACTAGGCATTACGTGTGCGGTTTGAAAATCCTGTGATACAGAAAATATAAGCGGAAGAGACCAGAGATGCCCAAGCAGTTCACATTATTCCCCTGTGTACTTGACCGCAAAATATGAACGTTGCAAATCATAAGCGAAAACACAGAGCTACAAATAACTGTAGAATCTCTCGAGCGCTGTTTTGGGACTTTCCGGGCTGCCAATTTCCTTGCAGGTACTACCTGAGGAGTTTGTTCACAGATCCTACAGAAATGTAGCTGTCAGTGCTCTTCCTCCACTGAAACATTCCGATGTCCCTTTGTTGCCACACTTGCCTTCCTCTCGACCTTCCTGACTGAACACAAATAGTAACAGTGTACTCACTATGAATTTATCCCATAAAACTATAGCTCAAGGGCTATGTAATGAAGATAAAAAATGACTTTGGAGGTTATTTCCTATATGGTCTTTAAAAGTCACTTCCACTTTAGAGTTGAGCTATCTGACTATCCACCTTGCTTGTAAAAAGGCAAAGCTATCACAGGCGTCAAAAATAAGGTTTATTCAGGTACCTCTAGGAAATGGTTCGTTTAAATTCTCTAAAATTTCTCGAGTTTTTTCCTCCAGTGTTGGAAATGTATAGGATTTGTCATTTGTGTAGCTAATCTCATTCAGTATTATGCTGAAATTAGTAGAGAAAAGTAGACATAAGGTATTCAAGTATAACAGAGCTTCCAATATGATCAGGTACTTTGAGACTAGTCACCCCATATTTTCCTTTTTAAAGATCCTTAAGTTTCTTCTCCTAAGAAATTCCTTTCAGCAAGGAAAAAAGCAAAATAAATCTTCTGATACAAAGAAGTTGGGTTTATAATTCGGGGACATTATTGATTCAAATCCAAATCCTACCATGCTGACTCCTTCAAATTAGAAAGTCTATAATGTTGACTATGACACATAATGTACGGATCAAAGCTATGGTGCATTCCCCCGCCCCCCTTCCCCACAAGGGTTAGAAATTGAGTGAACTTGGGTCCTCTCCAAATACAACTGGTACATTCAAAAGTTAGAAACAATAATGTTACCTCTCCTTCGCCCATATGTCCTTGCTGCATGTCAAATGAGAAAAAAAACAAAAAACAAAAACAACCTTTCAAACATTGTCAAAATAATCAACTGTGATTTCAACTACCAGCTTTTGAAACTGAAAAAAGTTGGCTATGCTCCGCATTTCCTAGTAAATGTCTCAAAAACAAGGAATTTGGATGGTGAGAGGTCAATTTAATACACCCTTCTGACTTGTTTTTAAGTTCTTCGAGAACACTGTAAAGCTGTATTGAATTTTACTTGTGGTAAGAGAAGTTTTTGGCTATAACTGTCACCCAGGATCCAAACTAGGTAACATGTAACACGATCTAAACCGACTCCTACCATACTGATCTTACATTGTCCCAGAATT
Source organism: Panthera tigris (assembly GCF_018350195.1). NCBI lineage: Eukaryota > Metazoa > Chordata > Mammalia > Carnivora > Felidae > Panthera > Panthera tigris. The sequence continues at coordinate 174,820,143 of NC_056660.1, forward strand.
CCCTGCTAACTAGCAATTCAGCAAATATGTCAATATTTAATTCAAGACTTTTTCACCACTACAGGATAAATAGCAATTTTACACGATGGCTTGATTAATCCCTCATAAAGAAAATCATAACAAATGAAATCTTTAGGCAATTTATAAACTTCCTTTTAGCCAAAGGAAGTTTCTTGTCCCTTGTCAAATTTCCCACCATGTCCCAAACGCTGAAAAGCAAAAGGTCTGGCATTTTATTGCCAAGTAGTTACGGCTAAGAGAAGTATACAATATACTGATACGTATTTCCTTGAATATCGGGAAAAGGGCAGTACAAACTTTAGATCAAGAAGCTTTTGAGAAAATGGCTCCCCTGAAACCAACTGGCACTTAAAAGCCCGGCTTGTCCGAACACCTGAAACCAATTCAACAAACATTGCTTGAATGCCTGATCTGGCTGGGCACTACAGACAAAGCACATGGCCCTGACTACACAGAACTAGCAAACTTAAATGCCAGACAGCCGCATAAGCAAATAATGATAATACAGCATGCCTACTGCAGTGGTAGTTATGTGTTAGGTGCAACAGAAACAGAGGAGGAAAGCAACTGGCTCCGATGAAAGAGTCAGGGAGAGGGGGTGTGGCATTGGAGCAGGAGATGGGATGGCATGTGAGACCTTAAGGAACAAATAGAGGAAGGGCACTGCAGGCCTAGCAATGCAGCAAATAGGAGTGCTGTCATGGTCAGGAAAAGGTGCCTAGAACAGAAGGACATGGAACGAGTGAGGACCTGGCTGCAGAGGAGTGTTCAAACAGGAAGTCGGGGTAGATTTTTGAGTTAGAAGGTGGAGTCGTACCTTGAAGAAGTCATTATACAAACTGGTCGGGGTTTTAGTTCTTAGCCCACTAAATAAATGCTTAAGATGTTTAATTCAGTTGTAAGTGAGTTGTAACTTAGAAGCACTGTGTGGGTATTTTCCAAAGTGAGACTGTCTCATACAAAATACATGTTCTCCCACTAGTAGGTAACATTGGATTTCACCAAAATACTTGAACAAATGGATTAAAACCACATAAAATCTCCCTCCCTCAACTAGGTTTTCACTTTGGTAGGTCTTAAATTTGGGGTGAGGGGAGGTATTTTCTCAGTTAACTTGACATAGGTTGCAAAGACAAAGATATAAAAACAGGTGCTTGTTTAAGAACATTCTATTCCTATAACTACTTCAATGACAAGGGAGTTTGGGAAAACGAATGATTTGAAAATCTTGGTTCTGTCAAACTTAAAAAGTTGACTGATGCTACTCAGATTTCTAAGAAAACAAATGTTTGAAAAGAGTAGACTTTTAAAAGCTATAAAATTAACATAAAGCTCTCATAGCTTCCACTTATCAAAAATAAATACAGTTTCAGGAACAGTAAATGCTATAGATTAAAGGCAAAAATAAAATCTCAAAAATCTTTAAATGTATACTTCCAAACTTTGATCTTATACCACAAAATTAAGCTGGTTAATACACAAGAATTCATGGTTAAATTCTGAAAACTATTCAGAAATGCTTTCCCACACTGAGAAAAATAAGTGATACGCACACAACGCTTACAACCACAAAAACTGTCAAATGAGGTAGGGAAATTAATATAAATTAGTATCAAAAGATAAAAACAATGATATTCTAGAACACAGAAGAAAAGAATGTTTATTTCCACTTATTATTGTGCTGTTAATTATACATTATTTTTAATGCAGATTTTGACATGACAAAATAAAGTACACAGATCATTAAGTACAGAGTCCAATGAATTTTCCATAACATGAATACACCTATGTAACCAGAACCCAGATATTAACAGAGTAGTAAATGGTGCCACTTCATCCTACATAGGAAAGATGTAATAAGCATCTTTTTCCAAACTATTTCAAATTATACTTGGCTTAAGATTATGATGACGGAATACTTGAAACACAGGTCTGCACCACTTTATTGAGGAAAATGTCAGATTTGAAATCTCATGATCATCAAATGTTACATATTATTTCATGTTTCTCAAACATCCAAGGAAGTGGTGGGGAAAAAAAAAAAATCACTTAAATATGTGTAAAGAAATCTACACTTTGGAAAATTCTAGCTAAGTTGGCTGAAATAAACTCTGCCCAGATTCTTCCTTTAATTTTCAAAGGGTACACTGTTAAAGATATTTGTAAAATGCATGCTATTATTACACACAAATCTTCTAGTCCCCATATGATTTAAAATGACTACTATTTATATGTTTATCTACTTTTATTATAATTTCTTAGTTTTCACTTATAAAGTCCTCAATAATTCCATGTTCAGTATTAACATGATTCAAGAATGCTCTAAATGGACTGGAAACATTGTAGCTATAAATTATTTTTTAATGTTTTATTTATTTTTAAGACAGAGAGAGACAGAGCATGAGTGGGGATGGGGCAGAGAGAGAGGGAGACACAGAATCCCAAGCAGGCTCCAGGCTCTGAGCTGTCAGCACAGAGCCCGACCCGGGGCTCAAACTCATGAACCGCGAGATCCTGAAGAGCCAAAGTCGGATGCTTAACTGACTGAACAACCCAGGTGCCCCATAGCTACCAATTTTTATGATTTCTAGATGCATGCTGTTATTAGATCTATTGATAAATACTTTCTCTCCAAAATGTCTCCACAGGATTGCTTACAAATGCCCTACATTCATCATTAAATTCCCTCTAGTAACATTCCAGTACTCTGGGATGCTAGATTTGCAAAGAAGGTAGGGATAGACTTTTCAGATCTTTTTTCTATACATCATTATAAAAATGAAAATATTATTTGTTTCTTATAAAGTATCTTTTTCTCATTGTTTCTCATTTGTCAAACGTTTCTCGTTTCTTGTCAAAAAGAAACAAGTATCCGTAACAGTGAAACAATCTTAAGAAGTAAATACCTAGCATGTAGCCATTTTAAGAGTGGCAAATATTCATGTGCTGGTATCTAAAGCTCTCTCAGAGAGTTTCCATGAGTTTCCTATGTGTGTACTGTATGGTTCATAACGTGTAAATTTAAAAATAAAGAAAATACAAATAGGCATGTGGGAATTTGCATAAATCTTTTTTCTAAAAACCACAAGAACCTTCAGGGAGAAAAACTGGCACGGAGAAAGAAAGAAGGATTTCACTTCTTGTTTTATCCTTTTCTGTATTATTTACATTAATCAACTACATTACTGTACTCGCTCACAGATCGTTTTTGGTTTTCTTCTTGGTACTGACATTAAAAACAAACAAATGATATAGTAAAGAAAAGCAACTTTGTAAAGAAGAGGCTTTAGGCCATGAGGGATAAGAGATTACTACGTTTTAGGAGGCAATGAAAGACTGATCACACTCCAGCAACTCTGGCCTACCTCAGGCCTTTGGTCTACAACTCTCACTGCCCCCAAGCTGAGAAAACAGATAGCAATTCTATTTGGAAAAACAAGGGGAGAGGGCTCAGAATAAAAGATGTTATCGAACAACAGATTTTTTCAATAGGACTAAAAAAAAAAGTATGTAGGGGAATTAGTCAAATTAGCAGTCATTTACAAAGATATAAATCAAAGGCTGGAAGCTAAAAGAATGGAGATGGTAGAACCAAAAAGCAGGCAATCATCATAAAGACTGGGGCCAACAATTCAACAAAGACGCAAAGAATCATTTTAAATCATTTTATAAATCTACCCCTAATGTAATGGACGCATTGTCACAAATTTTAAATCTACGTTTCACAGTGAGAATCTCCTATGTCACGTTGGCTTGTGTTTACGCTAACTTGTTGGTATGATGTTCAAAGATACTGATAAGATGAGACAAACATATTATGTGTGAAGAGCTATTTTAGAGAAGGGCGGAGAATGTGACCCTAGTTTCTCTATATCCCCAACCCTCAGTTTTTTATAAAAATGGAGAGCTGATTAGAGAATAACAAAAGATAGCCTATGTATATATCATGACCACACAGTCAGATGTTCAGTAAATAGTGATTTTCTCCCTCCACAAAAGTAAACTCATGTGTCTATATTCTGAGGTTGGTCTTCAATAATTACTCTCGGCTTTTCATTACTATTCTAAGGCTAACAACCGCAGAGCACTTTAGAGTTTACAATGTTTTCATATTATCTTTTTCAGGAAGGCATCTTTCAACATGCTCCTTATTCTAGCAACTAGAACCATATTATATACATTTTCAGTAAGTGACTATAATCTACTTTTCTCCTGGGTAAATTATACCTTCTCTCTTTTCATAGATTTCTGTGTATGTCGCCACCCCCCACCCCACCCCGCCGCCCTGCAACCCTTAAGCAAACAATCTTCCTCCTCTCATTCCAAAGAACTATAATTAAGAGTTGTTGTTCTATGCTAACCTTTAAAAGATCTCTTATGAATCTCCTATCTGGGACAAACAAATATTTTAATGGATGCTTCCAAGTAAAAGACATCCACAAAGAAAAGGAAATACATACATGAATCTGTTAAAACCTAATATATTTCGCTGTTATTCTATAACTTTCCCTGCCAGAAGTTCTATTTTTGAAGCAGTTAATCCTATGGGCTGAAGCAGCGGAATGGGAGGTTGGGGAAAAAAAAGTGCCAAGCTCAGGGGCGCCTGGGTGGCTCAGTCGGTTAAGCAGCTGACTTCAGCTAAAGTCATGACCTCACAGTTCAGGAGTTCAAGCCCTGTCATCAGGCTCTGCGCTCTCAGCCTTGCCTGAACTCTCTTACTCTCTCAAAAATAAATAAATACGCATTAAAAAAAAAAAAAAAAAAAGTACCAAGCACGAATACTTTTATACAGAGGTGGTGGTAGTTGTATGTTAGTCTTCTCAGGCAAAATAAATTCTCAAGATGGGTAAAGGGAAAATTAATCTTTTAATCTGATGTCTGTCTCAAAGCTACACCAAGGAATCTGAGGAACCCGAGGATAGTCTGGCCCAAGCTCCTTTCTGACTTGGCTGAGAAACTGAGTCAGTTTCAGGCTTGCTTTTCATAACCATGAAATGGATGTTCTAACTATATTCCTATTACATAAAACTTATTTGGAAAAGGTATCTGTTCTGGGATGAATTGTGTCCCCTTCTCAAAATTCATATGCTAAAGTCCTAACCTCCAGGACCTCAGAATGGGACTATATTTGACAACAGGATCTTTCTAGAGGTACTTAAGGTTAAATGAGGTCATTGAGGTAGGCCCGAATCCAAAATGACTGATGTCCTTATAAGAAGAAATTAGGACACCATTCATGCACAGAGGCAAAATCATGTGAACACAGAGAGAAGAGAGCCATCTAGCCAAGGAGAGAGGCCTCAGAAGAAATCAACCCTCCTGGCACTATGATCTTGAACTTCTAGCCTCCAAGACTCGAAGCTGGAGTTTATTTTTTCCAAGGAAAAAAATGTCTGTTTAAACCACCAGTCTATGGTACTTGTTAAGGCGGCTCTAGCAAATGAATACAGCATCCAGAAAGTAGCTACGAAGTTTGGGGGTTTTATACACTTAAAACCCAAGGATTTCCCCTGTGAATGTCCCTTAAAAAAAAAAATCTCTACAACTGATAACGGCAATAAATTGAATAATTCCCCAGAATGTGCACTACAATATTCTCAGCATCGTTATCAATTATTATCTGTTGAATTATGCTTGCAGTGTCTTTTAAAAGTCATGAGTGGTATATGAAGGTCACTGCATAGTATGAAAACTGATGATCGAGCATGGCCAAGGGGGAAAAAAGTAATTTGATCTACCAGATGAGTAAGCCCTTTTTATCTCTGTACATGCAAATCCCAACACTACTCCAATATAAACTCAATATAAACTGCTGAAGCTGATAGACCACTCTGAACATTCTGAATCTTTTTTTCTTTTTAGTTATTGAGGATTTAAACCCTACTTTTTTCCAAAAAAAAACTTGGAGATTGCTTGAAAATTTCAAAACAAATTGTACGATAAAAATCATAGTCGAAATTCAGAGGTTCACGGGAGAAAGAGTAAACAATTCTTACACATTTTTATCCGAACAAAAGAGAAATGTCTTTCCGCTCAACAGTGGCTTGGAAGAAAAAACCTCTGAAACACTGCAGGTTACACGAAGTCGAATAGCTACATAACCACTTTTATAAAGGTTTTAAAACATGAACAGATGATTTATGGTGGGCAGGGAAGGAAAGCTCCTATAGTTCCTTAAAGTCTTAAACTCAGTAATGAATATATAGCAGCACAATGAACTAGGCTGTTATCTTCAGTTTTCAGAAAAGACTGCAAGGACATAAGACAGGAAGGGACTGTAATTCAAAATGAATATAGTAAGTTTCATGTTATCTATTTTAATTTTGTTTAATGTTGATTCATTTTTCAGAAAGAGAGAGAGCATGAGAAGTGGGGGGAGGGCAGAGAGAGAGGGAGACACAGAATCCAAAGCAGCCTCCAGGCTCCGAACGGTCAGCACAGAGCCTGACACAGGGCTCGATCCCACAGACCGCGAGATCACGACCTGAGCCGAAGTCGGATGCTTAACCGACTGAGCCACCCAGGCGCCCCTCTGTTAATAATCAGACAAAGAAAGCATGGTCAACTATAGACAATTCTTAGACTCCTCTTAATCCTTTGTTTTTTCCTTACAAATTTTTAGCATCTATTCCTAAGCATTCTAATTATTTTAATTTGACTGTGTGCCATGTATTATGCTAAGTGGTTTACATGCATTTCATCGTCATCTCAATTCTGTGAAATGGGTAGTATTTGTGAGTTTATCTTCATTAAGTACAATTAATGCTTTACACTAGATTTCCAAAACATGAGCTAAACTGACAGCAAAGTTACTAAAAACTCAACACATGAATAAGAGTAATTTATCTATAGAAGCAATCCACCATAGAAGATGCTTCATAAATCTGACTGAAGAGAACAGGCAATGCCCACATCTAATCAAGGTGACTGAAAACTGCCTCAACGTCCCTCCGTCCCCACCTTGTTTTAATTCCAGGATTTTAAAGTAATCTGCTATAATCTGGACTTTGCTACCGGGGAGAAAATGACCCTGTCAGCCAACTCCAGCATCCGGTCAACCTAGTTTTATTCCGTATTAAAAATGTATAAATTGGCATCTGGTCCTAGTTGGCTGGTGATTAAAAACTGACACTTGATCAAATCTGACAAAATCAAGTTCTAGGACCCTCTGAGATGAACACTAGATCTGAGACTATGGTAGTCATAACCCCACTCTGCGATCCTGCTTAAGGAACCAGTAAGTTCCCCCTCTTTGACATCTCTTTGTTCTTTATCTTCCTACCTTTCAGTTTGAGACCATATTAACCTCAGCCAGTATATCTAATAAACAAAATTTCCATGAATGTAACAGCAAAAACCATAGAGTCTGTGGACCAGTAAAATGTCAGAATATAATTATTTGGGGGAGAAAGTTACCTTTATTTTTCTTTGCCAGGTAGGGGTCACAAAAACTAATCTAGTCATAAAAGAAAGGATATTAATGGCAGGGGGGAGGAGGAAATATACTAGACTCTAAAAATTTTTAAGTGAATTTAGCTTTAAAGAAAACCCATGAGAGAGTCTCGCCTCAACAAAGATGGACCCCAGAGGCAAATGATCTAATTTAGCAACTGCATGAGGAAAGTGAGACAAAGAAGACTTGACCACTTTGCCTAAGATCACACATCAATATCTCAGATCTTGGGTTCACTGCCATTTCCAGCACACAGACTCTGGAACTCGTTCCACAAGAAAAGCTAAGATCCTGCTGTAATGGCAACCCCTTATATTATTCCCCCTTATCTCGATGTCATTATCACCACTGGGTTTGGTTTTCGGTCTACACACATTTACGCTGAAGTATTATATTTTGACATTATTTCTGGTAGCTGTAGCATGAAGAGTCTGATAATAAGTGAGGCTTTTATAAACTGTACAGTCTCCAGAGGATCTGACGCATCCATCACAATTCTCACAAATCAAATTTCTTTTCACTTTTCCTGACTCAACAATCCTATGTCCTTCAGAATACCGATTTCAAACATAAAAGCAGATCCAGTCACAAAAATAATTTGTAATCCTCCATTCATGATATACCATAGACAAGGAGTACAAGGTGGTGTGTTGGTTTTCTGCCTGCTTGTTTGGTTTGATTTCGTTTTTGGAATGATGAGAATATGGCTATTTAGTCAGGGAATACTTCTTCGAGATGGTGGGACTTAAACTTTGGCAGATAGAAGGCATTGTGAACACACAAATTTAAGATCCATATTCAATAGTGAATGAGTAGAAAAGAAGTAAATATGTCTTTTGAATTCTACCCAATTAAACGATAGTAGAACAAAACAGACACTTTTTGATTCTTTAATTCCTTCTATGAGTAGATGCCCCTTCCTGGTGAAATTTAGTCTGTTTCAGCAAATGTGCATAAAAGAGAACTCGATAGTACAATGGGGTAATATTTAGAACCAGAAAGGAGAATTTACCAAAGGCACCGTAAAGGCCAATAAAACTTCATCCTTCTTGTTCTCATTAGACAGCCAACGGTGAATGACCTTGTCCTTCACAATGTCAAGCCCTGTGGTCTCAGGCTGCTTTTTCTGGTTTCAGATCTCTGATTACCCTCCTTTTCCCCTGGAACATTTTTCTAACTACATGGAAATGGTTTTTATGTTGACATTTCAAAGGTCACTCTACAGAATCTAAGGGTAGATTAAACCATTCTTTATGTATCAGTATGTGATTCTCATTTATCCTGTCACCAATTTCAAGACAGAGAATCAGTTGGTTCTCAACGTTTAAAAAGTTCCTGCCACAATCAGGAGGAAAAATAATTATTCGTTATACAGCTAATAGATTAATAGCAACTTGCAATTATGATTACAGAACAAACTAATGTCATTTTTTCCACCGGTCAAAGCATACCTCCTATATTTTCTCATCTAGGACTAACTTGGTTCAGTTCTGTGAACTTCACTAGGGTAAATCAATTATCACTTACCATTAATAAGCAGAGAGCTATCGGATCCTGGATATGAATAGTTTAGACGACCTGAAGGTAAAAGAAGGCCGTTACTAAATTTATTTTTTTCAGAGATGGTTTAAACGTATTTGTAACAAAGCTGAATTAATAGCTTTAATAGGTAAGGTATTTTTAAAAAGCTTTATTATGGGATAAAACTTTGCTGTGCTAATGAACACAATGAGTCAGAGGACATGTCAATCAGCATGTTCACAAACATCCAAAAAGGGCAAGTTTGAAAGTGGGAAAATAAAATATCCCTCATATTTAATTAACTATTTGCTCTCTAATTTCCAAATTCCCACACAAAGTAATTTCCTTTATAACATTATGTTCTAACACAAACTCATCATGATAGTTTTTTTGCTCCATAAGTGTGAAAGTTTTCAGGTGTGCAGTTTTGTTTTGTTTTTTTTTTGTGGTTTTTTAAAAGTACGTAAGTAGCAGGAAGATTTCTCTATATAATTCATAACAAAAGTCCAGGCTTATAACTACATGTACAGACACACTAATAGGTTTAAATTCTCATTTGGGAGGAAATGCACAGAAGGTAAGCAAAACATATCACTGTACTTACATGTGACAGAAAATATCAAAGCCCAGAGCACAATGCCCAGAGCACAATAGGTGCTCAATAAATGCTGGGTTGGTTTACTTCTGATTTCGAGGTGATTCAAAATCTAGTTTTGAACCTACAGTGGACACCCAAGATGTCCATCAAAAGAGAATTTGTGTTGGCACTAAAATTTTTGGAAGCCACAGCATCTTCTAGATTGGTAGCCACAAATAAAGGGAGGGAAACAGCAGTGGGGTGGATCTCTCCATTTATAAGGAATTACATTTCTGTTTTGGAGGAGTTTCTAAATATCTACACCACATAGTACCATGTACTACTTCTGGGTACACACCATACCCCTAGTTCTACTCTGTAAATTATAAACATTATTAGGGCAACAGTTTTAAGTCTCCATATTCTACACGTTCATCTGCACCCGCCTTCATAAGAATGGTGGAAAACCCTCTACAAGTCTAAAGAACGAATAGGAGAACGTGACTGTTAATTATCTACCATGGTCAGCACTTTGTAAATCGGGGAATAGTGTGAGAATTTAAAACTGACTCCTAGGGGCGCCTGGGTGGCGCAGTCGGTTAAGCGTCCGACTTCAGCCAGGTCACGATCTCGCGGTCCGTGAGTTCGAGCCCCGCATCAGGCTCTGGGCTGATGGCTCGGAGCCTGCAGCCTGTTTCCGATTCTGTGTCTCCCTCTCTCTCTGCCCCTCCCCCGTTCATGCTCTGTCTCTCTCTGTCCCAAAAATAAATTAAAAAAAAAACGTTGAAAAAAAAAAATAAATAAATAAAACTGACTCCTAATTACAGACATTTCATTAGGAAATAGCACACTAAACTCTAATCCCACAGAATCACAGCAGACTCTCCGAAGGTACGGAAAAGTGGGTAAGCAGAGGTTCTCGCACGCCTTAAGGCTGAGGCAAGCCTTCCAACATGCCAGGAGGCTCTGTCTAGCTCCAGGAAACACTATGGGAACCAGAGCTAATATGTGGTCCTATCGCTCCGCTAGCCATACATTTACAACTCCTCAGAAAGGAACTTTAGGCCTCAACTATCTTTCGATTTCTCAAATTCTGCTTCTTTGAAATAGTCTCCAAAGAAACGACCTCATGCCATGAAAAAAAAGAAAACTGTGCTCTATTGCTAATAGCTTTAGTTAACCCATGTCCAAAACTTGGGAGTCTAATATGAAACAAAATCTGAACTTCATAATTTTCCTATACTTTAAGGCCAAATACAAGGATTATTATTAAGTTGTTAATTATTTCACTTAAATTTCAGTTTGCTCCTAGTTAGACTGAAGCTAGGGATGGAAATAGGAAAGGAGGAGGTAAAAGTTAATTCTGATATTCAATGTCTTCACGGAAGTTGGCTCAATTATTTAATGCTAATATACACAGCCAAGTATCCAAGTCGGGCGAATTCCATCTAACCTGCTTTTAACTATAAGCCTGGATTGTATGATCTGTCACAAGCATTTTTTTTTTCTTTTTTTTTTAAAGCAGAGACTGGTGACGCTGGAAAAAGAACATGACCTTAACTGTTAAAAAAGTTCGGAGCGGGTGAGTAGTGTTTCTGAATCAGTTAACTCAAAGTAGCAGCTGATTTTCTGTAATGGAACACACGTATAAATTTTATTGCTGCAAAAACCCTCTAGTAAATAAGAGAACTATGACACATACCATTTTCATTTGCCATTTCATTTTTTAAGTTGATGTAAGTCAACACAGAAACAAAAGTATTTAACTATATTAATCGAAGTTAAAAGGAAATGTTTTACTTCTAAGAACATATTCTATTTTTTTTTTTTTTTAATGCTAACCTTCCAGGTGAAACCAGGACTGTTCCATATAAACTAAATGCCTCTTATCTGATGCCAAGAAGGGATAATCAACAATGAGAATCCAAAAAGGACAAATGACCAAACTGGCTGGCCCAGTTTAAACAAACCAAGTTCCACCTTATCAGAAACTCACCTTTTGGGTATCTCTTTTAAGGAGAGAGAGATAAGAAGAATATTTCAACTTGACAGGCACAAAAATGTCCTGAACTCAGTTCTCAGAGTTTGCCTCAACGCGCAGCTTCTGAGGAGATCCTACCCTTTACCGCCAAGTAGGTGACCTTTGACCCCTTTCCTGCTCTTCCGACGACTTCCGAATGCAGTAATTCTACCCTTCAGCGAAGACAATAGGGCACTGAAGAATCAACAGCCAAGTTCATAGTTTAACTCTGAAAGTGATACTTGTTTTTAATTTTCTAACCTGGTCTTGTGATATGAGTCCTGTCAAGCTGGAATCAATTTTGGCCTCCAGGTAACAAATACACCTGTGACATTTTGTTAACCAATCAGTAATGTTTTCTACTTCGATTCAGAAAATATAAGCAATGATATTTTTTTTCAAAAAACTTTTTTTAAAACTTCATAATGCTTCCTTAACCTGACTGCCCTACCCTTCTGTAAATTCTTTCTACAATTAAAATATCTAGAGTCATCCATTGATGACATCCATTATGGATGACACGTATCACTTCCTTTCTGGAAATCTTCCATAAACTCTCATTTTAAGTGCCATGGGACATTCAAGTCTTCCATAAGCCTTTTCATTCTCCTTGTACACCCTTCATTTCTGTGCTAATATTCCCTCTGTTCTACGGATGCCAATTTTTACAGACATTTCTGCGGTTTCTATTCCACAGCTAGATCACTGACAATCCCTTCTTTTGTTTGACAGTACTCTTCCTTTGTTCCCAGGGGAGGGGATTTTTCAAATCTTTTCTTTTTTTTCTCTCTTCAGATTCACCCTTTTCCAGTGCAACCTTCCCCAAAAGGCAACCCCCTTTCTAGATTAACTCGCTAAGTTTTATTTCTAACTATGTTGCAACAGCCAACCTTGTTAGGTAATCATCTAAATTTCTTTTTTTTATCTCTTTATCATAATAGCCCCCTTTAAGAATTAGACTTTTACCTAGGTACCTTGAGTTTCCTGTTTGAGTACCAGGTAAGCATTGAATGAGTTCATTCCACTGAAATTAAAATACCAGCATTTTACAAATGAATAAAGTGAAGTAGAACAAAAATAAATGAGCTATCTGAATATGAATATAATCCAGTGTTTGTGGGTTTTGCTTGGTTGGTTTTTTGATAACTCATCTATCTATAAATATAAGCCAGGTTTTGGCACATTTAGAATTGAATTTCTCAAGGGAGAAGGAGGACACTGGGATTTCAGGCAAAGTGAACCTACTGGATAAAATTCAATCTTGGAAGGCTCTTAGTATTGATTATGTTATGAATATATAGAAATACTGCCTGGCTAGCCATCCTAATCTTAAGGGCGATTATGACAGAAAAATAGTAGTCCCTGGAGACCAGCTGGGGCATTTGGAGCCAGGAGCCCGGCATACATCATGCAGAAGGCAGAGACTATATTTGGTGCTATGACTCAACCTAGCCAAATACAGGCAACTGATACAGTGTGAGACTCTGGGGAACTACACTACCAAATTCTACAGCTCGGAAAAGATATGTACTTCAGCTAGCCAATTTTATGCCAGGCATTTGCAAGTTGCAGAACCAATATTTACCAACCAGAATAAGAACTGCTGGGGGGGGGGGGGGCAGAAGTACCCAAAAGAACACTATGTACTATTATACTAAGACGAAAACTAAAGTAACCTCGTCAATGAGATGAAAGGAGGGAGGAAGGACTAGAAGGAGATACTCTGATATATTAGAGTATATATATGTATGCATTACTTCCAAATTAGAGAAAAAGTTATTTTCTAAAACATTACCCAGATATTACTGCTACTGATGATTCGGCAGGAAATGATATAATAAATGCTACTATTTCAAACACAGAAATATACAAATATACAAACACCGAAAAATGTCAAATGTTCTATAGTGCTATTAGATTTCATGCCACAACCTTCTTTTTCAGTCATGCCAGCATTGTCGGTGACGTGTGTAGGCTAAGGAATGATAATACGGGATAACTGCAAGGTTGCCCAAAATACAGCCATGCAGTCCTATATAAAGTAACGAGTGATGTAAAAGTCTAAGTTTTTTTGATTGACTCACCCTATTAAAACCTGGATACTCCAAGGAAAAGAGAAGGGTTTTCAGTGGACACCATTAAAATTTTCTAACAGGAAAAGGATAAGTATATAGGCTTAGGCCCATTCCTAAGGCAGAGTAAAGATTTATACACAGTACCAACATACATACATACATAAACATACATATACACTTGTTGTTTCACTGCAGTGTCCCTGCTAATTTTCTTTAGCTCACATTTAAGCTCACATATAAGTCAAAGCTATACTGCCACCAACGAGTTTTTAAAGGAGGTGTTGTTGCTCTACCTGCCTTTCTGCATCTGCGGTTTTTACCAACACTGCCTGAGACTTGCAGCAAGATGGCGCTGTGGGGACCTAGACAACACAGAGCGAGGCTCAAAGAGATGTACAAAAAATTCAGTTTCTGAATACCAAATTTATACTTAGATGCAGAACACATATCAATAGGAACTATTGTAAAATGTGTTCAATACGTTCTATCACTTAATCGTATAATTATTTTTACTAATGCATTCCACTGACCTTACTCTATCCCCTAACCTATCTGTGATACCACCAGCCTCCAGTAAAGATGTCTCCATGCAAAATCACAAAGGAGGAACTGGCTGGAACTGACATCAGCTGGAGAATCTTGCCCCTCACCCATCCAAAGAGACATTTAAATCACACGTAGACACACTTCACGCTAAGCAAAACCCTTCTCTGAGAAAGAGCTGGCTTTCACTTTAAAAGCCAGGGCTTATTAAAAATTCTTGACTTCTCTTGCCTATCTCCCCAGGTTCATCTTTCCACACTGCCATTTCCCTTCCCACATTAGCTACTCCATTAACTTTTACTTCCGGGTAAACTTTTACTGGCCCATTAACTTTTACTTCCGGGTTCCACCCTCTTGTCTGGAATGCCCTCCTCTCTCTACTCCCAATGTCTCACCACTCAAGCCACCACCCTTCTGCCCAGGTAGCTTCTCATCCTATGGGAAGTCCTCCCTGCCTGCCCAAACCACTGGCTCTCTGGTTCAGACAACCTCATGCACTCCATACAACACCCTTTACACGATATTTGAATTACCTATCTCTAAACTCCCTCTTTCTCTAAGGCAACAAAATCTTTCAGGACAAATTTGGAGGTCTTGCCTCCCAGAGCTTCGAGCAAAGATGCTCCATAAATAGCTGAAGCAAATGAAGCAAAGCCAGCAACTGGTGGTCTCTCTGCCCCGGAACATGCAGTAGAAAGGGTAGAGAGGCAGACCAATTCCCGTCTTGTGAGCTAGGTCGAATTACGTAGCTTTTATGACCCTCGGTAAAACAAGTATTTCCATTTACTTTGCAAGGCTGTTGTTGAGAAATTCATGACACAATTTTTGCAGAATGCTCAGAAAAGTCCCCGGTACAGAAGAGGTGCTCTATTAACATTAAATCTTTTCCCCTCTGAGACCACAAGCCAGAGATAACCAACAATCTTCCACTTATGAAAGAAAGAGGAAGGATTTGTTTTAGTCAAATAAGATCCAAACTGAAAACTTGGAGAAGGGAGTGGCCATCTGGGGGATTTTTCAGCTTCAGAGAGATGAGAGCTTGCTGGTGTTCTTGGTTACAAACGGATGTGATTCTTTGGGGGAGTGAAGAGGGAAAAAAAATCAAACTCCTTACCTTTATAATAGCCAAATTGGCAAAGTAGCAGAAGTGTTTTAGGAAATGAAAACTGAAAATTCAACTGAAAAATGTTCCTTATAAAAAAACCAAGGTGGTCTTCCTTTTGTACCAATGCCTCAAATTTATTTTTCAATTGTGGTAAGAGATTGTAATAGTGGCAAAACAATAACATTTATCTGTAAGACAGTAAAGTCAAGGGGTAAATTTCCATAGATTATAGAAGGTTTCCTATAAAAAAGAAGGATGGCTTTGACTGGAACTCAGGGCAGGTACAAAGTTGCAAGACCTAACAAAAAGCATCTAAGAATTTCAGGCAGAAGGGGATGTCTAGAGAGAAACTAGCAAACAGCTGACCCAATTAAGGAATTCAAAAGATTTCCTACTGCCAGTAAACCAACAACAAGCCGGCAAGCAGGAAGGCTATTTTTATCCCTGCCAGAGGCCTTCTGACTCTGGATGCTACATTTAGAGGACAGAGCAACAAGATAACTTGCCTTAAGAGGATGTTATGATACCAGTGATTAATAGCAATTTTTAAAGCTTAAAAAACTAGGCATAGTTTTTGTCCAAATTTGAATGAACAAAAGCCAGTTTGAAAAACAAAAACAGAAAGATAATATAATGGAAAGAAAAGTGGAAAAACAGACCAACGGGTAGTAAAGTTTTAAGTAATCCAGAAAAAAGTCAAGGCAGTAAATTGAAATTCTCCTATCTTGGCAAAAGTTTGATTAAAAAAGGCATGTGTTACAAGAGACACATTTTAAAAGAACCAGTGAATAAACAAAGAATTAGCGATCTGACCCCAAGGTACAAATGATTTTGAGACACGGCTCTCTGTACTGACATGAACATAAAAGATCAAGACAAACTTATGAAATCTCTAGATGCCAGAAGCCAAGTTGCTTGCAAACGATTGAGAACTTTAGAGAAGAGTGATAAACTGCTCCTGAAACTGATTACTGAAGTCCAACCCCCAAAAAGCAATCGGCAGAGTCATTAACTGGCTTTCTGCATACATACCTATCCTCAACTCTAATCACTTATTTAATATAAAGTCTGATGACTTTATTGAACCTTAATGAAGAATGCACTTGAATTTCACACCTGATGCAATTTCACCTTTTGTGGTTTCTCAGAAGGCCCAGTTTTTATTTTCTCCTATCGATATTTAAGGCACTGAGGCTTCCTCCGCCTTACTAGCCTTCAAAACTAAGTAATAAACAAGCTATTATTCCAAGATATCTGCTAATTATTTGAAGGATAAGATGCATGAGGCCAGGAGTCTTTGCTTTTATTCCCTGATATATCCCAACAGCCTAAAATAGTGCCTGGCACATGGCTGATTCTTGATAGGTATTTGTTGTACGAAAGGCCTCCCACAGCTTTAGATTTTATATCCAAAGTGGTTCACAAAGTGAGTGAAGATGACAGGGGGGCAAGACAGCAGTGTATCTGAATCACTTGGAGGATACGCATGCTTGTCTCATGACAGACCTGGTGAATCAGAATCAGGGAAAATAAGCCACCTTGGAAACGTTCCCTCAGCGATCCTATTTTGACCTCTACCCTCGATAATGTAACCTTCAGTAAGAAACCAGCAGATTTGAGATCGGAATCTTTTACAGTACATTAGGATAAAATGCAGATCTTCAATTCTGACCCAGTGTCCTAAGTAAAAATTAAGAAACGTTAACGCCTATTCTCTGTCTAAAGCATACTAAAAAAAATAAATAAGTAAGAAGAAGAAAAAAAATGTTCAGGCTCTTTTTATGTTTTCCTCTTAAACGCCACATAATAAACACCCGAGCTACTAAACCAGGAACCAGGAGCTCTGTGTTCCTTTCTAGGTACCAGTTAGTTGAGTGATGAGTGACTTTTCCAGAAGCTGTTGTGTCTCTCTGAACTTCAACTTCCTCAACTGTAGAATGGAGATCACAAAACTCACATAAAAGGTTATGGTAAGGATTTAAGTTGCATAAATCCCAGAAGGGGCACGGAGTGAAAGTCAGAGAAACGGTATCAGAAGGACGAGCTCTTCCACTTGGAAGTGGTTGTTAACACCGCTTCCTACACAGGATGTCCAGGTCTATCTCAAAAAAGAAAACCGTAGCCTGGCATCAAATGTGTCCTCTGATCCACTACTACCTGGTGCATAGAGTGTACTCGAATATTTGTGGAACTGGAATATAAGCAGGAGCTCAAACCGTGGGCCTTAAAGAAGGCTGTCTCCCCCTGCTATCGGGGGCTGCCATGCTACCCAACCCCTTGTGGCAGGACTCCCCCGGACCCTAGCATTGCGCCAGACCTAGTCTAAACAGCCCACGCTCCTAGCCCGGCCTCGTAGGGCAAAAAGATGGTTTTAGACGTCAAAGTCCCAAAGTGCTATTTTGGTGGAGCTAATAATCTAGGGTAAGGCAAGTTCAGCTCCTCGTTCCTCTATGTCTCCATCGTCACCATCTCCTCTATTAAATTCCTCCTTACGCTACACTCTTTTTGGTAACGGGGTACATTCCAATGGCAGTGTAAAGAAGAACAATTAGGGGCACCTGGGTGGCTCAGTCGGTGAAGCGTCCGACTTCGGCTCAGGTCACGATCTCGCGGTCCGTGAGTTCGAGCCCCGCGTCGGGCTCTGGGCTGATGGCTCGGAGCCTGGAGCCTGCTTCCGATTCTGTGTCTCCCTCTCTCTCTGCCCCTCCCCCCATTCATGCTCTGTCCCTCTCTGTCTCAAAAATAAATAAACGTTAAAAAAAAAAATTAAAAAAAAAAATTAAAAAATTAAAAAAATTAAAGAAGAACAATTAAAGAAGTTCTCTAGAGCAGTGTTTCATAACCTTTTGTAATTATTAAGACCTACTTTAATCAAAATATTTCAGGGGTGCCTGGTGGCTCAGTCGGTTAAGCGTCCGACTTCGGCTCAGGTCATGATCGCACAGTTTGTGAGTTCGAGCCCGGCGTCGGGCTCTGCGCTGACAGCTCGGAGCCTGGAGCCTGCTTCGGATTCTGTGTCTCCCCTCTCTCTCTGCCCCTCCCCTGCTCACACACTGTCTCTGTCTCTCTCAAGAATAAACATTAAAAAAAATATTAAAAAAAAAAAAAGTTTCGGAGAGCCTCCCCACCACACTAACAAATGAGACCCCAACCCCCGCTCCCATGAATACTACCTGTAAAACAACAACAAACCACCTTAATAATAAAAGGCTACTATGAATTTAGCAACACCTTGAAATGTATTTTAATTACATTACATCAGCATCCACATGCTTCTGAAAGACAATCCTGCATATGTAAATGATGTATCTATCACTTAACTGGAATGCTTAGTCCTAATGGGTTCATAAGGGCCCCATCAAATAATTCTCATGGTTCAAGAGGCCCATGGTCCACAAACTGAGAACAAAAACATTCCATGACGCCAAGTTTAAACAAAGGCTTCCTAAACATAATATTTTTAGGCCTATCTCAAAAAGAAAAGATGCAGTCTAAACACAAAGCCTACATTCAGCTGACTACATTTATTTGATTCCTGGTATACCCTTTCTACAACTAATCAGTATAAAATACTGCCACGCCCAAACTCACACGAAATCCATTCGCTACTTTTCGTCATGAAGCTACAAAACTCTGCAATTTTGTCACTTAGGAATACCATGTCAGAGAGACTTTGTGGAATTGCTAACAGTAGTTTAGAGGTCATGGTGTTCAATCCTTCCATTCCCAGGTGAGGAAACCAAAATCTAGAAAGAAGTGATGGACCGAAGGCCTTATAACCGCTAATGGCAGAGCCAGGTTGGAGCACAATCCTAAATGCTTCTCTTTTCACTCCTCACAATTTGGGAAAGTCTGTTAGAAGGTAACAACTACTGATCATGTACAATAAAGAGATGGAGTGGCTAATTTAAATACCCGTATTTAATGAACCATACTAGGCATTTATTATTTGGAATATTAGGGCCAGCAGAAGTTAGATTTTTTTGTTTTAAGTTCTTTATACTTCAATTAATCACGACTGCTCTCCAGAATTGAGATTTGCACTTAGTGTGGGTTTCTTGAGAATGAAAAAAGGGTCCTCTAATTGGTTGATTCCTCCTTCTCTTTCCCAATGTATAGCAACTGGCATCAGCCCAACTGGATTCCAAAGAGATTATGGAACTGCTTTCCCTTCAGAGTTCCACTAACGTTCTTAATTGACTGGTTACCAGGTAATACCCAGAATAAAACAAAGCCTTGCTTTTAGACCAGAGCGCACTGGCGTGGGACTGAATTCAGAATCAGTCAATTAGACAAAATAATGAAGCCCAGAGGCAGCCTGGCCATCTCAATACCTGATTCAAAGAGTAGTAACTAGTTCAAAATTAGTTAAAAAGTACTCCTTTCGCAAACTTTTAGCGCTGAACAACAACAGACTCTTGCGAGAGTTTTCTCTCTTTTCCATCTTGTAACTTTAGTAGTGAGGATAGTGGCAACGTGAGGGGGAAAAAATAAGGAGCTGTGGGGTAGAGAAATTCACCATACCGGGTATGTGTATATGTGTATATATATATATATATATATATATATATATATATATATATATGTGCTAAATGAATCACCTGCATACATTAGTCATGTGGAAATGCCATGCCTATCAAGGAAGAAATAATTTTGTGGCACAACTGTGCAACTGATCTGTCCTTCCTGTCACTGAACTGAACGCGAAGAGAATCTCGGATATTTTTATGACAGCTCCAAGTTGGCAAATAACATATTCAAGGATTACAGATCACAGGGTCAAGGAAAAGTCTTAAGATCTTTGCAGACTACTCCCTATTGTATTACCCCATTATCAAAAGACTTTTCATTATGTAGCTATTAGTATTCAGGGCTGGTTTACTACCTGTCACGAAATAAGAGAGCAAGTCCCCTCTCCAGAGAATTTTAGAATATAGAAGGGAGACCAAAAGTACTGACACTACCAAAAGGTGCACATATACTATTATTTATTTGGAGGCAGGGCATGGACAAAATGGATCTCTATAAATATTCTCGACTTCCTTCTCCTATTTTTCTAGTGTAGGAAGCTCCCTAATATGTAACGCTGGCAAACTGTTGACAAAGTCGGAAGACTTTACTGCTTAAATATCGTTCTGATTTCATTTCTGAACGAAAAATAATATTATTGCCTGTCCATAAGGTAATACCTATACTTACTAAGTTGTACACAACACTGAAAGGGTAAAACACTGCAGAAAAGCACTTGTTAATGTGCTACCTGACTGCTGCCTTTTTTTCCCAAGTTACTGTTTTCTTGTTATTTCTAAGTGTTAACTGTCACGTGCAGTCGATTCCATCACCAGTCCCTGCTCTGAACGTACATCCAACAAAATTAAGCCACAACAGCCATAAAATATGTGAGCCTTAACGCAATTGTAAAGGGGGGGGGAAAGGTTGCTAAGTTAAAAGCTTCTTTTAAAGAAATGTTTCGGATCTTTAACCTTCTATAAACAGTTCACTCTCACCCCCCCCCACCCCCCATGCCCCTTTACCCTCACCTCTCACGCAGGTAAAATCAGGAGTTTAACAATGTTTTAAGAGGATCACTGAATTTTCATGGACTCAAAATAAGATTCTTTGCGCTCCATGCTCAGGATTAAGAGGACTGCTTAAGTAATTCTGGACCCACATCATGGATGACATAAGACAAACTCCCCCTTTGTGACAACTGCTTACATGATTTTCAGAACAAATAAAAACAAAAGTCAATATTCTATCACAAATGTGTGGAGGGGACAGGGCAAAGAATCTACTTACCACGACATGTTATGTTAATAAACTGGGCAGAGGAGGGTCTGGACATAGCACAAGGAGTGTTTACTATGAACAGAGCGGGTTTCAGTTCAGAGGCTAAAGGTCCAATGCTCTGTTCATACACATCACATTTTGTTCTCCCAGCCATCCCCACCACCCGCCCCCCCCTCTCCGAAAACAAAATAAATAAACAAAACCAAAAACAAAAGCAATCCCCAATCTGAAAAAGTGAAGCCATGCTGGTCAAAATCCACACCTTTGTAAGCTCTGCCTACACAGTGCTTGAGGAATCCAACAAATCCTGACCGGTAGTAAACCAGAGAGCGGACAGTGGTTCACAATTAAGAATATACCCTGCGTCGGTGATACAAAGGAAATCATGCCCCGCTACTTTGTCCCCTCCTGGCTCACAAAAGAAGTTACCTCAACACAGAAGCCCAGGTCCCATCCTGCGGCACCGCTAAGCCAAGCAAAAGAGAAGGAGTGTTGAGGATGTTCCATTTCAGCGGTCATAAAAGGGAGAGAGCGAAAGGAGAGGAAACCACTCGTTTCATTTCTAAACAGCCACACACACAGTTCACTGCAGTCGAGTTTAAATTGTATTTTTTGCTGTGTACTTAACTCTATTACTCACGAAGCTTCTAGAAGTAAGGCCACGTTCTTCTCTCTGGAGGCCTTAGCCACTCCCCTGCCAGGCTGCTCTGAGTTAACTTGGTATCATCCAAACAGAGCAAGAAGGAACCAGCCGAGTTCAGGAAGGATCCCGCCCGACTTTCAGAGCAGCTGCCTGGTGGACTCTGAATCTTCAAGACGGGTAATATTTAAAGATGCCCCCCAATTCACCAGAAGACATCTGACGCCAAGTAACAGTCATTTACTTGGAAGGTGAAATTTGATTAAGAATCACGAGCAAAATTAGCTGGTTTGCACTATCCGTTTCTTCTTTACGGTACTTTGTATCACGCTCTGTTAAATCTCCCTTAAAGGAAAACGTTCATCTTGTCCTTTACAAAAGCGATGGAGGCGTGGGGCGCAGAGTAGTGCATAGTAGTCTTTTCTCACATTGCCACAGGCAAACTGATTCAACTGGGATAAAGGTTAAATACTACAAGAAATGATATCCCCTCACTACCACTTGAAATAAATCATTTTAACATTACAGCAGCGGAACTTCTTTCAGTCAGAGCTCCTTTCGTTTTTATAATTTTATTCACTCCAAAATCCAATTTTATAACAATGATGTTAAATGTAGTCCTATTTTCAACAACTCTCATAAAAAGTTTTTGGAGCTATCTCAAGTATACATAAAGTCACTCTGCAATATATGTTCTAAAACATCTGTATCAGTTTGCAACATCTGTTCCTTAAACTACGGAATTAGATGGCTGCAATTTGGAATATAGGATTATTAAAAGAATTGGGGATCAAAGAAAAATGTAAGGCTTCCTGGCTCTTTTTTATGGTATCTATTTTTAAGTAGCACTAACTTTATCCTCCCCCCTACTGTAAGGAATTTAAATTATCCCAAAGGTCATTCTCTTACAGCGACATAAAAACTTATGCAAAATAAATGAAACAGGCTTTGTGTACTCAACTTTCAACGGAGTTTCATGATTTTCTTCTAGAGAGATCATTATAAATTCTTTTGCTTAGCAACAAAGAAATGAGGCACAGATGGAATCATCACTTGCCTACTCATTTAAGCATTTGTTTCAAACAAATCCACAGCAATGAAAAATGGGGGGGGGAGGGCCCCCAGATTTAATGTGTAATAAAGAAAGAAAAACGTATATCAAAAATATTTTAAAACGCAAGGTCACCATACCTTCGGCAGCCAGGAATTAAATACATCGCGTTTTTGGAGTAGATCCAGCTCTCAAAATGAATTCTTATTAAATGAATGCATGAAGCAAGTGTGGCAGTAATGTCTAAGTGTGTAACATACTCCCACTGCTTACCCTACATATGCAATAGATTTCTTGGGCACCACGGGATATGTAAAAAAAAATGGCACTTGAAACAACTTGCACCTCTGAATGCAATCCTTATTGCTTACATTCAAGTCAAGTATTTAAAATGCCTGAAACTCACTGGGTGGATACTTTTAGTCCCTCTTCCACAAATGAAAGCAAGATACATCCTGGAACAATATAAAGACAAGAACATTCCAATTTCACAATATTCTGAGGAAAAAATAGGATGATATCCTGACTCATAATTTAGTTAGTTGATACCTGAAGAACAACTATAATGTTTTGACAATTTACAGATTTGCCTTTATTCTCGCAATAATTTTGCTGTCTCATTTGGCTTTCTAGTGAAATGAAGCAAACTATATAGTAAGTTGCTTCCATATACAGGATTTAAAATACTCAGCGACTATTATGAAACTGTGGATTGTTTTACTCCATCTGACATCTGATAATTTTCAAGTACTATTTCTCTCTCTTTATTCCAGTGCGGCCTCCCTCTGCTTCCTCTCCCTAACAGCTACTTTTTGGTTTACATCTATACTCTTTCATTCCCTTCCCAGACAGAAAAGGAAAAAAAAAAAAGTCTCCTTAATTGTCAGAGGTCTTTCCTACCATACACTGAATATAATACCATTTTGTGAATCTTTTATTTCACTGTGTCCAGCCCATGCTTCAGAAGGCTGAAAACAGATGTGCTCGCATGTGGTTTTAATATATTTCACGCTACTACATTTCTAAACAGTAAGTACCAATTTCACAGGCAAGAAAAAACACAAATAACAGTAAGACAGAATATTCCCCCAAATGATCAGCTGACCACCTACAACAGTAAAAGATTCTTCTGTCCAGGTGAAGAAAATACTTGATAAGCCTAATAATTCTGTGGCAATGAGCAACCTGCCACTGGGAGATCAAAATTCAAAATCTGTCAATAGCTCACGCTCTTAGCTTACGAGACTGGGTGTGCAGTAAAGAAAATGAAATCGGTCTCTGGGGAAAGGCTTCTATGGACTATTACCGGCATTGGTTATGGAGAATGCAATATATAATTTCGTGGATAAAAATAACATACAGACATGCCAGCTGATCAGAGAAAGGACATGGAGATAAGGTAGAGGCAAGACCCTTTTCCTCCCAAAGAGCTAATCCTCTGTCCATGAAGAAAATGACAGTAGCCTTAATATTCTTGGAGAAACTACTTCAACTGTAATCAAAACTAATATAAATTATGAAATGAAGGCCAGGTACTCCTTTTGCACATTTGTTAAAAATGTTAAAAAAAATTTTAAAAAGATGAAAGGTTTTCAGCAAGCCAGTTGGAATCAACGACACGTTCATAAAGATACTCAAAAGCTATATTTGAAGGTTCCTAGGCCTATTAAGCATTTTGTCTGTTGACTGCAAAATTAAGTTTTAAACCACACTACATTAAAGGAGATTTTTTTTTCCCAAAAGGAAAAGCAAAATTTCGTTTTCTAGGTTTTTTTTTTAATTTAGATGAATAATATAGCCATATCAATCCATCCAACTTAAAGGTCTTATATCAACTTTAAACACATTCAACAATCACATTTCTATAAGGAACTGCAAACGAAAGATTAGAAATAAGTGAAGTCATTCATAATATATTTTATGAAATTATTTTTAAGATAAAATAAACCCAAATATAAAATTTGCTTCCATATGGTGGGCTCTTTTTAATTCTCAAATTCTTTTAATTGAATTCTCATACTTTTTTTCTGAGAGGCATATTATTTTCTACTAGTCTCACAGAATCAACGCTCATATTCTGTTTTCTCCATTTCTAAAGTAGCAGAGCAACCGGAGGGGTTCTTTATTTTCAAAATGGATTGGCAGGTTTTATATATTTACTTTAAAAGGACAATATGTTGTGGTTTTTTTTTTTTTTTTAAGATATTCAACTTCTGTTATCACCTTTAAAAAAAAATCTCACAATAGAATCACTGTTAAAATCAAGCACAGCTTTCCTAGTAGCTATCTAAACCAAGGGAGCTTGACAAGAAGTAAAGTATTTCCTCAAGCCAAACTACATTTCGGTGGTAATAGACTACAGTAATATAAAGTTCATCATCTTGGTTTAAAAAAAATCAAGCTGGGGCACCTGGGGGGCTCAGTCGGTTGCGTATCTGACTTCGGCTCAGGTCATGAGTTCGAGCCCCATGTAGGGCTCTGTGTTGTCACTTCAGAGCCTGGAGCTTGCGTCGGATTCTAGGTCTCCCTCTCTCTCTCTGCCCCTCCCCCACTGACGCTCTGTCTCTCTCAAGAAATGAATAAACGTTAAAAGAAATTTTTTTTTAAATACAAAAAATCAAGCATAACTATACTCTGACATTTTGGGACAAAGAACTCATGTATGAATTCTTTACTACTCTTTAAAGGAAAAAAGGGACAAAGTTCACTTAATATACTTAAGTCACTTTGGCACTTAAGCTTAAGTTCGAGCTAAGTTTCTCATTTGATAGGCTTGAAAATAGACTTAACAGATATTTAGTAATAATCTATACCATTTATTGAGTGCTTTCAAGGCTGGGCAGTGTGCTGGATCTCATGGATATATCATAGTATTCAATCCTCCCAACCACCATAAACCATAGCAACAGAATGGCAGTTGAAATCCAGATCCGACCCCAAAACCGATGGCCTTTCCGCTTTGCCGCACTTCCTTTTATAAATCACTATTTTTACAAAACCTTTATGTTTCCAGACCAGGCTGATCAGATTTGATGTTTTCTGTCATCGGACTTAATTTTTCGTTATCCCTACAGAATCAGCTTAAAGAAACTTGATTTGGGTAAAAGTTGGTAGGAAGAAATTGAAAGGGGAATATAGAATAAAAGCAGAACTTTATATGATGATTCAGCACACTAGAAGAAATAGAAATAAACCTGAGAGATATTCTGGCTGTATCTGATAAATAAAAGAAATGCTACTGTTAATCCTATTAGAATAATGTGTGCAAACTCTTATTTCTAACCTAAGTACTAGTTAGGGCTTGCTTCTTAGAAGCATCACGTAATAAACTGCTTACATCTGCTACCGTTTGGAAACTGTGTTTTCTCTGAAATGCGCTTATCATGAATAAATAAATAAAATAAAATATCATGAAATAAAAAGAAACAGGCACTTATCATGAAAAATGAGTTCTGATTATTTATTATCCCTTGTATCAAGTACATAAGAGGCTCTCTCCCGCCCCAAAAAAAGAAAGTTGCTGAAGGAATCAAATACATTAAGAATAAACAAATGTCCTTTACCTTCAGCTACTTTTTCTGTACTTAGCTTTTAATTTGGGGACAATTGCAGATTCACAGCAGGTTGCAAAACATAGTACAGAGAGATCCCATGTACCCTTTATCCGGCATCCTCAAGTGGTGACACCTTACATAAGTAGAGTACAAACCAGGAAACTGCCATTGGTACAATCTACAGGCCATATTCACATTTCTCCCTTAGCTTATACTTTTAATTTAAGAGTGTGTAGTTTTTCTGGTGCTAGAAAGGGCCTTAGACTCTCCTCACTCTTCTGATGAGAAAACAGACACGTCAAAGAGGCTGATCCCAAGTCAGAGTGCTAAGAAATGGCAAAAATAAATTCTGAACAAGAGATCATCTTTCCTCAGAAACAGACTGTGTATCTGGGTTAGAGTCACCCGTCAGAATTATATGGGGAATTCAGTAAAGATCTTCAAAAATATTCTTAATTATGGCAAAGTTATCTCAACAGCTGGATGCACACTTTTCTCACATATTATTTTTCATCTCCCCAGACCTCAAAAAGCTCTCCTGAAAAAAATGTACCATTGTTCGTCTGCTGAAAAAATACTTAAAAGTTTGACTGCAGCAGTAATATAATCAACCAAACTCAAAGGAAAACCAGGCCGGGCTGGTCACCACTTAAAGCAACAGGCTGTCTTGCCACCTTTGACCCTAGTGCAAAGCTGTGTCTGGCACAAAGTAGGATCATAAACACTGAACAAATGAATGGATGAAGGAGTGAACGAACAGGTAAGTGGGATGACCAAATGTATCCAACGTTCCAAATTTCTTTAAAAAAAACAAGCAAACAAACAAAAAAAAACCCAACCCTGCTTTCCAGTAAACTGACATTTATGTGCAGAAAAATATCTTATTTTGTGGGGTAGTTTTCCCAAAATCAGAGCTGGGGGGACTGTTAGAGAATACCCAGTCTGGTAATTCTCAGTCCTGGTTACCGGTGAGCATCACGTGAGACACTGAAAAGTTGACATGCCAAGTCCCATCCCATAGGTGGAATGGAGTCCAGGCATCTATATTTTGTTTTTAAAGCTTACCCATTATAAGTGCCTTACTTTAACAGTGAGGCTAAGCCTCTTACTATAAAGATGAGAAATTAAGGCCTAGGCAAAAGAAAATGTACTATTCAAAATAACAGAGCCAGTCAGCAACAGAATTGAGACCGGAATGCAGAAAGAACACTATTTTTTCCTAACATAATCCATAAAAACTATTTCAATAATAAAACTTCATTTTAACTTGGAAACTACTGGCCGTTTTTAAAAATGTGAAACTAGACCAAAACCTCTATCAGCATTTGGACTCTTACTAGTGTCCAGTCACTATCAAGAGCAGAGACACATAGAGGTTTGAGACACTGAGCACTTTTTGCCTCAGATGTAAAAAAAAAAAAAAAAAAAAAAAATGAAGTGTATGGTTCGTGTCTCCCATTAAATTAGAACTCTTGCAGCTCTCTTAATGGGTACTGGGAAGGGCCCACAGTGGATGCCCACCAAATACGTTTGATTTTTTCACAAGAGAGGTCCATGTACAAAATTGATGGAACTGACTACATACAAAATATGCACCCATAATATTTGCCGTATTGCTCACGAGATTACATAGATAATACAAATGTTTAACTGTTCGCTAAAACCAAATAGTTAGATTTTTTAAATTACCTTTAATGGAATCATTTTCAGCTCTCATAATGTCAATGAGGGAACTCTCCAGGGAGTGCATGTCAAATGTCCTGGGGCGATCCTGCAAACACAAACAGCCACAAACCACTTTTAAAATAGCTTTTACTTATAAAAGGAGACAATAAGCTGCATCCGATGGGACACAGATCAAAAAGGGGCAATTTTACTCCCTCTATGTGTAAGGTACATTATTACTACATTTTATTTTTAACACTTCCAAAACATCAAAAGCACAAAAAGTACCCAGGGTTCAGCAGAGAGTGATTTGATTTCTAGTAATTTCAATTAAAGCTTTACTTTTACTAATAAAGCAAAGGCAACTAAAACCTGTTTCCATATAGTCAACAACATGAAACAAATGCAAAAATAAAATTCATAACCTGTCTGCCACTTAAGATTGCAGTAACATGGCAAAACTTGACAAACTTGTTTCAGCACTTTAGGTTCCGAGCTGCATTCAGTAGAGATTGCTACCGAATAGCCATATGCTTGTAACCCAAAGTTTGGAAATCGTTATCCAATAGTCTTTTGACCACTAAGTGGCAAAGCAGTCTTGATATTGCTGCCATTATTTTAAAGGGAAGACAGGGGGTCAACACTGTTGATCTAAATCCTGGCTTAACCAAATGCATTTCAAGAGTGGGTGAGAAATCTGAAAATACACAACGAACCAACCGCTCTGGCATTCTTCTGGAGGAAAAGTACTAGAGATAACTAAGATTAAGTTTAGCCTGACAAGTGACGAGTAGGAGATGAAAATATTTTAAAATTAAACTTTGAAAGGAAGCAGTAATACAGGTTTCGGAACCACCCGAAGAATAAACAGGTGCACATACAGAGACAACTGCCAAACGTCTTAAAGAAAAGGGGCTGGGGCGCCTGGGTGGCTCAGTCGGTTAAGCGTCCGACTTCAGCTCAGGTCACGATCTCACGGTCCGTGAGTTCGAGCCCCGCGTCGGGCACTGGGCTGATGGCTCAGAGCCTGGAGCCTGCTTCAGATTCTGTGTCTCCCTCTCCCTCTGCCCCTCCCCCGTTCATGCTCTGTCTCTCTCTGTCTCAAAAATAAAAATAAACATTAAAAAAAAAAAAAATTAAAAAAAAAAAGAAAAGGGGCTTCCAAAGGAATTTGACAAGCGGGAGTCTATAACCTTCTCTTCAGCTTTATTTTCTCTTACATTACTTTTTAACTCAAAGCTTTGGCTTTTTAAAAAAAGGTTCCCCTGGGGCGCCTGGGTGGCTCAGTCGGTTGGGCATCCGACTTCAACTCAGGTCACGATCTCACGGTCTGTGAGTTCGAGCCCCGAGTCAGGCTCTGGGCTGATGGCTCAGAGCCTGGAGCCTGCTTCCGATTCTGTGTCTCCCTCTCTCTCTGCCTCTCCCCCGTTCATGCTCTGTCTCTCTCTCTGTCTCAAAAATAAAATAATAAAACGTTAAATAAAAAAAAAAATTAAAAAAAAAATAAAAAAGGTTCCCCTGATTTTATCCCCCACCCCTTTCTTTCAATTTGTGGAATCTCACTTTTCCTCTTTCCTAGCAAACTTCTAGAACCCTAAGACTGATAGAGCACGTTCTCCACTGGAGAGCATTTTTTGATCAACTTGGCATTTCTCCTCCGTCCTTCTGTAACACCACCTGTCCTATTTCCCTGAAATAGGGATCACTTCTGACCACACTCCACCATGTAGACATTCAGAATGTTCTCTGAATGAACTGTTTTAGGATACCAATTTCTTTTTTTTTTTTTAATGTTTATTTAGAGAGAAAGATACAGCCCCGACACCAATTTCTTTACCTCTGCAACTTGAGGAGCTCAAGAACAGTTATATTTGAATATAATCCAATATTTAAAACAGAGCATTACAGGTTTTTTGTTGGGGGTAGACAGGATGAAGCTGGGGATGGGGAGCAGAAGCCTTAACACACTGTTCTGCTCTGACCTGGTACAACTCCCTCCAGAATATCTTTCTCACTTTTCTTCCCGGTTCTTTCCTCATCGTCTTCACCTTCTCAATATGGTCTACAGAGAAGCAGGAGGACACGTGGCCAGAATTAGAATTTCTAAAGAGTAGTGTTCACAAAAAGGGAGACAACTGCTCTGTTTTTTTATCCTTCCTCATCTCAAGCACTGAATCAAATCAAAACTCTTGAATTAAATCAAAACTGCCTATTCTTTTGGAAGCTAGGTGGATTCGAGGCATAACTTGCGAAAGAAGTTAAAACAAAATTCCACTGTCTTATTCTACAGTTGCTGGATTTGTCCCCTGTTCCGAAATCTACGAAGCACACCGATAACTAGGCCATCCACTGTCTCTACTACCTCCGATACAAAACCAGTGTTGGAGGCAAGAATTCTCGGTGTCTGATAACTTGCCTATGTCGTCAGTTTCTCAAGGTCAGGAAGTATGTCTTACATCAAATGTTCCCAATGGGTACAACTCCAAAGGGTGGCGGTGTGCCAAGATATTCAGCGCCTAAGCCCACAGGACTGATGTAGCAGGAACTCCCTAACAGATGATTTTTGTTTCAATATTATGTTTTCTATGTGTGTCATGATATGAAACAGGTTGAGAAGCTTTGCCCTACATTTCTGTATCACTGTGCCTCACCCAGGATCTGAAAGGTAGAAAGCACAAGCGTTTGCTGAAGCAATGAATAAATAAATGCCTTCAAGTAATTTTTAAATATTTAAAATATTTCTTTCCTCCTATTTCCTTAAGGTTTGTTCTTACATTTTCCCTTTCCTGCCTTAGAGTTGTAGGTTTTCTTTTGCCAAAATAACTGTCCTGGGTGGTGGGGTAGAGGATACTCAGCCTGGTGTTTTTTGTTTTTTGTTTTTTTTTTTTAATGCAACTAAAGCAGTAAGCAACCTTGTGAATTTCCAGAACTTGCATTTTGCCAATCACTGAATAACAAGATCACTGAAGAGAAGCAGTTTGTTTTGGTTTATGACAGTTGTTTCCATTAAATAAAGAAGCTTCCTGCATCCGACTTCAGCCCAGGTCATGAACTCATGGTTCATGAGTTAGAGCCCCACATCGGGCTCTGTGCTCCAAGTTTGGTGCCTGGAGCCTGCTTTGATTTCTGTGTCTCCCTCTCTCTCCGCCCTCCCCTGCTCAAGCTCTGTCTCTCTCTCAAAAATAAACAAACACTTAAAAAAAGAAAGAAAGAAACTTCCTTTTGGGGCACCTGGGTGGCTTAGTCCGTTAAACATCTGACTTTGGCTCCGGTCATGATCTCGCAGCTTAGGAGTTTGAGCCCCACATTGGGCTCTCTGCTGTCAGTGCGTAGCCTGCTTCAGATCCTCTGTCTCCCTCTCTCTGCCACTCCCCTGCTTGGGCCCCCTCTCTCTCTCAAAAATAAATAAACATTTAAAAAAATATTTTAAATATTATTTTAAAAAAACAAAAAATAAGCTTCCTTTTAACCTGTTAAGTTTCTAAATGTGGTACTGAAATTTACCAAAGCCACTTCATTACCTCCTCCCCCAGCATAGTGCCTGAAACATAAAGATTTTTGCTAATACAACCATTGACTTGTAACTGGTGGAACATATTAAAATTAAAATCCTAAATGAAATTTTTAAATTTTCAGTAATGCTTTATGGGATTAAAAACAAACAAACCCTCTATCCTTTTTACATTCATACTAACTTTCATTTCTCACGATTTAATACAAGATTAACAAATAAATGCCAATATACAAACTCTGATCAATTGGTATTGATTCTCAGATGCGATGTGTTGAGAAAGATTTTCAGGCTCTGTGTGGATTCAAGAGGGAATGGTGTCTGGACAGACTGCTGATGATTTAAGTGCAAGGTACAGACCCAATGGCACAAGTACCACATTCTTGCCAACCGCCTAATATGTATTCCTTCCCACAGTCCAGCCTTATTACAATTATTATAAATGACTACATCCGTATAAATTTTATTTCTTATGATGCCTTGGCAATTCAAAGAGTTCAAAAGCCACACATTTTGTCAAGTAAACATTCTGTTCTCAGAGAGGGTCTAAAGTTTATCCTTCTTGATTTACTCCCTCTCACTGGTCTTTTCCATTGATTTTTGACCCTCTAATTAAAATAAAAACAAAATCTAACATTTAGGGGCGCCTGGGTGGCTCAGTCAGTTAAGTGTCCAACTTCAGCTCAGGTCATGATCCCATGGTCGTGGGTTCGAATCCCGCATCAGGCTCTGTGCTGATGGCTCAGAGCCTGGAGCCTGCTTCAGATTCTGTGTATCCCCCTCGCTCTGCCCCTCCCTCACTTGTACTCTCTCTCAAAAATAAATAAAAAGTTAAAATATTAAAAAAAAAACCTAAAATTTAAGTGAGCCACTAGGAAATAGATGGAGAAGTAGACACAAATAAATAAACCCAAGGAATAAGAACACAAACGATGTTGGTTTTCCTACGCAATAACCAAAGTGTCAAAATAAGAGGGCTTTGATTTCCCTATTTCATTCTTTGACTTTGCCTTTTTTTGATTGCTAATTGGGCCAAATATCATAATCACTTATCTGTTTTCTAGGATCCATTTCCCAGAAAGTAAACTATAAAATAAAAAACTCGCTAAGTGACAGCTCTCCTAGATTGAATTTGAGCTGATACCCAAAATATGAACATCAGCATAAATCGGTGGAATGAACATTGGACACTAGGAAGCCCCAACTCCTCCACTGGTGGGTCATGTGAGTTTGGGCACTTTCACCTTTCAGACCTCTTTGCTGATCTGAAAAAGGAAAACATTTGATTAGATCTGTAATGACCTCTTCCTAGCTCCAAAATATATTTGTATTCCAGCTTTCTGATGTCCTTAGTTTGTGGTCTCCCAAGATTTAGTTTAATTATATTGATGACTATTGGCAGGAAGCAAAAATGTAATTGGGAATGACTAATGAAAGCTCATCATTTTGTGCCCACGAAAAGGTGAGAGTCAATCACAGGTTAATAAGAAACGAAGCCTTAAAAGTCTTAGCAGGACAGTCGTTACATTTTCTTATGCTATACATAATGGAAAATAAGCTTTTTAAATAAAAAAAAATTTACTTAAAACAATTTGTTGAAGGGGATGTGCTGATTTCAGGTGAAAGGGCAAAGACTCTATAAAACAAAAAACACCAGAAACCATATTTGCTTCAACATACCATCACCTGTTTCTCTTGGCAGCCTAAAGGGAGAAAAGGCAGAAAAACAGAACTATCTTTTACTGAACACCTACTAAGTTCCTGACATTATTTTAAGTACTTTATTTTTAAAAATTTTTTTTTAACGTTTATTTATTTTTGAGAGAGAGAGAGAGACAGAGCATGAACAGGGGAGGGTCAGAGAGAGAGGGAGACACAGAATCTGAAACAGGCTCCAGGCTCTGAGCTGTCAGCACAGAGCCCGACGCGGGGCTCGAACTCACGGACCACGAGATCATGACCTGAGCAGAAGTCAGCCACTTAACCGACCGAGCCACCCAGGCGCCCCTTAAGTACTTTATTAATACTGTCTTAATTAATCCTCAAACCTCCTTCTAAGTTAGATGGCATTATTCCCGTTTTCATGATAAAAACTAAGACTAAGGAAAATTCTGTTTACTGCACAGACAGGTTCCTGCATAGTTCAGCAGCTTAGTCAGGATTCAAGCCTAAATCGCCCTCCAGAGCAGGCAGTAATTCCTTGGGTAAGCAGTCAAAGGACCACACTAATTAAGACATACATTTACACAGGGGTGCCAGGGTGGCTCAGTCACGTGTTCGACTTCGGCTCAGTTCATGATCTCACGGTTCGTGAGTTTGAGCCCCACATCGGGCTCTGTGCTGACAGCTCAGAGCCAGGAGCCTGCTTCCGATTCTGTGTCTCCCTCACTCTCTCCCCCTCCCCTCTCAAAAAAAATAAACGTTAAGAAAAAAAATGTTAATAAAAATAAAACAAAAGACATGCATTGGTATAAATGAGATACTCTGCTGTAAAGGTCCAGGGAGCAGGAATGTGCTGGCAAGTGCCCAACAAATTGCAGGCACTGGAATATTTCTCAATAAAGAAAGAAAGAAAGAATAAAATGTGTAAGAGTATGTATAAGGATAATCTAGGATTATATCAGAGGTACCAAGAAGATACGAAAAGAAGCCTCATCTTCCTTCTTTCTGTCGAGGTGGCAAATAGATATGGTGCACAAATGAAAAACCTACCACAAATGCCACTCTAGGCTTTCTACTGCCAACCACAGGAGTAGAAGTGGTAGTAACAGTAGTAATAATACCACTAACCTTAGTAGCTAACACTTATCAAGCTCTAATGCTTTATATATATGATCTTCTTTATTCCTCACAAAAATCCTATACAGTTAGGTATGTTCCGTAATTATCCCTTTTCACAGACGAAGAAACGGAAACTTAGAGGGATTAAATAACTGTATCAACTCGAGGTAAGTGGAGGGGCAGAATTTGAACCCAGGCCTTCCGACTCTAGAACAGGTGAGCTTAATAATCCTGAAGGAAGATAGAAGAGTACCAATTATTTTCAAGGCTCAGCAAAGCAAACCTGACTATGACACTTGGACCTCATTTTATTTTGTAATCCTAATTGTTATATTTAACATATAGAGTTGCAGGTCAGTAACCGGTTGGTTTCAGTTTCTGTCATCTGTACCTCACAGAACAATTTCTAATGGGAAAAAACCATACAAGCTAATATGAAAATCCAAGTTGGTAAAAAATAATGTTCTGATAAAACAAATTAGTACTTCAAACAGCAGGACACGTCCTTTTTTTTTTTTTTTTTTTAATTGTTTTAATGTTTATTTTTGAGAGAGAGAGAAACATAGTGTGAGCGGGGGAGGGATAGAGAGAGAGGGAGACACAGAATCCGAAGCAGGCTCCAGGCTCTGAGCTGTCAGCACAGAGCCCGATGCGGGGCTTGAACTCACAAACTGTGAGGTCATGACCTGAGCTGAAGTCAGCAGTTTAACCGACTGAGCCACCCAGGTGCCCCAGGACACGTCCTTTTAACTTACACCTGAGTGATCCTGACTCTGCCATGGCAAAATAGGAGCCTTACATCAGCAAATATCTGATGACATGGCTTTTCATAACATTCCAGGAGTAGCCAAAAGAAACACATGAACCTGTCGGTCTATTGACACAGGAAGAACAACTAGACTGCAGTTACACCACAAACCAAAATCATCATTCATGGCTTTTTTTTTTTTCTTTTTAACATCCAGATGGATATTCTAAAACTTGAGAGCGTATGAGAGACGGTGATTCTCAAGCTCGAGAGTCTATCAGAATCATCTGGAGATCTTGTCAAAACATAGATTAGGAGGTCTACCCACAAAAGTATCTCATTCAGTAGGCCTGGGTAGGATCCACGAATTCACGTTTCTAGTAAGTTTCTAAGTGAAGCCAGGGACCACACTTTGAGTGGCATGGAGTTAAGCAATTACCTTCAACAGGTTAACTTCCTTAGATACTTGGGGTTGTGTTTGTGAGTTACATCCTGGCTGACTGGCCACAATACAGTCCAGCTTAAATAGTCTACGTCACCCATTTTAAGGTTTCTGCATAAAGCGAAGGGATTGCTCTCAGAACCCAAAACAAAGCCCTCTCCAAGCCCCGAGACGCCTAACTTGGAAAAAGATTACAATCAAGTTCAATTTCAACAATTCAACCACCCTGACCACTCTATTACTGGTTCTTGTCTGTTTATACTTGAGTTAGCATGTTTTTGCATTAGTAGACTGGATCTAACACACAAAAAGTACTTAACTGAATACAGCCACATTATTAAGAACCAGAGCCAAAAGTCAGCTACTACTCCCTTCACTCACTCTCTCCCTACAAAGACAGACAGCACTGTGATCGCCACTTCCCAGACAACTATGTATCTATATCAGCCAATGGAAGTTTCTCTTTCTGGCTTAAACTTTCCCTAGTGAAGAAGGGAAAAGAAAATATTTTGGTTTGAAAGGAAAGTCTATGCCAGGATGTCAGCTGCCAAAATAAATAGGAAGTCTGGGATGCCAGTAGAGTCCATAATTAATCAAAGGTACTATGGGAGTTTTAATCCAAGATTTGCCAAGATGTGAATGTTCTTCTTGGGTTAAATATGTAAGCCCACAGGCATCAAAAAAGACTACCTAAGTCAACTTTCATGAGTCCACTTCCAGATGTCCCTCATATCCCTGTGCAGAAACGAGTCCCTTTTTCCCAGCCCCCCTAACATGCCACCATTCCACATGATGCTGACAAAGTTCCATCACAGCCATCCCCCCAGTGGGCTGTGAGCACCACTCATCTACACAGCCACAGATATGCTGCACATGTGCAGAGTATAAGTCCTTCATTATTGTCACCACCGTTATTAAAGTGGCCAACACGTTCCTCCTGGTTCAGTGTTGTGCATCTTATGTGAGTTATGTATGATACACATACGTTGGTTCCTCACAACCATCACATAAAGTGCATACGATTATCATCCCCATTTTAGGTAAATGATGCTGTAAGAAGTTAACTAATCGCTCTCCCAGTCACACGGTAAGTGGTAGAGTCTGACGTCAGAGAAGCTTAGAAACGTGATCCATTTAAGTAAGCCTCATCGGGACCTAGAAATTTCAATGTGTAAACGCCCAGCAAGAATGAAGTCCTTTGCTATATACAGGGCCTGAATGCAGAGAACAAGTGTCAGAGGTTAAAGTCAAAGAGGTAATTATCTGCAGGAGAAGAAACCACACTCAGCATCATCTCATATTTCTTCACGTGTTTCCTCTTCCATCAGTACTTTCTGATTATGACAGCTTAATAACTAAGGCAGAATCTTAAGAGACCATAGGCTACCAAACGCTCCCTATAAAAAACCATAACTAAATGAGTGAATGTCGTTGGTGTTTTACTCTGATTGGATCAATAGCTCCATTTGCTCCCATGTGAACTGATGAATCGGATCTCTCCAGAAAGCCTTCAAGAAGAAAATTTTACTCCACCTTCACTAAATAAACCACACTCATTTTGAGCATTAGAGATCCTTGAAATGGTAAACACTTCTTGTCACCACTTAACTGAATTTACAAAACAAGCTGGCTGCCTTTCCAGACTTGATTAGTCATTCCTGGGTCGACAGACCCCTTCTTTTTGTTGACTATTTGTTCATTCTCACCTTGCCTGGCAGAGAGAAATAATTAAAGTCTACTCTATTCTAAGACCTGAGTTTATTATGTTTTTAATATAATTTATGGACAAATTGGTTTCCACACAACACCCAGTGTTCATCCCAACAAGTGCCCTCCCCAATGCCCATCACCCACTTTCCCCTCTCCCCCCACCCCCCGACAACCCTCAGTTTGATCTCAGTATCCAAGGGTCTCTTATGGTTTGCCTCCCTCCCTCTCTGTAACTTCTTTTTCCCCTTTCCCTCCCCCATGGTCTTCTGTTAAGTTTCTCAGGATCCACATAAGAGTGAAAACATATGGTATCTGTCTTTCTCTGCCTGACTTATTTCACTTAGTGTAATACCCTCCAGCTCCATCCGCATTGCTGCAAATGGCCAGATTTCACTCTTTCTCAATGCCAGGTAGTATTCCATTGTATATATAAACCACATCTTCTTTATCCATTCGTCAGTTGATGGACATTTAGGCTCTTTCCACAGTTTGGCTATCGTTGAGAGTGCTGCTATAAACACTGTGGTACAAGTGCCCCTATGCATCAGCACTCCTGTATCCCTTGGGTAAATGCCCAGCAATGCTATTTTTTAAATTTTTGAGGAACCTCCACACTGTTTTCCAGAGCAGCTGCTCCGGTTTGCATTCCCACCAACACTGCAAGAGGGTTCCCGTTTCTCCACATCCTCACCAGCATCTACAGTCTCCTGATTTTGTTCATTTTAGCCACTCTGACCGGCGTGAGGTGGTATTTCAGTGTGGTTTTGATTTGTATTTCCCTGATAAGGAGTGACATTGAGTATCGTTTCATGTGTCTGCTGGCCATCTGGATGTCTTCTTTGGAAAAATTCTCAGACCTGAGTTTAAATGACCACTTACTAGACAAGTGATCTTGATGCCACAGCATCTGTGAACCTTGGTTTCATCAGCAAAATGAAGATAATAAATCGCGGTGAGGAAAAAGATAAGGTATCTGAACAGATTGTGCAAAATGCCCGGTCGTTAGATCTATTCAATAAACAGTCTTTCTGCCCCTTCTCTCTCTAGTGAAATAGCAGAAGAGCCTGAAAGTAATATACTAAATTAGGAATTGTTATATCTGAATAATTCAGCTGCTCTGTGCTATTTCCTGTAGCGCATTTTCATAGGAAACTGAAATGGAAAAAAATATTTCTCCTACTTAATAAACTACTCAGGGCAAGAAGTCACTAGCTTAAGGAAAATAGGTAAATACTACTAAAACTCAACACTAAGGAATGAAGTCATTTAGCCCCTTCTGGCCCTTCCTCTGCCTTTGGAAGCTTACTGCCTATCAGAGTTCCTCTGTTCCACGTCTGCTGGGCCGGATCAGGTCCTAAGTCAGCAAGGAAAATGGTCACCCAAATGCACAATCTTTATTCCTAAACTGGGGCCCGTGTCCTATAACCCATGACATCTTTTTTGGGAACCTTGAGAGCAACGTCAAAAAGCAGCCTGTGCCCAGTGTCAGCCTTTCTGGGCCCTCACAATTCCCACCCCCATATCCTTAGCTCCCCAGAGTTTCCTGAGCAGAAGGTACTTCTGGCCCAGACTGTACACTTCAAGAAGTATGCTTGCCTTGGTCATGTACTCCCAGTGCGTAGACCATTGAAAGTATCAGACATTTGCAAGAGGTGAAAAAATCTGATGCAGTCCAACAAAAGCCCCAAATCGCTCAATTCTTCTTAAAAAACAAAAACAGACAAACAAAAATACGCCCCAAAAGCTCCCAGTCGTGTCCTGTTCTCTCTCCTTTCAGAGATCCTTCTCACAAGTCCACAGGAGCCTGAACCTGGGGAAAGAATAAGGTGGATAGAAGAAAACTAGACCATCCTCTCCCAAATTTTCGGTCATCGATTGATACGTTTTGGCATTTTTGTTGGATCTCTCCTTTTTTTTTTCCTGATAGCCAAGTGACTACCAACACCCTTCTCTGCCCAGAGGGAGGAAATGAAGCCAGCAGTGATTTCCTTGGAGATTAGCACCAGCTTGAGTGGTGAAACAAGCTGAGCAGGTGCCACAGAATGTGGGCCTTGCTTCAGTTTCTCACTATCTTTTCTTTTCTTTTTTTTTTTTAAGTTTATTTATTTTTGACAGAGAGAGAGGCAGAGAACGAGCAGGGGAGAGGCAGAGAGAGATGGAGACACAGACTCCGAAGCAGGCTCCAGGCTCCGAGCTGTCAGCACAGAGCCTGACGCGGGGCTTGAACCCACAGACCGCGAGATCATGACCTGAGCTGAAGTCAGATGCTCAACCAACTGAGCCACCCAGGCGCCCCTCTCACTATCTTGGCTTAAAAACACCCATGAAGTGTTGTTGTTGTTGTTGTTGTTGTTGTTGCTGCTGCTGTTGTGGTGGTGGTGGGGGGCGGGGAACAAACTCCTAATCTTTTAGAGACACATACTAAAGCATTTACAGTTAAAATGATACACTATCTGGAAACTGCTTTAAAATAACATGAAAAGTGGGGCGCCTGGATGGCTCAGTCGGTTAAACATCAACTTCGGCTCAGGTCATGATCTCACAGTTTGTGAGTTCGAGCCCCGCGTCGGGCTCTGTGCTGACAGTTCAGAGCCCAGAGCCTGCTTCAGATTCTGTGTCTCCCTCTCTCTCTGCCCTTCCCCCACTCACACTCTGTCTCTCTCTCTCTCTCTCTCTCTCTCTCTCTCTGTGTCTCTCAAAAATAAATAAATAAATACATAACATTAATTAAAAATAAAATAAAATAAAATAACATGAAAATAACATAAGAAGATACAGGAGACTGTCAAGTTGATCATTGTTAAAGCCCGATAACGTGTACATGGGGCTCTGTTATACTATTTTGTCTACTATTGAATATGCTTAATATTTTTCCTAATAAAAAATTTAAAAGTCATGAGGGAAAACACTTTGCCAAAATAGAGACCAAAAAAAGTCAATAATTTTTTTAGCAGTGTTCAAGAAAGTGAGAACATCATCTAGCTTTGAATTCCACTATCATTTAAGTACGGTGACTTTCTTTTTAAAAATTATAGTTTGGGGCGCCTGGGTGGCTCAGTCGGTTAAGCGGCCGACTTCGGCTCAGGTCATGATCTCGCGGTCCGTGAGTTCAAGCCCCGCGTCGGGCTCTGTGCTGACAGCTCAGAGCCCGGAGCCTGTTTCAGATTCTGTGTCTCCCTCTCTCTGACCCTCCCCCGTTCATGCTCTGTCTCTCTCTGTCTCAAAAATAAATAAATGTTAAAAAAAAAAAAATTATAGTTTGGTTTATGAAAGTCTTCTTTAAAATTAAGCTCAAATTACCAGACACAAGTTATACAATGGTTTTCATATTTTAAGAAGACATGCTAATTGCAAGATTTTGAATCAATATTTCTATGTGATCACCTGTCAAAGCAAATGAGAAAATGAAGGATCAGGAAGGTTGAGTAGCTTGCCCTAGGTCGTACAGTGAGTGGCAGAGCCATATTTGGAACCCAGCTCTGACTTCCATACTATAATTAGGAGATTTTTCTGAATAGCAACATTCTTATGTTGACTTTTATTTTAAAGGTTCTTACAGATGTAGGGGCGCCTGGGTGGCTCAGTCGGTTAAGCATCCGACTTCAACTCAGGTCACGATCTCACGGTCTGTGAGTTCGAGCCCTGCGTCGGGCTCTGGGCTGATGGCTCAGAGCCTGGAGCCTGCTTCCGATTCTGTGTCTCCCTCTCTCTCTGACCCTCCCCCGTTCATGCTCTGTCTCTCTCTGTCTCAAAAATAAATAAAAACCAAAAAAAGTTAAAAAAAAAAATTTAAAGGTTCTTACAGATGTAAAATAACAACAGCTATTTTACTGATGAGCACTCAGATGAGTTCCTCAAAAACACCTGGAAGAACTACTATTAAAAGTATGTTACATAATATTTAAATATAAATATGGCTTTAAAATGTATAATACTGAGGGATTAACTATAATGTAGTTTAGATCTATAAAAAAAAATGATTGGGATATTTCTGGTAAATGTTCAGCAAACAGAAATTGCCCAATCTAAATACTCTAAAATATGAAAAGTATGGGCATGGCTTAAGACTTTGAACTTTCATTAATTCAGTTTGCAAACATGAGAGAGGACCTGTAAGTGGCTGATGGAGTTTTCTCCTTTACGTGTCAT
The DNA here is from genome assembly GCF_018350195.1 of Panthera tigris. Classification (NCBI taxonomy): domain Eukaryota; kingdom Metazoa; phylum Chordata; class Mammalia; order Carnivora; family Felidae; genus Panthera; species Panthera tigris. The sequence continues at coordinate 174,861,499 of NC_056660.1, forward strand.
AAGGCCTGAATTCTGTTAACCATAGGTTAAAGTTTGCCTTTTGTAACACCATTTTCCCACAGAACTTAAATAAGCACATGTTGCACACAAGCATATATTTATAAATGTGACCATTAATAAAATATTTGAAAATACCATTAACACATTGCTTTTGTTATAGCTAAAGGTGGATCTTTTAATTTGCCTTAAAGTTCAAAACAGCTCATGGAGGGGCACCTGGGTGGCTCAGTCGGTTAAGCGTCCAACTTCAGCTCAGGTCATGATCTCCTGGTTCTTGAGTTAGAGCCCTGCGTTGGGCTTTGTGATGACAGCTCAGAGCCTGGAGCTTGCTTCAGATTCAGTGTCTCTGTCTCTCTCTGCCCCTCCCTCTCTCTCTCTCTTTCTCTCTCTCTCACTTCTCTCTCTCTCTCTCTCGCTCTCTCAAATAAACATTAAAAAAAATTAAAACAGCTCATGGATTAAAATGACCTGAAATTATCAATTGCTAATTGTATTTATAATGAGATTAAAAAAAAAAGTATGTTTAGTATCATTCAGGGACTAGCACAGATCAGAAATAAATTATAAATCAAACCAAAACAACTTTTATGAGACATCTAGTCTTGCCCCTGGTCGATAACATAGGAAGTGCTCATTAAATATGTGCTAAATAAATTAAAATATACAAAACAAAACTGAATTCCAGAATAAAAGCTAAAATATACCCAATTCAAATCCCTGGTACCTTTTCCTATCTCTTACCAAAAAAATCACAAATTCTCCTTTGAAACAGTCTCCTTTAATGTATACAAAGGCAATGAAATGTTCTAAATTGCTCAAAATAACTACAGGTAAAATTTTTCAAAGTACTGAAAGATACAGTCTGCCAATCCTAATGAAATTTTAAGCGTATACACAATTATAAAACTTCTCAAGAAAATTGATAATTCTGCTAAATGTTTTATCTGTCCTGGATTGCATCTAGCTCATTCAAAAGGAGTAAAATGTAAATAAAATATATAGCATGAGAGAGGCGGTACAAAGGACTGTTAAAAATCTTTCGTAGATACCGTAATTGTAAGTAATTTCATTGTTTTGCTAAGAACCAGAGGCTGTGCTTCACTCTACTTCGTGTTTGTTTGGCGTCATAAAATAGGCTTTCTCGATAATTTTTCAAGTTTCACCTTCAAAAACTGATTAAGAAGAGGACTGTACCTTTATCTTTCTAGCTACTAAGAATTTTCTGAAACCCTGAAAGTGGAACCCCTTCTGTTTCAATAATATAAAATGTGATGAGAACCTATACTAATTTTGAAGTTAAAAAATTACACATCGCTATAAATTTATCATGGTAAAAACGTACTTTAATTTCTGCAAGAGCAATTTTCTCTGAACAATTAAATTTTATAAAATGAGTCTGTCAGGAAATATTAAAATGAATGCTCATGTTATGGGCTCCCTGCCTTAATTCTATACATTATCTTATCTGTGCTGGGACCAAAAACTGAAGTACAATGTAGTGTTGAAAATATGTGATAATGGATCTCCAAGCTTATTTTCCTTACAGCAAGATAAAGTTCTTAAAAAAATAAACACGGGGTGTTAAATTTAAACTAGGCATATGTTAACTTTAAGACTACTTTTCCAGGGGCGCCTGGGTGGCTCAGTCGGTTGGGCGTCCGACTTCGGCTCAGGTCAGGATCTCACACTCCATGGGTTCGAGCCCCGCGTCGGGCTCTGTGCTGACAGCTCAGAGCCTGGAGCCTGTTTCAGATTCTGTGTCTCCCTCTCTCTCTGACCCTCCCCTGTTCATGCTCTGTCTCTCCCTGTCTCAAAAATAAATAAACGTTAAAAAAAATTAAAAAAAAAAAGACTACTTTTCCATTCTTTCTCATGAACACCAACAAGAATTATTCTCAAAAGCGTAAACCCATGAACCAAGAGCATCTTTCTAGTTGCAGCCAGCAACAACCAAGTTCATGAGGCTTGCTATAAACAGGTTTTTCCTGAAAGACATAGAACGATGTGTTGATCATACTCCATGGCTTCTGTGAAGACAACAAAAAAAATAATAAAAAAAACCACTCTACCCTGCCCAAGTTTTGATTCCATCAGAAAAGCAATTAAACCTAGTTGAAAGGTTTTCTACAAAAAGGCACAAAATTGTATCTGGTAGGCTTTTTCCAAAGTTGTTCCAATATCTCAATTCTGCTGGAGCCAAAACAATCCAACCCATACTTTATAGTTTAAAAAATGAATTTTCCTTCTTCTAATATGAAGGAATACAAAGTAATAGAAAATGTTTCCTATATAAAGATTCCCTCCCAGGACGCTATTAAAAAACCAAAACTGTAATGAGGTTGCACTTAGACAACTGCAATAATTCACCATGACTTTCAGAAGTGAAGCAATGCAGTAACTTTCTGTTTTCAAATATAAGATGCCATATATCATTTTAAGGATCAATAAACTTACAACACAAGCAGAGTTATTAAAGTGACATGAGTTATTTGCCTGGTTAAGACAAATCCATGGTGACTGTGTCTTAAGTAAAAGCAAATGGGCTCTAAATCCCAAAATGTCTCCCTATCAAGTTTTAGGATGGTCTTTAGGAAAGATTTTGCCCACCCCCACCCCCGCCTTTTTATTAATTAATTAATTTATTGATTGATTGTCTATTTCCTGGTATTTAGCTAATGGAGGTGTGAGTATAACTGAGCTGAAGATAAGAGAGTATCAGAATATATACTATACAATTCTCCTTTACTTTCCTGTAAGGACAGAAAATAGGCACCTCTCCAAAGAAGTGCTGTATTCAAATATAATTATTGGCAAGTGCCCCAATATATTATTTGGTTTGGACATTGAAATTCCAGGATGTGTTTGGCAGGACAAGGAATTTTTTTTTTTTCCTCCTTAATGTAAGAGTCAAATCATGCCTTTAAGAATATGGACCTTGTTTCTTCATTTTAAAATTGGGACAATAAAACCAAACCTCATAGGATTGAGAAGTCCTATGCCAGTGCCTGACATATAGTGCATACTAAAAATAAACAAAAAAAATTGACTTGAATATTATCTAAGCTTAACATTTTAAAGTTGAGAAGTATATTCTATTATTTTATATTATTTTCCACTTTCGAAACTTACATCTTTTGATTAGCATGTACCAACCATTCAAACTATAAAATTTTTCCTCTCATCTTACTTGCTTCTAGGAGGCATTCTCCCCCAAAACCTGTATTATGTTTATGTCAAGAGGCACTGTAGTATACTGGTTAAAAGCCAAATCTTGTGTCTGAAAAGTAATAATAATTTCTACCCCATAGGATTGTTGAATGAATTAAATGAGTTAATATATGTAAAACTGAATATCATAAGCATGTTAGCTATTATTATATTAATTATACAATATATATAATTATATTAGGTATATATAATTATATACATTAGTGGTATCTGAAAACAGGATTTGAGGCATGTCATTTGAGTTCGTATTAATTAAAGCTTTAAACTAAGCAAAAACAAAACAGAAAACTAGAAAAAGACCTTATTTTTTGTAATACAAAAAATATTCACAAAATACAATGCCTTGCCATATCAGTTATTTAGAGGATTATTCACATATTTGAAATCTCTGTTCTTGCTCCGCAAACATGGATAAAAGAGAATGTTAAGGCTGGACAAAAAAACTAACTGAAGACGTTATCCTCAATTTCAATTCACTGTACGTACTCAAACCTGCACTAAACAAATGTGAAAAACATTCTGATTTATTTCAAGTTAAAACAAACATTGCCTGGTGTTAGTTACGTATCAGGTGAATTCTTTCCTTTCAATGTAACAATACCATGCTGGCCTTTGATTGAATACTAACATCATAATGTGGCCATGTAAGCTGGATCCCGTAACTTCTGTGGTGCATTTCCAGATCTCTACACAACACCTTAGGAATTCTTGACAATAGCCATCGAAACTGAATTACTAATATCTATAAAATTTCTTTCCTAAAATGAATAGCTTTTAGGGTAATAAATTCAAAAATGGCAGCGGTTAGGAAAGAGTGTGGTTGTGGTTGCAGCAATTGCAATTTCACAGTAGCTCACTTCAGGATCATAAGGAACTTAGGCATCACCTCCATCATCCCCCACATTTTATGGAGAAACCGAGGTCCCCAAATGCTATGATATTGATAGGGCCAAGACCATAACCTAGGTCTCCAGGCTCCCAGTCAAGTAAGTGTTTCTTTGAGTTTTTCATATTAAATTTAACCAAGTAATCCATACCAACCCAAAATGGCATTTTTTCTTTTTTGCCAAAAACCAATTCAAAAGAGTAATTGTTAAAACACACACACACACACACACACACACACACACACACACACAGAACTACATTCATTTAAGTAAGCACTACAGTAGTCAGTTTACTAACTTCGTGTGATTTTTTTCAAAACCCAATCAGGATTTTTTAAAATCCCTTGTTTCTATTGTGACTTTCAAATCACCACCACACTTGCTCTTGGCTCCCTGAACCCCACTCCCTTTCCTAAAAATGGTGGGGACGGTGAGCAGTAATCAACAATCTACTTTCTAATCCTACCACATTTGAGCCAAGTATATTGACTCATCCTTTTTCCCATCCTCAGCATAATAGACAACAATCCTAAGGGAAGAGTTAGTTTCCTAGTTAGTTAGTTTTAGGATCAATCTTAGTCTATTCTATTATTATTTCATATACGCCTCCAACTGAACCGAAAGATTTCACGTTAAACACATTCCATTAGCCTCCCCAAAATACTAATAATGTACATATATATAGTTTATTCATTTTCCGAATTTTTTATTTTTCCCAAAGCAAATCTTTATCAAAAATCAGTAAACTGAGAACAGAAAATAAAGCATGAGGTCACATAAGTTCATTCTGTCACTGTATAGTAGTAAAATAAAGTGTATTCAGTTCTGAACCAATCTTAATCAGTTGAAATGTACAGAATGCCATCTCAGATCTAAAAATTAGCAACATACGAATAATTCATAAAAGTCACCTTTGCACTACATTTTCCTTAAATGTATGTTCAAAAGAGTACTAAAAGCAACTTTTTTAAAAACAGACTTCATGAAATTGCCAATATCTAAAAGAGCCTTTTTTTACCTAACCACTAACACAAGATAACTGCTCTTCAGTTTTGAGTAAAGAATCCTTTATAAAAGCAAAAGCCAACAGCTTTTTGATACTTAGGCAAAAAAAAAAAAAAAAAAAAGTTTAAAACTCTAAAATAAACTTAATGGAATATTTTAAGATACATCCTAACTGTTACACCTGAATCCTTCAGGGAAGGGACATTTAATTCCTCGGAATGACATAGGATTCTCTTAGCAGACTTCCCCTCCCGCTAAGCAAATGATTAATCAAAACAGATAATTCTGCTTGTGCTGACATCATATTTGGGGACATTGCAACTATTTTGTAATCTGCTTTAGCCCTTGCAGAAACGTCTCTACAATAACCCTCTATCTGTGGTGCATGCATGTGTATATACACACACACAATGTACATACACACATATGTACATACACAGGTATACAGGCATGTATTTTAATCCTTGTTTTTTTAACCTAGAATTGGCACTCGAATCAGCTGTGTGCTTTTGCACAAGTTATATCTTTCTGATACTCAATTTTATCCCTCTGCAAAATGGGGATAACAATAGAACTTACCTTGTGGGGTCATTGTGAGGACTGACTCGGTGTTAGCTTATTATCCCATATAAATTTCCTAAACACATATAAACAATCATACCCCCAAAGTGTACAAACTTAGTGGGGCATCTGATGCTCAATTAACTATGAAATTCCCTTTATGTCCTATCTGTCAACTAGACCGGCTGCTCATTAATTCAAAAACATCAAACAATGTGACTCTTACAGAGTAAAGATACACTGGTGGCCAGAAAGACAAGTGATCTTTGCCTGGATCTATTTTTAGGAACGGTTTATCTACACCCCTAGTGTTAACACTGGAAAATAAACAAATGGATGAAAGGCATCATGAAAGAGTCACTCTGAGATCAACAGTTTCATGGTATTTGAAAATAAATGGGGATGAAGAAAACATTTAGATCATTTCTGTACCAGTCCTTACTGAACAGGGCAGGCCGGAATTTGCAAAGAGGTTTAAGAGGAATTGCTGAATTGATGAATTCAGACTGTTCACACTGCAAGGTTCAGAGAGGTTCCAGGTTTAAAATGTAACCAGGGAGAAAACTATAATTCAATAGTTGGTTTTCACTGAATCACTACCCTACACTACAGTGGAGGAAAAACATGAATTCTGTCATCTAGTTACTTCATGCAGGCAGAAAATGATCATCAGTTTCCACAGTGAAATATACTTGTATCTATACATTATTTATTCCCACCTAAAAAAGTAGGGAAAAAAACAACCCTGCTGATCCTGTCAGGCTAGAAAGGTATTACAGTTAATAATTCTGACATCATTAGCTATCTGGTATTCATAAGTACGCCAATTCATACTATTATCTATGGGGGAGATTACAATTAGAAATTTCCCAAAGAAACCGCTGAATATTTTGTTCCAAATTATACTCCTGTCCTGCCAAAATAACGTCTGGTAGTTAACTCATTTTCTCAGAAGAGTTCTGATATGCGCACGAACAATTCAAACTCTCTTTAGTTAAACAGATACTACAGCAGGCAATTTCCTTATTCATCTTAATCTATAAATGGAACATAATCTTACCGGAAAAGGAAAAATGTTGTCAGCCCTGTTCAAGCTATCTTCCATCCAGGATTTAGGAGCAAAGGCAGAGCTGGGGCGAGCGTACTTCTGCAGCTGAATATGATTGCTTGCAAAATTTTTCTTCAAAGGCGAGATGGAGTTCAGGGGCGTTATTCCTCCATTCAGCCCTCTGCGGTGATCTCGGCCTTGGGAACCTCCCCAGCCACCATATCCACCACCTCCTGGGCTCCACGAAGAAGATGGTGTAGGAGAGGGGCTCTGGTAGCTGCTCCACGGAGAGGGGGGCTTGTTAAGATTATTCGCCAAATGAGGCAGCTGGTTAAAAGCAGCATTTCTATGTGTGAAAGGCGGGGGATGGGGACTGGCGGGAGACCTCCTCTGCTGCTGATGCTGGCTGTGATGATGCTGGAAATGAGGGTGATGAGGGTGGTGCTGTGACAGAGGCCCGATCTGAGGGGAGAAGCTGCCTCCAAAGCCAGGGCTGACGTGATGGGGGAAATTCTGGAACAACAGAGCACCGTTATTGGCCGAAGCAGCCGGGACCCCTCCCTGGTGAAAGAAACTTGCATCTTCGTTGATGATTGTAGAGGAAGAAGGTGCTATCGCTGCCGACCAGTTACTGAAACCAGTAAGGGACGATGCACTAGACGTCAAGGGTTGGGTCGAAGTCCCCAGCCCCGTGGCTTCTTGATAATCAAACCCTGTCAACACTGGCGATTCGATTCTTATTTTCTCCTTCCCGTTGCCGTTTTCCGAAGAATTGTCCCCTTGATTTTCTTCCGACTTGGTCTTCTCGGTTTCAGGCAGTATTCCGGCTTCCTGACCTGGACTGGGGGAGAGCTGCTGCTTTTCTAAAGGGTCCTGCTGTTCCTGTTGCTGACTTTTTGCTTTTTCTGACCCCAATATCTCATCCTGAATGTTATGGGTAGCTGGAGCGGGAAAGAGCCAAGCTGACCCCGCACTGCTGCCATTGGCAGCTGTGTTATTATTTATAAAAGCAGCAGGGCTGGGGGTGGCATTTTGGTGATGGTGTGGAGGCTGCAGATGTGGATGGAATCTGACTGGAAAAGCAGATTTATTCCCAGTATTGCTTTGCACTAGCACTCCAAACCCGTAATCCCCCATTTATCACTTTTAGGATCAGAAGCTTACGATAAAAAAGGGCAACCCGGTGTCCCGCGTCTTTGCGTCCTCCACCCGAAATTTAAGTCGTCTGTTTGCAGTGTCTTATTTATATAGCTAGCTCAAAGATCGCAGCTTATCACTCGAAATAGTTCTGATTTGGAATTCTGGTCTCTGAAAGGAAAAAAAAAACTAAAAAAAAAAAAAAAAAGTCTCTTAACACATGGACATGAATCCGACTGGGCTTGTTTCTAGGAGGGAATAAAAACGAAGAGGGCAAAACTCAAGTCTTTGGTTAGTAAAATAGGCGCTTTCTTTTTCCAAAGGAAAATGTACATGAATGACAAAAACACAGCTTCTCAAGCATCTATGGATGTAGAAGAATAAGCCTTGCGCGGAGTAAAAATATATATATATATAATTTAACAATCACATATGGTCTTCCTCAGCAGTTTAGATTCACTCACATAAAAATTAGAATAGGGCTAAGAGGAGAATACGTTCTTTTCTTGGCAGCTTGGTTAAAAAAAATCAGGAATAATTTAAGAACATTATATATTATATATTTATATATATAGATTATATTAGGTTATCTGGGGCGGGAGGTGAATTCCTGGTTGCGGGAGAGGAAATCAGCATTGACTAATGGAAAGATGATCGCAGGGAGGTCTCTGCTGTTCCCGGTCCTGTTTCTGCTCTTTCACGGGGCGCAGTTTTGGCCTCGGGGGCTGTTCCTGAGGCTCTGGGTGCAGATCTTGCTGCGGTCGCTGTTCCTGGGCTCCCCCCCGGCCTCCTCTCCCCCATGAAAGGGGTTGGAAACACCCGTTTCTCCCTCTTGGGGGGATCGCGATCAGCAAGGATTAGCGAGACTCGACGACAGGGAGCTGGCGGCCCGGGGGTGCGGGGACCAACGGGGCGACCTGGAAGGTCCTGCAGTTTCGGCCTCTTCCCCTCTCTGCGGCTCCGGGGTTTTTTTCCCTCATGGGACCCAGGGGCGGTTTGTTCAGTTCTCTCAGTTCGATTCTCCGCAGGGGGGGTGGGGGGGTTGGGGGGGGTGGGGGGGCAGGGAGAGGAAAAAAAAAGGGAAAACCCACTAGTGTAGTTATTCTAAAAGAAAAGGGCCTCCCCCCTTTGTGCTCTCTCTTCTTTCCCTCAGATTAAAAAAAAAATCTATAATTTAGAAGGCTTTTGTTTCTCCTCACGGTTGCTGGGCCGTCGTCGCCGCCGCCGCCGTCACTTTGCCCCGGTCCCGCAGTCCCCGCTGTCGTTGTTGCGGACTCCGCCTGGCTCTTCTTTTTCTCTCCTTCTTCCTCCTCTTCCTCCTCTGCTGTCGCCGATACCGCCGCCGCCGCCGCCGCCACCGCCTCCCGGTGTCCGGGTCCCGCAGCCGCGGCTGAGTCCTTCTCCTCAGGACCGAGCCGAGTGAAATGACAACCAGCTGGAAAGACCGAGAGACACTTCCGGTTCGAAGAGGGAGGGGTGGGGTACCGAGGGCACCCCGCCCACCTGTCGAAATACCAATCAGCTGTTAGAATTTAGACGAGGCCACGCCCCCCAGCTCCGGTCCCCTCCCAGGAAGGTCGAAAGCTTACCTCGAGAGACGCCCCTTCCGTCTGCGCCTCGCCCAGTGAGGCCTGGCGACTGGAACCCGCTCCCCCACCCAGAGTGAGCGCAGCAGGTTGCCATCTTTAGTGTGGGCACAGGACCCCTTCGCTGTTGATCTCCCCTCCCATCTCTTTGCAGGAGTTGCATGTAGGGACGCACGGAAGAGAACGGATCCCTCGAGCCCTAAGAAAAAGAGCCAGGGTCTTGCGGATCCGAGTGGCGACCGGTAAAACCAAGGATGAACGGGAGGCCTGCCCACAGTAAAGGTGGGTCCCCGGGCATCACGTGCTTTGGCCCGAGCTCCGCCCCAGAGGGATCTGGAAGGGGAGGCGGGTCTCCCCAGCCTCTGTGCCGAGCCTGGAACTGCGTACGTCCTTGTCCTGCCTGTTGACCTCACGCGGGACTCTCCCTTCACCTTCCATTCCACCACCCCCACTCCCCAGCGTGGCTTAGCTGGGAGACTTGGTGCAGTCTATCAGGCACAAAGATACAGCTGCTGTAAACGTATGTGGTTGAGACCTCTTCATCCTATTCTAGTCCGCTCTCCACACCGTACCAGAGAGACATTTCCAACACGAAAATCTTACGGTCTTCCTCATCTGTTCAGATCTTTCTATGAAAAAGGCCAAACTCCTTAGTCTGGTATTCAAGGCCTTTCCGCTCTGTGGGCGGTTGTATCTTAACACCTCATCTCCGAACAAATGCCCCACACCAAGCTGCTCCAAACACCCTCCCGGTGCCTTTTAACATGCCCTTTTCTTCATTCTCCACTTGGTAAACGCTTGTTTTCATCTTAGGAATCCGTTCAAACGCTACCAGCTCTGCCTCCTGAATTCTCTTAACGAGCATCCATGGCCCATTAGTCCTGTGTGTCTCATGCTCGTTTATCCCATCATTGTAATGGCTGCTTATGTCTGCCAGACCTGGGCTCATTGAGGAGAGGACCTTGTGGATAGGAGGACATGGGTGAATCAATGCTGAAGAAATGAATCAACAAACCAACTACAGTGGACGCTATCTGGAATGACAGCCCCCTTACCAAGTCTGAATTAATTCATTCCTTTTGCTGTTTGGAGTTCACGCCTCTCAAACTCTTATCATTTGGGTGATTCATTAGCTGCTCCAGCGTTGGTCTTGTTCATCTTTGCACATTCCCACTTACGACCGCCATCGGGGACTAGGGTAATGCCTCACTCTAAAGATGATGAATAAGTGTTTCCCTTTAGTAGGAAATGAGAAATGCAAAATGAAGGGAAGGAATCACAGTAGAGCCAGAGTAGGAAAAAAAGAGCGGTCAAAAACTTAAGAAGCAGCTCACGAACACGGGTGGCTTCCACTTCATTTCTATTAGCCTTCCCTGAATGGTCCTAACTTCTTCTGCCGCAGTTCCTGCATCCTCCAACACTTCCATGTAGAACGCCTGTTTAGAGCCTGAAGCCGTGATTTTTATTCTCTTTCCTTCTGTCACGACCATGAGTCTTACCTCTGCAATTCTATTTGGAGTTCTTTGGGCATGGGGATTGGGTCTTAGTCTGCTGTTTGTTCCCCACGACGGGACATACCTTGAGTCTTGCCGGTTCGGTTCCACCAGAGTGTCCAAGGTGTCATTTCTTCCAGAATGGTTGCCCTGACCGCCCCTCTCTCTAACATCTCGTAGACTCCTCTCTTTACATTACTGCTAGTTGGGGGCGCCTGGGTGGCTCAGTCGGTTAAGCGTCCGACTTCGGCTCAGGTCACGATCTCGTGGTCCGTGAGTTCGAGCCCCGCGTCGGGCTCTGGGCTGACGGCTCAGAGCCTGGAGCCTGTTTTCCCATTCTGTGTCTCCCTCTCTCCGCCCCTCCCCCGTTCATGCTCTGTCTCTCTCTGTCTCAAAAATAAATAAACGTTAAAAAAAATAATAATAAATAAATAAATAAATTACAGCTAGTTGTCAGTGGGTTCATTTCTTAAGGGCAAAGGTTTTATCTGGTTATCTTTGTGTCCCTAGTGGCCAGCGTAGGATCCGGCACAGAGCAGACTCAGAACACGTTTGTTAAGTGAATGAATGAATGTTCAGTACCCAGTAGATAGTTGAGTCTTTTGGAGCTACCAATTCTCCGTGGCTAAAATGGCAGCCATGACTTGGGGGGAAAAGGACTGTCTTTGGAGCCCAACAGTGTATTTGAATCCCACCTCTACTTCTACTTCCTGGTTGTACAACCCTGGGCTTTACCTCTATGAGCCCCCACTTCCTTATAGACCAAATATGAATGATGTTTTCCTCTCTCACTAGGTTAGTAAATTACACGAGCTACATGTGAAGGGCTGGGCTGAGGTTTTTTAAAATATCAGTTCCTTATTAACATATTAAGTGCAGAGAACTTGTACTTCACAAGCGTCTTTTGCCTAGAAGCAGCTGTGAGCATGACAGAATCTAGGAACCCGTGTTGCTTTATAGGGGGAGGAGGCAGACCTGAGCCACAGTCAGGGTGCTGCTAGGTCAGCCTGTTCTTTTAAGACTAAATCAAGTATGGGCAGTAGGTTTAGGCTGGACTGGAGCTAATTGTCACTATAGACATCAGGCTCCTGGTTAGGGAGGAGAAGCTTGGGAGAAGGAAGAGGGAAACAATTCTCTTGGATCATTTGTCTGCTCAGAAACCCAGGATACCCACCCCAGGGCTGCCCTCCTTAAAAACATTCTGGCCTCGGAAACTGGCCTAGGTAACCATGACAACAATTCAGCAGCTCCATTTAGGATCTCCAAAGGGATCTACAGTTGTAGATGAGTGCTGGCTTGAACGCTGTGCTGGCAGAAGAGAGCCCCTCCATGAAGCATGCTCCCTGAGAACCTTTCAGTTTGCAGAGAAAGCAAGCTCTGCACAAACATTAAGGTGCTACCGGATAAAAACAAACAAAGCGAAACAAATAAACCTCCCTCCCTGTCCAGCAAGGAGCTGACACACCTTCAAGAGAACTTGTAGCGTAGTGAATGCCTGTACCTTGCTGGCTGTTGCCCAGCCCCCTCTGGGGTTTGAGGTCAACCACACCCCAAACCCAAGCCTCCCAGGAAGCATGGCCCTAATATCTCCTTCACCGGCCTCTTTTAAAGCTTGGCAGGTGATATAAATCTCACCCCGTAATCACCCAGAGTGAACTCTGCCCCACTCCCAACTCTGATGTCCTCCACCACTGCCCTTGAAGCATCCGTCAGCCTTCCCAACAGCACACACCCCACTCCCCAGGGGCCTGTCTGGTGACTTTAGTAACCAGCGCCACCACCCAAGGCCACTCATGTTGTGCACTGTGCAATTCCATAAGGCGCCATGGACTATTATGGGAATGCCACCCCCTGGAGTTATACAATGTGGCGGCCCTGCTTCAGTTCATCTGAGTAAAACGCAGAGGCACCTTGTGAAACGATGACACCCATACAAAAAAAAGTACACCTAGGTACTACTGTAAATTATATGAGCACATTCTTATTGCATGCAGAAACGTTCAAAGCAGTTGATCCATTTAGAAGTTAGAGTTGGTGGCCCAGGAGCTTTCTGTGATGGAATTGAAGGACACGGTGTCCTTGATATTGTTGAGTAGTGAGCTGTAGTGAGAAGGCAAGTCTGGGCAGGTTCATGGTCCCGTCCCCTAAGAGATTAATACCCAGCTACTTGCCTAGCTTTGTTAATAAGCCTTCTAATGTAGTGGTAGAATATATGTTTTACTGGAACTAAGAAAATATAAAAGTAGTATATTCAGAGGCAGGTCCTGTGAAGGTAGAGGAAGAGAGAAGAGTGGAATTACTTTTGGAATATCTTCTTGTCCACAAGCATCTGGAAGCTTACTCCCAGAAGGCAAGCTAGACAGAAAAAAAAACCAAGTTCCCAAAGTAGGTTTTATTAAACCCCGCCTCCGATCTCCACCCTGTTTTGATATTGAAAAGTGTACATGTTTCCTTAAAAAAAACCACTGTTTTGTTTCGTCTTGTTTTATCGTTAATTGCTGGGTTATATTTTCCCTTTTTGTTTGTTGTTTTACAATCTGCACAAACCCTCTGCGTCTTAAACACTGTTTTTTCCCTGCTTTCTCATTCAAGGTTATTATCATTAACATAGAGTCCATATTAACAAGCCATTTTGGTGGGGGTGGTGAAGTCAGTTCCTCCAATGCACTGTTACTACCTAAATGGCTTGGAAAGGTCCTGGACACAGACATGCTTCACTTGAAATTGCCTTCTCCTGGCAAAGATTTAGGTGAGCAGGAACAGGGGGTTGACCTTCCAAACTGTGACATGCATCACATGGGATGACTGTTGTGGCCTCGGCCACCTATGTGGATGGGCTGCCGACCTAGATCACCCCTTGCTGTTTTGATTGGACACACTCCACCTCCCTGCACCAAACCCTGGCCTTACTGCTGAACAGCTGCCATCTCATACCCTGTGGATAGGCCGGAGGATTCTCACCTGTGAGACTAGAAAAAGAATAGCTTTTTGGAGCTTGCAGGGAAGATGTAGGGCCCAGAGGTCAGACCCAAATTCTAGCCCCAGCATAGCCATAAGTTCATAGGCACTGGTTCAATTTGATGATTTCCTTTCAGCCGGAATTTTTACTACCGAAAGGGTTTCACTTTGGAACTCTTAACCAATAAAGGTTCAAAGAAAGGCATTATAAAAAAAAAAAAAAAAATTTGCTAAATTCTTTACTAAGTAACTAACTTCTTTTATATCCAAATTTCCTGGTCCCCTATTCCTGGAGTATACATATTCCTGAAGAACAGTTATGCGTTGATTCATAAGCATCCAGCCTCACACTTTAGTGTGCACTGGGCCTCTTAGCAGCCTGTCAAATGCAGATTTCTAGGCCCCGTCCCCCCAGGATATTCTGATTAAATTTTCTCATACTGCTTTCTCATAAATTTTAAAGTACAAGAGATTCTCTCCAAATTATGTAAGAGCACAGAAAAAAACAAAATCACAATGGCCCAAGCAAAAACAACTTCCTTTCTCACATAAAAGGGATTTGAGAGAATCAATAGAGGGCTGGTGGAGTGGTTTCAGGAAGTCATCAGAAGCTGGGTTCCTTTTATCCCATTCCTTCCCTCCCTAAAATGTAACTTCTGCCTATGATCCAAGGTAGTTGATCAAGCTCCAGCCATCACATCTGTATTTTAGACTGAAGGAAGGAGGGAAAAGATGAAGAAGACATGACCCTTCTGTTTGAGGACACTTTTTGAAAGACCTACACATCACTTCCGTTTTCCTTCCCCTGGCAGGAACTTGGCCATATGCAATTTGGGCAAAAGAGGTTGGGAAGTATGGTCTTTATTTCACGCTCAGGTGACGCGTTAAAAAGTGACACTCTATTATCAGTGAAGAATAGGGGAGGTGAATACTGATGGATGAGGCACTTTGGCCTAGAGAAGTTCAGTGTCCTACCTGAATTGTGTACTCGAGTCAGTGCCCTCGTTCTGCAGTTGAGGAAACAGGTCCAGGGAAGGGCCGTATCTAAAATCAGTTATTTTGCTCAGATAGTTTGACCCAGAACTCTTCCTCTTCCCAGTGGTCCTCAAATTCAGCGTGCTTCAGAATTATCTGGAGGACTAGTTAAAACTAGAATTTCTGATTGAATAGATACAGGGTAGGGCCAAGAATTTGCATGTCTAACAAGTTTTCAAGTGATGCCAATGCTGCTGGTTTGATGGAACATGCTGTGAGGACTAGTGATCCATTGAATGTCCCCACTGGGCCTTCAATTCACTGTGACCAGCCTTAGTCCACCTCCCATTTTCTCTGGTTTGCTAAATGGTGCCATGATTCATTCTCTCGGTTGGCTAAGCCAAACACAGGAGTCATCCTAAACTCCTCCTCTCTCCTCCTCCATCCTCTTAGAGTTGGACCCCAGGTTTTCTTCATTTCCTCTCTTCAGCATTTCCTCCTTCTCTCCATCTCCTACTTTGGTTCAAGTCTGCTCAGGTCTCACCTGGATTTTTTTGCAGATGCTATCTTCAGGCTGAATACCTGGCTCTGCTCACTGAATCTTTCTAAATGGGGAGTCTAATTGCTCTATTGTTTAAACACTTTCAGTGGCTTTGTGATGTATTCAACTGTATTTTTCAAACCTCATGGATTTTCATTCCAGCCTCACAATTTTTGCCATATTGGGGTAGCTCCTGCATTTAATAGGTTTCTTTAAGTTGGCCTACCTTTTAAAAAAACTTAAAAACTTGTTCAAGGTAATGTGATTTACCACTCAAAAGGAACAACAATTATCATTCACTAGAACCTAAAAGTATGTTGTAACATATAAATATTGAAAACAAAATAACGGTGTGAATTTCTCCTAGATCCCAGATTACAAATCCAAGGCCCTAATTTTGCGGGCTTCTTCCTCCTTGTTAGAAAGGAAGGTTAATAAGGTTAGAAAGGTGCTAAAGACTTACTAGCCCAATCTTGAAAGGTCTTCTTTACATAATTAGAGGGACTGAAAGAGAATGGAAAGGGAACTCAGTTTCTCACTGTGCGACTTAGGAGTACACACTGCGTTGTCTGGGACGACGTGCAACCATCTCGTGTACCCCACTAGAAAAGGACCCACTGTCTGAAAAGCACTGCCAGACTCCTTAACATCGCATCCCATGCACCTCACCAACCAGATGATGGTTCAGCATCATTTTGTGCAGCTCCCCCAGAACCTTGTTCCAACCATCCTGAAAAACTTGAGGTTCCATGAACCTGCCATCAGTCACAAATACCACTTGTTACAAGTCACAGAATGCATGAGTAAGAATGACCTAACCAATAAGAGGTTATTTTTCTCACACATCAAGGAGCCTAGAGGTGGGCGGTTGCTGGTGGGAGGTGACTGGTCAGTGATGTCAGAGCTCTGGGTTGGAATCTCTAGATGTTCTTGGCCTTTCCTTCAGGGTCTTAAGATGTTTGCCACAGACCTAGTCTGTGACTTTCAGAGGCAAGAAACTAAGGGCTTCAAAGAGTTGAGTTTCTGGGCATGAGGTTTCTTCTGATCAAGGAGAGTAGGTCTTTCCCAGGGGCCTTCAGCATACTTCCTTTTACATCCTTTTGGTCAGAACTAGGTCATATGCCATGATCTAGAGCAAACCTGGGCCCACCTTTCCTGAGACCAAAGAACTCCCAACATGAAACAGAAAACAAAATCAGAATTCTGCTAGCAAAGGTAAAGGGAGAGTCTTTGGAGAAGTCAAAAAATGTCTCCCAAGCTCATCACACAACGTCCTTAAGGCCTTTCCATGTGTGTCTGTTTGCCAACAACACTCACTTTGCTTGCCAGGGGAACTCCCACTCAAGCACCCTCGTTGGCCTCCTCTGACCGCCCAGCAAAGGTGGTGTCTTCTCCTAAGTTGGCAGAGACACTTGGCCATGTAATTGACTATTATGTAAATGACTTTTTAGATCCCAGTCACTAGAGCTGCTCCTCTGGGTCAGGCACTCTTTTCTCTTTTGTATCCTCCGGGCCTGACATTATGCCAGCACATAGTAGGCCTTTAATGAGTGTGTGATGAATTAAGGTTGAATTTTTTCATTTTTTTTTTTTTCTGACACACAAGCCACGAGTAAATCCAAAGTCATACATGTTAGGTTGGATTTAACAACGAACACGCTTTGGAAGATCTTATAAAGAGTACTCTAGATTTGATCGTTGCTCTTTTGTGTTGCTTTACGAAAAATACGGCCATCTCCTATTAGTATACACCAAGTTTATATTGGCATAACACTTCTACGATGCTGAAGATCTTTCTGGCAAATCAGTCACTGTAAATCCTGGAGAGTGGTTTTATAAACTTAGTAAACCACTTCAATCTTGTGTAAGGCACATTATACAGGGTAATAGCTTCGTTGGGCCAAGTAAGTTTAGGTACAGTTCCACGATTGCATTAAGCTAGCCTGTATTGATATACCCTCAATGTTAAACAGCTTCTTAATGAGGTGAATTGCCTTGAAGCCATTGGATAGTGCACATACACACACATGAATACGTGTAAAGTCATCACCACCCCCAAAACAACTACAGAGGCAGTAATTATATAATATTAATGATCAATATACAGTTGGATGTACCCGTTTCTAAGGTAGCTGAGTTGATTCTCAGTAATGGGTTTCCAGAAAGGACCCGGTCCCCACAAAAGTACCTTCAGGTTCAACAGCCCATGTAAAATATAATAAGTGCATAAATAATTTAGCAAGAGAAATAGGTAGCATTATGGCCACACTTCTGTGTGGCTGTTATTTAAGAGCCTGGCAGCTTGGCAGTTAGAAACCACTATGTCCAGGGTGCTGTAATTCACCATTTGCTCAGAGTTAAAATGAGGCAGAGGAGAGCTCCAGGCCCCTCGCTCATTTTTTATTTAGAGGCGTTTTTTTGAATCCATTCGGCCATTTAAGTTCTAAAAATAGAAAAAGGGAAAAGAAATAAACATGATTCAAATTTAGGAATTTAGAGGCTGCTTGGAGCCCTCATTAGGCAGGGTCTGGGAGGCATTTTCTAAGCAACGTTCTACAAACTTGCAAGTGCGTGGTGCGAGTTTAAACATTCATTTCATTGTGCTTGTGTTTCTTTTTAATCCCTAGATGGTGGTTTACGAGGCAGAGTTTTTCGAATTCTAATCTTTTTATATGCTCAAGCACATAATTTTTGCTGTATTATTATATTACCTTTTCTATTATTCACCCAATGTTATTTGTAAATGGACTCAAGTTTTTAGAACTTAGCTAAATAAGTTGAAAAGGAAAATGTTGTGGACCAATATAAATAGAAAGAGCAACGTCATGTCATAAACAGATGCTGTCATTTACTTTTTCCTAACACACTCTGAAATAAACATATATGGACTCAAACACAAGTCTAGTAATTCAGGGTTTATGCTGAAAGCATCTCAAAGGACTGTCGGTGGCACTTTTAGGGAAGCACTGACTTACTGGTTAGGAACGCACACCTTTTAAATGGGGCAGGATTGATCTCGATCCCATTTGCCAGAGTGCCATTTGCCATTTGCTGGATGACTCATGAGCAGGTCTGCTTGTCTTTCTGAGCCTCAGTGTCTGCATCTGGAAAACAGGGATAAAAATTGTTAAGCAGTTAGTTGCGAGGATAATATGAGGCAATGCATGGAAAGCTCCTGTCTGAGCTCCCCACCTAGAGCAAATGTCCATGAAATGTCAGCTATGATTATTACTCATCTGTGATTGGGGAGATGTGGGTGATTACAGAGCACCAACCGCCAACAAACTCAGTTCAGAACAAATAAAATACATATACAAATAAAATAGTTTACGATGTGACTTTGTGGTAGGCTCTGGGGACACGCAGATGATTCTCAAATTGATGGTTATAAAGAGCTCATGACAGCAGGTGTATAGGAAGTGCAGTGAGAGGTATGTGCTCAAGTCATTTTGGCAGACCAGAGGAGAACATGATGAAACTCAGCATCAGGAAAAAAAAAATCCATACGTCAGGCCTTTGCTGATGGGTTACGGGGACATATGTCAGTACTGGAAGGTACCAAGTAAATTGGATTTCTGCTGGAAAACAGAAGATGCATGAAATTCAAACGTACATACAGCAATGGAGACATATCATCATTTACTTCTGGGCTTGAGTGACATGAATGAATTGGTGAATATCATTTTCAAAACCAAATAATGGTGAAGCAACATATAAATGGGATTTTGATTTTCTTTCCTTCCACTGAGGTCACAGACAGGTGGTTCACGGATACTTTAGATTGGGCTTGCAGAGTAATTTACCTTTTTTTTAAGTTATTACTTGCTATCATGTAGAAATTATGCAATTTCATAAGAAAACCAAGACTTGTATTTTTTTTTTTTTAATGGAAGATGTGGCCATCTGGATTCCTACATATGGCAATTTGGGGCTGGAGTTAAGAAGTTGTTACTCTTGTAAGATGGGGCGTTTGCTATCTAGTTCGTCATGGTCCCAATCCATCCAGCTGATAATGCTGACTAAGGAGTCAGGCAAGTGGGACCCTGCCTTTGGCCCCATGCCTTAGACGCACCACTCTGTCCCCTCTCCAAAGGTGCCCTTCTTCAGGCAGCCAGAAGTTCATTGAGCCAAGGGATGCCTGCATTACCTCTTATAAACCATACTACTGGAGCCGAGGGACCCTGGAACTCCCTGCCCATATGACCTGTGCCGGCTTCCAGAGCCTGTAGAGACCTCTTTGTCCGTTAGTTCTTCCAAAGGTGAATGGCATACATACCCTGGGCCTAAGGAATGGAAGAGAAAGCTAGGGTGTTTTTGTGGGGAGGGAAAGGAATGAAACTTGAATGTGCAGGCCAAGGTGCCCATCCACTTGCACGAAGTCCTTTTCTGTGTGAGCTCAAGTCAGGTATGGGAAGAGTAGAAGAGTAGATGGTCTGTTGCAGTGTGTGTGTGTGTGTGTGTGTGTGTGCACGTGTGTGTTATCTTGGGCTAGGGACCAGTTCTCTCTGTATCATCATCTTTAGGTAAGGAAGTCTGAGGAGTCCGAGAATTCTAACTTTGAACTTGGCCTTACAGGTCATTGTAAAGGTGTATTTGTCAATGTAGGAGACTACCCGATACTTCAGTTTATTAATTCTATTTATAACTTGTAAGTATTTCGACATATGGTGGATGGACTTCCATTTATACTCTTTCCCCGGGCCTGCAAATGTTAGCAAATATTAATAGTGGGCCAGCAGGTGGATTTCACTTCTTTCTCTTTGCTGCCTGACCCCCATTAGTACTTGAGTTTGTGGCTCCCACTAAACTGTGAGCTCCATGAGGGTGGCATCCAGCCATGCCGCCCCTCGCCATGTATCCAATTAATGTTGAATGAGTGACTAGGTAATCTGAGAGCAAATATTTCAGGTTAGTCCTTTTGGAACTACTTTCTTCTGTCATCTATGTACACACATCGCAATTATTTGAAGTTTTCTCCTTAGAAATATGATTAATCTCTAGACTTTTTAAAAATTTTTTTTAATGTTTATTTATTTTTGAGACAGAGAGAGACAGAGCATGAACGAGGGAGGGTCAGAGTGAGAGAGGGAGACACAGAATCCGAACCAGGCTCCAGTCTCCGAGCTGTCAGCACAGAGCCCAACGCGGGGCTCGAACTCACGGACTGTGAGAGCATGACCTGAGCCGAAGTCGGCCGCTTAACCGACTGAGCCACCCAGGCGCCCCCTCTAGACTTTTTTTTTTTTTTTTGGTGATTTCTATTTTTCTGATTTAAAATGAATTTATATGCATGGCAAAATAATCCAAAAGGTTTAAACAAGCACAAAGAACCTCATGCATTGCCCTAACTCCACGGACGCCACCATTATTCACATTCTGATATCTTTATTTCCAGTCTTTTTTTCATCCATTTCTTTTCATAGTTGAGACCCTGCCCAGAGATTGATGACAGTAAGCTGCCACACTCCAACTATTTGAGCCATGTTTCTGCTGCTGTTTGTCATCCCTGTGATGCATTTTAAAAGATAAATTGCCTAAGAAACTTCTCGATTTCACGGAGAAATATCGAAGTGAGGAGTGTTATGAACACTTTCCAGAGAGGTGAATGACCAGGTTCTAAATTTGTGTGTGGGGAGAGTTCATGATATATTCTACTTACCGATTGTTCATCATTTTTATCAACATCATGATCGCCATCGAAGGTCAACTATTAGCCATCTAATTGTTTACAGCCTTTTTCCGTGGTGCTCTGTCTGAAAAATGCTGCCTACGCTTGGCCTGTTCCATTTCGAAGGTGACAGACTGCCCTGTGTACATGCACGTGGTTCAGTCAGCAGTCCATACACATGCATCAGGTGACGCACCCTTGAGATTCCAAGACTATCCAGGCCAAGTGGGGAGAGATGACTAGATTCCAAATTGCAGTAAGCATGACAAGCCAGTAAAATAAGGGTGCCATGGGGACACGGAAGAGAAGCTGCTTTACTCAGCCTGGGCTCCGGGGAGGGCTTCCAAGAAGAGGCGAAATTTGAGCGCTGTCCGGAAAGCTGAGCTAGGGGTTGGCAGGCGTGGAAAGGAATTGGGTGTCGGGGTGAGGCCCCTCAAGGGTGTGGCTGGTGAAGAGGAGAGCACCTAACCCACACTCATTGACAACTGTGTACTATGTATTGAAGGGCCATGCTGGATCCTCAGAAGATAGAGATGGACAGATTAATGAATGACTGACTATATGAACAGACCTTTGGGTGACATCCCACCTGATAGAACATTTCAGATCTACATCCTAATAATGAAGCCTAAGTCCGAGGCATTCTAGAATATCCCTAATAAAAGTAATTTAAAACACCCTCTACACTCTGGCAGTGCCTGTCAAAAACGTACACAGCCCATGACCCAGAAATTCTATTTCTTGGTTTCTGCTGTAAAAAAAAAACCTGTTCAAATAACTTGCTTGTGTAAAAGGGTATACATCACAGCACTCTTCGTAAAAATAAAAAATAAAAAAAAAAATGGGATCAACCAAAATGTGCAGAGATGAATGGTTGTCAAAACTAGGCTATATCTATCCTATGGAACTGTATGGAAAGTTAGGGTTAGTAGATTTATATACGCACAGTAAAAGCTCCAAGACAGCTGAAGGGGCGGGGGGGGGGGGGGGGGGAAGTCAAGCAACATACATACAATATATCATTTGTGTAAAAAAGTGACTTTTACATTGTGCGGGCACACAAATATCATGTTTCCTATAGTTACAGAGATACACAAGTTTTTATTAGTTCGATAGAGACACATTTCATACAAACACTCAGATAACAAATTAAATGCTTTACCAGAGGACGGTTGTTGAACCGCAAACCCGTGGCTACCTGTGAGGGAGGGCAGAGATTGGAGGAGAGTACAAAGAGCCTGTATTCTGTGAATGAGTTCTGCAATTAAAGACTAATTACAGCAATGAAAATGTTCTAACTTTCGTGATAAATCAGTACCACCTATCTGGGAATAAATTGAGCAACGTGAAACAAGACACTAAAATGTTCCTAGCCTGCGAGTGAGTCATTTTCCTTTTAGAAATCCATCCAAAGGAAGTAACCACAGAGAGCTGCAAAGATTTTCATATAAAGATATTCAGTGCAGGGGTTCCTGGTGTGGCTCAGTCGATTAAGCGATTAAGCATCTGACTTCGGCTTAGGCTTGTGATCTCAAGGTTCGTGAGTTCGAGCCCCATGTCGGGTTCTCTGCTGTCAGCACAGAGCCCGCTTCAGATCCTCTGTCTCCCTCTCTCTCTGCCCCTCCCCTGCGCACGCTCTCTCTCTTTCAAAAATAAACATGAAAAAAAAAAAGATGTTCAGTGCAGTACTATTTATCATAGTGGGGGGGAAAAGGAATCATCTGAAGTGTTCAATTAAATGGGTAACACTTAAGTGGTAAGTTTTCATATGGAATGTTGGGTAGCCATCAAAACTTGGTTGCAGAAGAATTTTTATTGACTTGTAAAAATGTTAACAAAGTACTATGAAATCAGAATATAAAAATGTGAAGATAGTATGATCCCTAATATAATACAAGCACAAAGGCACATAGATAAAGCCCATGAGGGTGGGGTACAGGACCCAGGAGAGCAATTTGACTGGGTCTCATGTTCACTTAAGGTCTCAAATTTAGCCTTTTGACACAATCTCTCTCTCTCTCTTAATGTTTATTTATTCTTGAGAGAGAGAGAGAGTACAAGTGGGAGAGGGGCAGAGAGAGAGAGGGAGACAGAATCCAAAGCAGGCTCCAGGCTCCAAGCTGTCAGCACAGAGCCCGACCCAGGGCTCGAACCCACACACTGTGACATCATGACCTGAGCTGAAGTCATACGCACAACCAACTCAGCCATCCAGGTACCCCTCGACATGATCTTTAAATGCAGTTTTATAAATAATCACAGGGATACTCTGAATAATTACACTTACTCACAGATATACTGTTGCCATTTAATAATCATGTGACTCTGTTTGTGGCATGTAAACATTTAAAATACAGCATAATTTTCCCCCACCCTGCTATACAGTATTGCTTCACAAATAGAGGAAGCCCCGACTGCTCACTCACTGAGAGGGCCTGTTCTGCCACGGGCACACAGGGGCAGAAGGAAACACCCCAAGTAGGACTGTGCACTCTTGGTGGTGGTATTATAGACTTTTTAATGGATAGTTTTCCCCTTTTCCTAAATTTTCTATACTGAACGTGTTGTATTTCTTTCATAATTTAAAAATAGCTCTAAAAATAGAGTAAAAATTAAAACAAAAAACACACAAACAAAAAAAAAAAAAAAACGGAAGAGGAAATGTCCTTCTCTAAAACACAAAAGCAGCTCCTGGTTCTAGAATGTGCCACATCAGGATGTCCCCAGCCGGAGACCGAGGCAGACTGGCACCAGGGCTGGACAGAAAGAATGCAGCTGGACCCTGCTTCAGTACGTCACTGAAAGGCCAGCGGTGACTTCTGCCCCCACCCCTCCCGACACTGCGCTTCTGTGTGAGGCCAGAGCAATTCTGCAGGCCAAGGGGGCAAGACAATTCTGGTTCAAAGCAGGACCTGACAGTTGGAGGGGGTGGGGAGATAATCCAGGCTCCTGATAAACTGGGCGAACCTGCAGCCCTAGTTCCGTGGCTCTAAATCAGGGTGCGTGGGAGCCAGGAGGAGCTGCTCATTTGCAGGAACAAATGGGATACTCAGGTCGGGCTGATAAATAAATCCCTTTATCAGGGGACTTCAGAATAGGATTTATTTGCATGACAGACAAACAGCACCTCGGATGGCAGGCACAATAGGGTGAGAGAAGACACGAATCACTAGATTAGAGTAGAATCTCTTATTAATGGATTCGGGCCCTATTCTTGACAGGTTCAGGGTGTGTGTGTGTGTGTGTGCGCGCGCGCGTGTGTGTTTTATAGCCAACAAAAGTGAATGCTCCTTCCCACCACCCTCCACCCTCATGCTCCACGATTTCCTTTTTCTCCCCCACTAACAAAGTGGGTGTAACTGGTTCTATCAGCAGAACCAGCACACTGGCGTTCAGGGTTTCCCCTCGTGAGGAAATCGCTCCTGCCTCCTTGCAGGAGACACACACGCACTGGTAGGTCAGGGAGAGTATCTAGTGGCGAGCAGCTGGGGCCGGGAGCCAGCACACTCATTAGAGAAAGCTGCTGCTATTTCTAGCCTGCCTCTCTTCAGTGAAAGCAGGTCATTACAAACACAGCGCGTTTTTGCATATTAACCAAATTAAAATAATAATATGTTCTCTCCTTTCATGTGCTGTACTGATAAATCCCAATTTATGAATGAAACATGCTGATTAGTTAGTTAAAAAATAATTAGTCCCAGAATGTGTTTCTGAGTCGGAGACTTAATGAATGCACACAAATACGTTTTCCCAAGTCCTCAGCCCATTAGTCTTTTAAAGCAAAATATTCATAAGACGCGTTCGTGAGAGACACATGATGAAGTAGCCTGATTTTATTTTTCTTCCTTTCTCACTGCGTGGGGGTAAAATTTGGATGTTATTTGGTGCCTTTCAGGCTGGGTCACTTTAGAGATATGGATCCAAGCAATGGCTGTCATACTCGATTGGGTTTTGACATTCAGAGTGCTGAGAGAAAAGGTCTCAGCCCAGAAGCTCCTTCTTGTCCTGGAGAGGACCTTCGAATTCTGTTATGGAGCCTTCATTTCTGGGGTCCAAAGGTTAATTACACAAAGACTGGGGCAGCTGAGAATCAGGGGCTAGCATCCCCAAGACCAGGGTGCGGTCACTTAGATTTTCATCATGTTCCTGCATCTGGGAAAACCAGTACTGGGTTTTGGACAAAATCTAGGTATTTGGGCCACTGAGAATCAGGGGGTTCCAGACACTCCAAGGACAGAGGAGCAAAAGGATGACCACCTAGCTAAGGGCCTTTAACCTGAAGACCAGCTGACCATTTCTAACCTGGGAGGCTGTGCACGGCACAATTGTACCTTCCTGGGGCATTAAATTCTACGGCTTGTACTGCATTGTATATTGTAAAAAACCACCCTTGAAAATTCCTTACCTTGCCCAACGGATGTATGTCACAAATAAGATGGTTAATTTCCATTGTTGGACCAGACCGCTGTTTCTTTGATTGAACCTCCTGCGAACTACAGGCCTGCGTTTAGGAACTTTGTTTTGGACTCTCTTTCCTGCGTCTCTGCCTTGACCTTTCCTTTGGCCCGCAGTTCACCCTCTTGAAGTCTGTCTAATGAACATGCCCTCACAACTCAACTCAAGCATACTCTCCTCTATGAAGCTCTCTCTTAGCCCGCCACGAATTGATATTCCCTCAGTTCTGTGTAAAGGCTGGGATCTGTTCTGATGCGTTGGGCAACCATTCAGACTTGTCTGTCTGCGCCAGTTGTAAGATATCTTGAAACTCCACTCGATCCCTCCTCCCCACTCTGTGGTCCCACAGCACTCTGCAGGTATCTCCATCTTTGTTATCCTGGGTTTTCTTTGTTGGTTTTTCCTTTTCTGCTTCCCTACCTGACTGTGAGTCAAGAGAGGACAGGTTTGACTATCATTCATCTCTGTAGCTAGCCCAGGGCTGGCCACTAGAAGGTATCAATAATGGAGAGAGGGAGGGGACAAGGAGAGAGGAAGATGGGTAGAAGACGAGAAACATGGGGGGAAAGGGAGCTGGTGTATTTTGGGCCCATGTGCTGATCACCATGAGGAAGTGGCCGCAGGCTATAAAGCTGTCTTTATAGACACCTCCCCCAGCCATCTGCCCCCAAAACTCTGGCACAAGAAATCTCTGCCTTTCCTAGAAAAATTTCAGCTCCTATGCAAATGGTATATAAGTGTTGAGTATTATCTGCGTTTTGCATTTGGAAAGAAAAAAAATCTTTTGCACTGGCCTGTGTCTGTTTTATTGTCCGGCCCTTTGAGGCTCTGGTCTGTGAGTGTCTGTGCCAGTGTGTGTGGCTGAGAATGGGCGCTTTATGTGCAAAGGAAGCAAGGCTTTTTTTGGCCGGTTCTCTGAACCCAGCTGCCAGTCACAGGGCTGGCTGCCTCAATCCGCATCAAGGAAGTCTCAGTCTGTATTTGAGTCCTGTGTTAAGGAAGCCGCTGCCTTTCAGAGCAGGCCTCTAGGACATCCCTCGAATCGGGAGTGCCCTGGGCCATGGAAGGCTCGCAGCCCAAGTGCCAGGCAGCACAGAGGAAGGGTACAGAGCCTTTATGTGCCTTTCTCTTCGGGAAGCTCCGTGCTGCCGTGAAAAGGAATCAGGCTGACAGTGCAAATCTGCCTGCGAATCTTCCGCTGGGCGATCTCAGGCAGGCTTTTCGACCTCTCTGTGCCTCAAGTTTCCTCATCAGTAACATGGGGAGAACAGAATTGCCACCTTGATAGAGTTGCTGTGACGAATTGACACAACGCACCTGATCACGTTTTGTGAACGGAAAGGTTAAATGCATGTGTCGGTTTGTTAACAGGAGATCAAAATGGGGGTTTTAGCAGAGGCACCAAGGTGCGACATCGGCTACATTTCACGGGCGGGGCGGGGCCAGCCAAGCGAAGCCTTTACAAAAGAAAAACCCAAAAACCAGTTGCACACTTCTCCAAGCTCTTCACCACTTTGGAGGAGAGAACTGGGTTGGGCTGTTGAAATGTGGGGAAGAGTTTGTGAAAACTTCTTCGGAAAAGGAGTTTGTGCTTCGGCCTTAGCCCTTAGGCCATCGGGGACTCTCAGAGAGCTTGTGTCCTGTGCCCGGCCGTGGGGGGTGGGGGGCCTGGGTCTGGCGCATGCTCTTGGAAGTGACCGTGGCTGATGGCAGCAGAGGAAGGGAAGTAGGGATATGACCCTAGGTGGCAGGTGAGAGGTTGTAATCATAGGTGGTCACAGCAGGGACGTCTCCAGAAAATCTAAATGTCAACCTAAAACATCTGTCACACTCAGAGAGTGCAAAGCCATCCTTCGACAATACACACAACTGAGAACTTTTCTATCCCCCTTACCTTCTTGGAGGATCCAGAAAACAGGCTCGCAAGCTCACGGAGGAGCAGAAATGCTGGCCTATCAGGAAGAGGAGAGGAGACAGAGGTAACGAATGGAGGCAGTGTCCCTGAATTAGGACGATCACTGGACCTTCTATGACCTAACAGTGATTAGGAAACTCATGGGCCTGACCATATTCTCATTCTGGAGCAAGGAATAGATTGCACACAATGAGTAGGTATAAAGGGAAATGATAGGCCAAAAATAAGAAGTTGTTTTATAGGAATCTTGCTTGTTCGTCGTATTGGATACATTATTATCACTTATCCAGCACGAACCATGTGCTAAGCGCTGTGCAAAGCACTTTTTATATTCTCAAATAACCCACGGATGTAGGAGCTGTCCCCATGTTCATTTTGCAAAGGAGGGAACTGAGGTTCAGAAAAGTCGGATAACCCGCCATAGGTTGCAGGATGGGTGGGAAGGAGCCGGGATTGGGAGTCAGGTCGTCAGGCTCTAGAGTTGCCCTACCCCCTCCCACCTCAGTAGGCAGTGTCTCAGTAGGCAGATCAGACAAGGTATTTGGTGAAGGGCTAAAGTTGTCCTTCATGCCTCCAAGTGCACTCAGCTAAAAATACTTCAAGAGCGCACAGGAATTCTCAGCAATCCCTTTGGGGAGGGACTCTAAGGAGACATGCTGTTTTGGTTAGAATGACTTGGTTTTAAATATCAAGACTCACTCAGGCTAGCTTAAGGCCAACAGGGAACATGACCGGGAAGACACAGGGATGTGTTCCCATCGCCTGTCGGGACTCTCTCTGCCTCCTTCCCTCTCCTTTCTGTTTCTTACTCCTCCTCTTTTTCCCTCTGCACATTCCACAGTCCATTTTGCAGAATGTGGCTGCCTCCGATCCCAAGTTAGGGGCAGGCTCCTCAATGCCAGCTCTGCAGAGGCTGAATCCTGATGAGAAGTGCGGAGACAGTTTATATACAGTGAATATACACTGAGTACCTACTACGTGCCAGGCATTATCTTAGACATTTGGGATGTAGCAGTGAACAAAACAGGAGAGAAAAATCAAATCAAACAACTCCCGGGGGTGGGGGGGCGTCCCCTCCAGTGAGATTCTGATTGGTCTCTTTAGGGTCAGCTGACCTCTTCCCCTGGTCCGGTCAAACATGCCCGGGGGCGGGATCACAGAGTAGAGGCTGGTGGCTGGAAGCCCAGCCAGGAGACTGAGCTAGGTGTGGAATCCAAAGCTGTCAATCCCTGAAGCCATCCCAGCCAGAAGATTTCAACCTACAGTTGAGCTAGTTCTAGCAAAGTTTCAGCCCTTCATAGCGGCTGCTCTCCTCTGTTAGGTCCCACTGGCAGCCTCTCTCGGGAGGGTCCCCACCTCATCAGCCTCGTCCCTGGTCTCTTTCATGCCAGGTTTGATACACATTGTCCTTTATCCCACCCTTTTGTGTCGGACAAAGCCAGATCTTATTTCCCTGTTGCTTTTTGTTCGTCTCTCCTCCCTGAGTGAATGCCTTTCAGTGGGGAAATGGGGCGGTTTTGCCCTGCCCTGGTGCAGGCATCGAGCGGAGGCAGAGCGGGAAATGGGAGCCCACCCAGAGAAGAAACTATATACTGGGGCTCTTGTCCCCCATACGGTCCCTTCTGAGCCACTGACACTGCTTTGTACAGCTGGGCCTGGCTGTGGGGACCTGGCTGAACAGGGCCTTGTCAAAGTGTCCTCATCCTTCACTGTCCTGCAGGAGGGAATTACGGCAACCTGGACAGTTAGAGTCCTCCCCTGCTTCCTGTTTGATGGTCACTGTGATCAGCTTCGGTCCTGCCAGCTGCTGCTTTCCAATTGGCCGGGTTCTGGGCCTCCCACCTCCCTACCATGGGTACAGCCATTTTCTTTCTTTCCTTTTTTTTTTTTTTTTCTTTTTTTTCTTTTCTTTCCTTTTTTTTTTTTTTTTTTCAACATGAGCTACTGCACACTCCGTAATGGAATAGATTACATCAGACCCTGCATTTGCCAGCCTCAGCGCTAAGCTAACTTCTCAGAGGACACCAACCTGGTTTATATTGGGATGGAGTTCACAGTGCAGAATCCGCCCCCCCGGGGGGGTGTGGATTTCTGTGGGATCCCCAAGTATTGCCAGTTGCAAAGTGTGGCATTTTGAATTTTCCTCATGGTTAAGAACAGGAATGTCCGAGTAGGGGAGACCAGGATTCAATCCTGCCACAGCCACTTGATTTGCACAGTTGCTACGCATGTGACTCAACCCTTGGTGCCCCAGCGTCCTCATGTACAAGGAGGTTGATAGTAGTTTCCTCGTTGCATAATTTTAAGTTTGAAGTGGGACAATGTATGTCAGGTGCTCAGCCTGGTTCCTGGCATGTAGTAACGACCCAACACCCTGACGGCAACTGTCAATGCGTTCGTTACATCCCTCCTCCAACTCTGTTCCCCCCACGTAATCTCCACAGAGACGGTGGGCTGGAGCCAGGCTCTGGGGTCACACAGACCTGCAAGGTTGCCTATTCTAGGGTTGCCCTGAAGACTAAATGAGATAATGTACAAAATTCGAATAAGCACGTGTGCTATTAAGCATGTTCACACATCTTACTGATTTAATCATAGCACCTCCAAGAGGTAGGTACCATTATTCTACGGATTTTACGCACAGGGAGGCCGAGCCATCAACAGGGGCCTGACGTAATTGGCTCCAGGGTAGGAGCTAGGATAAGGATGAGGCAGGAAATGGGTAGAGAAATCATGTCTGTTTACCGCGTCAGTCCCACGCTCAGCCACACGGCCTGAAGTGCCTGGCACCCAGTAGGAGTTCGAAACAACGTGAATTGCATTTCTCCATGCTGCAGATCTGTAACAACAAGGCTACAGAGCAGAATGGGTGTTTGGGACAATATCTGTGTGAACCATTAGGGAGTAAAATCAAGCCGATGATACGACCAAGTAAGGTTGAGACAGCACCTACTGTGCGTCAGGGGCTCTCCTGAGGACTTGGCGTGTGTCATTGCAAATTAGTCGTGAGAAGCACCACATACGGTAGGTGAACACACCCCCGTGGTTTGTGTGAGTTCTGTCCCCTTAGACGTCTGAGATTCCTGATCTCACACGAGGGCCGAAAACCACTTTTTCTTAGAACTGGCAGGAAAGACTCTTGTGAGTGGCCCAAACTGAACAGCAAACAGGATGTGCAAAGATTTGGAAGGACAACCTTGTCATGGCCAAATTTCCAGCCTTATTTTCCACCGGTCCAGAAAAATATATGCACAGAGTAAAGCAGTATCCAGGCCGAGAACCTGGAGGTGTCAGTCAGGGACTGGCAGGAAACAGATGGCACACTTAAATTAGTGATTCGAGAAGAGTTTAATAAAGGAGCTATTTACAAAGATGTGGGGAAACCACAGGGGTAGTGCAGTTCCCTGGGGCCAGTAATAGCTGAGTGCTGTCACCTCCCCTAGGCCTGAAGGGAGAGGGGACAGAGCGGTGACCTGAACTGTGCCGAAAGGCCCACCCTGCAGGAGCTGTGGCTTTTGGTAGAGGGACCCAGCCAACCCACAGTGAGCCAGCAAGGCAGAGGCAGGGGACTAAATCCTGCAGCCTTGCTCTCCTCCCTCCTTCCCATCGCCTGCTCAGGCTCCCCATTGTTTGAGCCCAACCAGGAACCAGAGGGCAAGGAGGGTGGTCCAAAGATTCAATCCACCTAGATAAGCCTCCCCAGGGCACAGAGCAGAGTGGAAGAGGTGGGAGCGTGGGACTGGATGGACAAAGGGAAGATTTCTGGAACACTGCATCTCAGCTATAACCACAGAGGCCATTGACTCCCTGGGACATTTGCAGGCAAAGAGAAGTTTGGGACCTCCATGGTGGTGGCCCGTTTCTAGGTTTGTGGAGTGGGATGGTGGGTGCACATGCCTGGCAGACTTGTGCTGGCCAAGCCAGGAGCCTGACGTCACCCTCTGTCCCTTACACCTTGAATGGGGTCTCTTCACCAACTCGAATCGAATGGAGTATTGAATCTCATTTTTTCTTTATGGCTACACTCTTCAAAGCCAGAAATAGCCAAAGGGGACTTTGCAAGCCCAGGACTGTCTCTGACTGCAAACGCAGTCATGTCCTTTAACACGGGCATAAGTTTTACTTCTCCTATGATTTCGTTTCTGATATTTGTGTGTCCGTCCCATTGTCTAAAATATAAACCCCACAATGGCATGTTTTATTCAGCCCCACACGCCCAGAACTTGACACGAGGCTGGCATTCTGTAGGATCGCAATAAATATTCGTTAAATCTTTATGTCCTGTAGTCCTCGGCAGATTCCAATTTAACCAGCATTTATTAAGGCCCTACTACTCTTCGAGCGCTGTGTCAGGTCATTTTCATATCGATTCTCTAATTTAATATTCCCCACAGCCCGAGTTTCTTATCTCCATTTTTACAAATGAGGAAACTGAGGCTCAAAGAGATGAAGGAGACAGAGCCTGGATTTGAACAGAGTTCTGCTTCCCTGGCCTAATGCTCTTTCCTTTCCTGCTCAGATGGTGTCCCTTGATTGGTCACCGGACAGTTACTTCATGCATATGCATGAGCTGACTGCATGAATGAGCCCAGTGGAGCCCCTGTGTATGTGTGTGCTTTGCGAAGCTCTGAAAGATACCGATGGTGCTGGCCCGCACACAATGTTTGCCCCAGTTTGATGGCTGTAGCCAACGAAAGTGCTCCTGGGTATCCTCCCCAACAAGTCTACCTTACGCCTGTCCTGCAGTGTGAGCGTGAGATCAGGTCAGATGGGGGCTGCCCCTACACTTGGCTTTTGAATGCAGGAGCCCGGCTCTCTCGTACATAGCTTGCTCCCATTGATTCAAAACACACATATTTCTGAGTTTCCTCTGTTGACCATCGAAAACCGAAAACGGTCAGGAGCTTACCCTTTGGTTGTTCTGGAGCCGCCAAAATTCGAATCGGCCAATAAAATTCACCTGTCTCAGAAGAGTCCCCAGTATGCCCCCATTTACCAGGAAGAGAACAAAAGTTAAAAGCTGGTCCTTATGCATATCCCATGTGCCCTGAATTTGCATATTGGCCTCTCCATGTTCACAACGGCCCTAAAGGTGGGAACTGTTTTTAGTCATATTTTCCAGGTGGTGGGCCCGAAGCTTTAGGGTGGTGGGGCCCTTGTCGAAAGGCACACAGTTAGGAAGTGGCAGAACCAGGACTCCGGGCAGACTTGGACTTTTGGCTCTTGCCAAAAGACGGGAGCAGCCCAAGGGAGCTTTCTCCAGCTTCTAAGCCCGCTGGCCTCAATCACAGGTAGGATCACCTCGATTCCTTCTCATTACCTTCTGCCCTATTTTACTGAAGATTCAGGGCAGATTCAGATCTGGCCTAGAAAAACATCATTCTGACCCCTCAGAGAAAGAAAGAGAGGAATGTGTTTCCAGGCTGTTCCGTAGAACCTAAGGCACTTTCATGACAAGACTTTCTCCTTTTTGCTAATCCTCGGGACACTTTGTCTTCCCCTTCCTACGGCCCTGTCACAGCCTGCCTTGTTTCTGCCCTGTCTCCCCCTCTAGGCAGAGGGCTCTTCCAGGGTGGAGTCTGTGGCCCATTCGGAGCCTCCCGTCACACCCAAAGTCTCAGTGTCCATCAATACGTACGAGTACCCATTGTATGCCAAGTTCCCTATCAGACACTTTCATAGCTGTGACCGTGCTTCTATTTTGTGGCCACCCATGCAGAGCACCTTGGAGGATTAGCCCATTTTACAGATGGGGATGTTGAGGCCAGAGAGGTGAAAGAACTTGCCCAACGTCACAGAGCTAGTCAGTCAAGGACATTTGAGCACTGGCCTGTTTTGCCCCACTACTGGCCATCTTTCTGCAACATCACAGCTTCTGAGGAAGTGCTCAGTAGATGTTGGTTGAATGACAAAGGAAGGAAGGGAGGGAGGAGGAGAAGGAGGAATATTGAAAACAGTTCAAAGACAGCAAAATAAAAGAGAAACAATAGACTATGGCAAAGCAGTAAATTGGTAGAACATGAAAGAAATGGATCTAGGGTCTAACTTCCTTTCTTCTAAGGTCGTGAAAAGAAAGGCATACACTAACGATCAGAGAAAGAAACATGGAAGCAGCTGGAATTTTAGCTTCAGATGGATCTTTCACCAGGCTTCCTGGGGGGATGAGAAGACTCAGTCACAACATCAGGACGCATTACAAGGCACGTGTGCTCTATGTTGAAACGGTCATATTCTTTCCAATGAACTTGAGCAATTCGTATATATACAGTTTACATATATGTATATGCACAGAGCAGCTAGAGAAGTCACCACCGTTGGAGTTAAATGACCAAGGTTCAATTTCTAGGTCTGTCCTTCCCGAGCTGCCCAGCCTTAGGTAGACCCTCTTATGTCTATCAACCCCAGTTTTCTCCTCTGTAACATACGCTTCACAAGAGTCCTCATTTCACAGGGAGTTAGTAAATCTAAGTAAAATAGGAAATATAAGCCCCTACCAGGGATTTAGTTAAATGTTTCCCACATTATTGCATCTAATTAATTCATTTTATTCATTTAAAAACAAATTTTTTTTGAACATTTGTTTATTTTTTGAGAGAGGGAGGGAGCATGAGTGGGGGAAGGGCAGAGAGAGAAGGAGACCGGGGCTCCGAAGTGGGCTCTGTGCTGACCGCAGAGAGCCCGATGCAGGGCTTGAACCCATGAACCGTGATCATGACCTGAGCTGAAGTCGGACGCTTAACCGACTGGGCCACCCAGAAGCCTGTAACTGATTCATTTTAAATGAGGAAAAGGAAAGTAGCCTCCTCTGCTAGCAGCTCCAACACCGTACCTGGGATAGCACATGAGGCAATTCAGAGCAGTAGGGGTTTCCATGGGGTCTGGAGCCAGACTATTGGCGTCAAAACCTGGCTTTGCCATCGCGAAGCTGGGTGACCTGGGGCAACTTACTTAACCTCCTTTGGCCTCAGTTTTCTCACCTGTTAAGTGGGCATAACCATAGGACTTGCCTCCTAGAGTTCTCTTTTTTTTTTAATTTTTTTTTTTTTAACGTTTATTTATTTTTGAGACAGAGAGAGACAGAGCATGAACTGGGGAGGGTCAGAGAGAGAGGGAGACGCAGAATCTGAAACAGGCTTCAGGCTCTAAGCTGTCAGCACAGAGCCTGACGCGGGGCTCGAACTCACGGACCGCGAGATCGTGACCCGAGCCGAAGTCGGCCGCTTAACCGACTGAGCCACCCAGGCGCCCCTAGAGTTCTTAAGAAGAGTATGGTCCCTTGGAATCCTGCCTAGCACATAGCAAGTATTCAGAAAACGCCCGTTATTACAGTATTAGCATCATCATTTTTACGTTCTGAGTGTTTTTGTTAGGACTGCATTTCAGTTGTTGCGCCCTCTCCTTCACCCGCCCTCCGCCCACATCCCCACTGCTGAGCTGGGGGACCCAGATCTGCAGGGCAGAGAGGCATGACTTAGGCGAGGAGAGAGCCTCGTCGTCTTTCAGTGATGTCAGGAGGGTTCCTTATCAATAATTGAACAGTTTTTCCAGGAACCCAATCTAGAGAGTGCAGTGCCCTGGCTGCAGCAGGGCCTGGCTGGCTGGGGCCCCCGGAAGCCTCTGGGCACAGTGGGGATTGTGATCTGCCTGCTCTGTGGGCAGAGGGTTCTGCTTGCTTGCTGGATGGGCTCCTGCCGCAGGGTGAGACTTGAGACCCGGGCCTCACTGCAGGGCCTTCACACTGCCCCCAGGTCTTGCCCCCGCGGTCCTGTTCCAGCAGCCCCCAAATAGATGGCCCTGTTCTTCACCTGGTATGCTCAAGGGATCCCAGAGCCTGTAAGTCATTCTGAACACTGACCCCCACCACTGCTCACTTTCAAGTCACCCACAGGCCCTGATGACTTTGTTTTTAAATATAACCCAAATCTGCTCGCTTCCTCCCTCCATTTTCGTCTCCACCACCCTAGTCCAGGCCTGCTGGGGCCCCCACAGAAGCATCTTCCTGGCTTCCCTCACCTCCACGTGCAACCCCACCCCCAGCCCCAGGGTGTATACACACACACACACACACACACACACACACAGCAACTAAGAGTAATCTTTCTACGATGCAAATTAGGGTCCCGTCACCTCCGTGCCTAAAACGCCTTCACGCTTCTGTGATGCTCTCAGGAAAATATCAGCCCTCCACATGCACTCAAGGCCTGTGGTTAACCTCTGTCCAACCTCACTGGAAGCTCTTCATCCATGACCTTCCCCCCACCCCTCCCTCGTATCAGTCCCTGTCACAAAGACTTCACACCTCCAGGCCCTCACCCCTCTTGTTCTGTCTTCTGTGTCTGCCTCCTACTTATCACGCAGTTCTCAGATAACCACCTCCTCAGAGAAGCCTCTCCTGACCCTCCTGATCGAAATCAGTGACCCCACACCCCCACCCGCCTTCCCTCCATGGCCCCTGAATATTTCCACCGTGAGACTCATCTCGACCAGAATGATTTGGTCAACCTATCGGCTTCCTTATTTATAGTCCATCTCCCCCACTAGAAGGAGAGCCCGTGTGGACACGGATGCTGTCCGTCTTACAGCTGTATCCTTAGGACTTCAACAGCTCTGGTGCCCAGCAGGTAGGCAGTAAATATTTATTAAATGGATGGCGGGAGGCTGGGAGGGTGTGGAGTGTTGTGGAGCGAGCACTGGACTTGGAATCTCGAGTCCTAGGTCTGAGTACCAGCCCTGTGACCTGCTCTGTGTGTGTGTGCTTAAACCCCTCATTATACCTCTGAAGCTGCAGCTGGAGTCAGGAGACCTGGGGTCTAGCTGGGGCCCTACCACTTGCCGACCGTGTGACCTTGGGCCGCTTACCTTCTCTCTCTGGGCCTCCTTTCCCTTCGCGGTCAAATGGGGACTGTACTGTCTACTTCACAGGAGACTTGTCAGTGGAATGTATGAATGGAGTGTATGGAGCCGGAGTGTGGAATCCATGCATGAAGACAAAGTCCGGCACATCGTGGGGGCAAAGAGGGGGAACCTAGGGCCTGCCAGATCCTGTGGGCGTTCTGCACATAGCAGGGCAGATACATCCTGTGTTCGCACCACGGAAGCCACAGCCAGAAAAGCAAACAGCAACTATCCAGCCCCAAAGCCTTTTAGATGGTAACCCACTTCAAAGGCGCCAAGCCAAAGAAACCACCCCCAAAGTATGTGTTGCCTCCCTTTAAGGAGGGAGAGATCCTTCTGGACTTCATCGAGTTTCCCTTTTGGAAGGGGCTGCTAGGGAGCTCAGAGACACCTTGGAGCCTCAACCACAGGTTTTCCTCCTGCAGTGTGAGTGTCCGTTATGCAAACTGGATATAACCCAGTGGATAATTCATGGTATACAATTGGCTCCCCAGAGTCCCCTGGGGAACCAAAGGGGCCATTAAGTGAAAGGCTTTGAAGTTGTAACATTTGCTTTGAGACTTTGTCATAACACTGGCTGGAAAAGAGGATAAAGGAGATAAAAAAACATCTGTAAGATGTTTAGTACTAAAGTCAGAGCTGGTGGCCGTTAGGGGGGTGGCACTTAATCTGATAGCACTAAATCAGCTGACATTTCGATTTTACAGCTATGAACTCCCAGCTACAGAACACCTTTACTGCTGGGACCCCTGTAGGAAGAATTCTTTTTATTATTGTGACTCTCGAGATCTCTAGTCCAAAGCCCCCTCCTCCCCTTTTTCTTGTTTTTGCTCACATTGCAACAATTTATTTCATAGCCATGACCAGGAACTCATGGCTGCGCCGGGGGTTAAAGGCAGAAAGGGCCATCAATGCTTAGCATGCATGTTTCCACCTGCTTGCCAGGATGTTGCCTTTTTTTTTTTTTTTTTTTTTCTTTTTCTTATCTGTGAATGACATCCTGCCTCCATCAGATGTAGCCTGGCTATCTCTCACTCCTAAAGCTGACCTAGATTAAAAAGAAGCCCCTGGTTGGAAAAGAGGAGGAAACTTGCATAATGTCACTGCCTACCAGGTCCCTCCAAATACCCGACCGTATTTGAGGAAGGTAGGACTTATTCCACCCCACTTTTGTAGAGAAAAACAGTCTCAGTGCCATTCAGTAACTTACCAAAGGAATAGAGCCAGAAGGCGGCCACGCTGGATTGGAACCTTGATCTCCACAACTCTAAAGACTGCAATCCTCCACTGTCTGGAATCTTTTCTCAGGCTTCCGTTACTTCGGAGCCCGAAGCAAGTTTGAGCTCGCCACGTTTGCATTTGTTTGCAGACTGGGCTCCTGAGTTGTGATTTACTTTTCAGTGTCCATTCCTCATTTTGCAAGCAGCCTGCTCCAGACCTCTGACTTCTCTTAGTTGGTCAGACTTCTCATCTGTAACCCAGCCCACGATCCTAGCAGAATCCAGTCAAAATAAGTGATCTGCTCTCAGGGCTGCTTGAATATTTCATGGTGGCCTGGTTGGAGGCGGAGGACAGATCATTCTGCTCTGGGGGCAGGCGAGGCAGCTAATGGGTCAGCCGCAGGCACCAGATGTCCAGAGGCTGGGATAGATGACCCATCAGACGAGGCCAGCAGACGACGATGCTTCAGGTTAAACATCTTGCTAAGGATAGGGCTGCGTGTTTGTAAGAGGTCGTGTTTTTAAATGCCTGATTTAGGTGGTCCCTTGACCCTGGACTTGGAGGACAAGTTGGTTTTAGCATTGCTATAACCCTTATGGCCTTATAGCAGCCCTTGAATGATCTTCTAAGAAACACACACGTACCTACCCCCCAGAGGAGGCTGGTGGAGCCCCCAATCTGCAGGTGGGTAAATTTGCTGCCCACAGAATTTAAATGACATGCTCTAGCTTACCCTGGAGATAATGGCAATTCTGGGATCTGATCCTGACTCTCTCTGTCTCCACCTAAGAGAAGTGACCAGTGATTGGAAAGGTCTTGGGACATAGAGAGAGAGGGGAAACCTAGGTTCTCTTGCCATGTCTTCCACTCACTGCCGATGACCAGATCACGTTCCCCTTCGGAGCTGCAGCTTCCACTCCGAAGAGCTCTTGGGATCGACGATGTTATCGCCAACATGACTTTTCCTCCCAGCAGCAAATTAGGTGGGGGCTATGGCACAGAAGGCAGGGAGGTGGACCAGAGGGATGAGAAAGCCATTCTAATTCTGTGCCTGAGATCTCCCACTCAGAGACCATGGTCATCAGTCGTGGGTGGAGAAATGAACTGCAGACCAGGAACCTGATTGTATGTCAGCTGTGTTTTAAGAGTTCAAATGAGGAGGGGCGCCGGGGTGGCTCAGTCGGTTAAGCGTCCGACTTCGGCTCAGGTCGTGACCTCGCAGTCTGTGAGTTCGAGCCCCGCGTCGGGCTCTGTGCTGACAGCTCAGAGCCTGGAGCCTATTTCAGATTCTGTATCTCCCTCTCTCTGACCCTCCCCCGTTCATGCTCTGTCTCTCTTTGTCTCAAAAATAATAAATAAACATTAAAAAAAAAAAAAGTTCAAATGAGTTCAAAGGTGGGAGGTGCTTCGGGCTAGAAGGCCAGCTCTCCACTTCTCACTCACCCAGAGATGATTTATTGAGTGCCTACTGTATGCCAGGCACTGAGCTAGGTCCTGGGGACCCGAGATGAACAAGGCAGACGCATCCCTTACCTTTTGGGGCCTACATTCTAGTCAGGGAGGGGAGTACTATCCCTAAAAAAGGGAAGCTTAAGGAGTCACCAGGGTTCTTCAGGAAACAGAACGGGATGGAATGGAGGGACCAGTAGGAGGCATGTCCAGCAGAGAGGTGACGGCGAGTGACCTCAGAGCTGGACCTGAGGATGAGATGGAACCAGCTGGGAGGAGAGGGTCAGACAAGGCTACGTGCCCAAGTTCGGACGCCTTCAGCTGAAAGTAACAGAACACCCAAACGCAAGGTGGCTTAACTGATAAGAACTTTTCTGCCCTCCCTGAGGCTGTTTGTTCTTCTTGCATCATCTCCTGGGTCCCGTGAGGATCCACAGGGGCAATGCGCAGGAGCCTTCTAGCCCACCGCTCGGTAATTTAGGAGGTGCCCAATGATGCCCTCCTTTCTCTCTTGCAACTGGGGAAAGACTCAAACGTAGTTCCCCAGGGATAGAAAGGGCCTTTGGTTCCAAACCCCTTCCAAACCCACTGGGGCTCAGGAAACCCCATCTTGCATTTTGCCTTTGAGTCGCCAGTCCCTAGAAGCGGACCTACTCTGGATCGTAGCTTGGCCCCACCCACCATGCGGCCCAACGCGCTCGCTATTTCAGTCACAGTCACTAAGTGCTCCCATCCAAACCTCTTGAGGCTACAAGGTACCAAATGTTTTGAATTAATTGGCTTCTATTTTCCTTCCTGTGCATGTGCCTCGGTGCCTTTTTAGGGCAAGATTGACTAGAGGAATCCTTGCTGAATTCTGGAAGCCCTGATTCAAACTTGGAGTTAATTATCTCTAATATGCTGTGCAATTCCCTCTGCATCTTTTATGACATGGAGGGGAGGCACAATTTACCCAAGTCTATCATTTGAGGCTTTTAAAATTTTTTGCTGAAGGAAAGTTATTGGGTGTGCCTTATAAAAGTATCCATCCCATCCGTCATTGCATGTTCACGAGATGTTTATTGATATTGAGGACACGCCTCTGTGCCAAGCATTGCACTGGGTCCCTCATAATTCAGGTTAACTTCTCCCAAGTCTGTCAGGTCAGTAGTCGTATCTCCATTTGGCAGAGAAAACAACAAAACGATAGCAACAACAATAACAACAACAACGATGACAAAGTTCAGACTGAAGAGAAGGTTGGAAAAAAAAAACAACAGAATGAAGAGAAGGTTGGCATTTTTCATTCTCACCCCTACTTGCTCAGATGCACGCCTACCAGGAGCTGTGGACCTCCGTGGAGAGCAGTTCCCAATGGATTTCACTAACACGGTTTCTTCCTTTGCTCCCTTGGCCCAAGAGTGGGTCCCAGCCTCCCTTTGTTGCCTCACCATCCCTGGTGTGTCCCCTAACTTTCTCGGCACCTCTCTATGTGGTCCCTCCCCACAGATCGCTTCCTCAGAACCGTGAGCAGTGAGTGGCCTTTCCTCCAGGACCGTCGCTGATCCACCTGTGCAAGAGGATGCAGCTGACAACAAAATGGTGGCTCTGAGACTCCACATTCTCTGTCCACTGTCGCTGTCACGCTGTCCTCCTGCCCCTGTTATCCTGAGAACTTGTTTGTTTGTTTTTGAGGAAAAGAAAGAAGAGCGCCTCCTTGTATCTTTGAATGTCTCTGCAGTTTTTATAGGAAATTTAGAAGGAAGTGGACCTTTTTTTAGAATCCAGTGAGAGGGTGTGCGTTTCACGTCCAAAATTCTATTCCAATTGGCCCAACCGGGTGATTGCACCCGGTTCCTTTGAGACTCTTGTCCTACTGGAGACGCAAAGATGGCTGTGGGGAGCCATGGCAATTAAGTTTCCTAGGGGTGCCATTACATAATAGACACCCCGGGGGCTTAAAACAACAGATATTTATTGTCTCCCAGCTCTGGAGGCCAGGAGTCTGAAGCCAGTGTCAGCAAGGCTGTGTTCCCTCTGAGACTCTGGGTAGGATCCTTCCTTGCCTCTTCCTAGCTTAGGGTGCTGGCGGGAATCTCTGCCCTTCCTTGGCTTGTCACTGCCTCTCTCTAGCTCTCCCTCTGTCCTCACCTGGCGTTCACCCTGCGTGTCTGTGTGTCTCCTCTTCCTGTAGGGCGCTGCGTCCTAGCACATTAAGGCCGTCCCTACTCCAGCTTGACCTCAACGAATTACGCCGTCAACAGCCCTATTTCCAAATAAGGTCTCTTTCCAAGGTACCAAGGGTCAGGACTTCAATGTGGCTTTTTGAGGGATGCAATTTAATAATAGCAGAGCTATCACTGAAGTCCCACCAAAGGGGATCCCACATGGAGACTGACTTAGCAAAAATGATTTCAGAAAAGAAAAAATCAAGAGTTACAGTAAACACTGAAGGGCAACCTTTCCTTCCTTCCTACTTTCCTTCCTTCCTTCCTGCCTCCCTCCCTCCCCCCTTTCTTTTCTTTTCTTTTCTTTTCTTTTCTTTCTTTCTTTCTTTGTTTCTCTCTCTTTCTTTCTTTTCTTTCTTTCTCTCTCTCTCTTTCTTTTCTTTCTTTCTCTTTCTTTCTTTTCTTTGTCTTTCTTTCTCTTTCTTTCTTTTCTTTGTCTTTCTTTCTTTCTTTTCTTTCTTTCTTTCTTTCTTTCTTTCTTTCTTTTCTTTCTCTCTTTCTTTCTTTTCTTTCTTTCTCTCTTTCTTTCTTTCTCTCTTTCTTTCTTTCTCTCTTTCTTTTCTTTCTTTCTCCCTTTCTTTCTTTTCTTTCTTTCTCTCTTTCTTTCTTTTCTTTTCTTTCTTTCTCTTTCTTTCTTTCTTTCTTTCTTTTCTTCCTTTCTCTCTTTCTTTTCTCTCTTTCTTTCTTTTCTTTCTTTCTCTTTCTTTCTTTCTTTCTTTCTTTCTTTCTTTCTTGACTGTAGGCAATGTTTCTGCACATCAGCTCACATCAGTTCATGTTCCCATTTGGACTCACAAGGATGGCAGTGGTGGGGACTTGGAGAAGTACATGGTGGGGTGAATCATCATTCTCATAGACCTAACAGCATCTGCATGTGTGTTCAAGGTGTACGTATGTGTGCAGTGACTGGGGGATGTGGCAGACTTAAAAAAAATCCCCTTGTTTTATCTTTCAGAGTAATATTTACTGATCTGTGCCAGTCTGTGCAATATGCAAGAGCAAGAGTGCCAGGGTGGAGGGACAAGAGAAGGTTGGGGCAAGTGGGGAAGGGTCTGGACAAAGAGAAGCTTTGGAGAGGCATTTGACAAACGCAAGAATCAGCACTTCCCCCTCCCTCTCTCCCTCTCTTCCCCTCCCCCCCTTCTTTCCTTCCTTCCTTCCAAGAAGACTATTGATCTGTTTTATGGTCAGTGATTCCCACATAAACGAATATATAAATGATTTAACCAATTGGTCAATCAATCAATCCCGAATAAATATTTATTAAGCACCTATTATGTATCCTGTTGCAGACGATTTAAAAGGATATGCAAGTAAGGCATGGTGCACACAAAGATGACTGCTAACTTCTGCCTCTTCTCCCATAAAGAGTGGAGTCTATTTAGAATCTGGACGGGCCTGTGGCTTGCTTCGATCAATAGAATTCAGCAGAAGTGAGCTGTGTGACTCCGGAGGCTGGGCCTTAGGACATCTGCAATTTCTGCTTTCACACCTCTGGAATACAGAGATGGAGAGCCCTGGAGACAGAGGTCACGCATCGGCTCCCTCTTTCCTTAGCAGGAAATAGTCCTGAGCAGTGGCTAGGTTCAAATCCACTGGCCTCTGTTTTTTATTCTCAGAACATCTGAAGCCTGGGTGATCATTCCAATAAGCACGGTTGGTCACATCTCTACTTAAGACCCTTCACGGCATCCCCGTTCATCTAGGAGAAATCTACGGACCTCATGACTTGCTCCTTACTCCTCCAGCCTCCCCCCTCCCCGCCCTCCATAACATTTCCCTGTGAGTTCCGGGAATACACAGGTGCTACCATGCACCATGTTCTTACCTATTTCCAGCCTTTGCTCCCAATCCTCCTTTGGCCTGGTCACCCTTCTCCTCTTCTCTGCTCAGCCAATTGTGCCAAGGTTCAATTGTCACTTCCTCCAGAAGCTTTCCCATCTCAAGGTGCTGATCCTCCCATAGCTGAGAACACCCCCTGTTTACTGCTGGAGCCGCCCTGATCAGATTCCATTGTAATGGCCTGTTTATGTGTCTGGCTCTCCCACCGGACGGACGGAGAATTCCCTGAGTATTTGTGTCCTCCGAGCTGGCACAGAGCTGAGCTAGGGCTTTTCCCGTGCATTACCTCATTTCTTAGCTACACTATTATCATCAGCATTTTTATTATTGGTGTGACTTCTCCTTTTGTAACAGCGTGCTCCTGGGGCAACACTGTCCCCCCAATTCCATAGATGTGCTTCGGAAAAAGCAAACAAACAGTATTTCAGAATTGAAAAGCAAAATAAAGAAATAGGCCCAAAGTGTATATACAACTTCCTCTGGTAGTGGCTTAAGTGAGAGGACAATTAGTCCCCAGGTAGTGTTTACAACGAAAACAAGTCCCAGAGGACATATAGGGACCCTGAGGAGTAGGACATTGCACAGGAACCTCAGGGAGTTTCAGTGGAAACCAGCTTCTAGGAGGTAAAGCAGCTCGGCTTTAGTCCCTACCACCTTGATTTCAGACCCCCTTGCCCAAACTGCTTGCAGCCTGGGGGTTCACTCCCGTGGCATACCCCTGGGGGTGGGGGTGCCCCATGCCTCCGTCCTGGGGTAGTGTCTCAGCCTACAGAGCAAGGACTGTAGAGAAGTCCTATAGCGTCCCAGTGCAGGCGGTCCCACGGGAAAGCTCAGATTTCCCTCCATAAGCTCCCACCGTCGTATCCCTGCCCGGCCCCGAGGACTCCTGGCTACAGATTTGGGAGGTGGGGGTGAGGAATAAATGCTACTATATCCCCCACCCTCAGCATTGCAGGCTTTGGTCCCCGGCGGGTGTTGGGGGGGCAGGCCTGGGTGGGGGAACGTGCAAAACGCCAACTGGGACAAGTCTGGTGATACAAATAGGCGAACCGGGTCAGGGGTAAGGTGGTAAGGAATGGTGGGGAATGAAAAAAATTAGACCACTCAGCTCCTACTCATACTCGCCATGAGGGGATGTTGGGTCTGTGGCAAGAGCCTGTCGTGTTTCTTCAGAGGCACCTAGAAGCTGAAATTTTAACGTGACGTCTCCCCATATTAAATATTGAACATGAGTTTACAAAAACTTAAAAGATCTCTTACCAAGTAAAGCATAGGAGCACAGGTGTCCAGCTAGTGGCCTCTCTTCTACTGATGTGTTGTGTTCCAAATTATAATCCATATCTGAATGTTTGCCACTGCGGAACGTCACAGAATCAATCTTTTATGCCTCCCCAGTTCTGGGTCATTGATAAATTCATAGGTGGAATGAGGCGATGGAAAGATTTGAAGAGTCCGAAGAAAGTGCGTTTGAATCTCAGAGCCGCTGTTTCCTAGGTATGTGCTGTTCCCTGAGCTTCACTTTTCACATCTGTAAAATGGGGACAATTGTGACAGATCCTGTTGGTTACCGGCAAGTAGCCATCCCCTAACCCACCCCCAGCCCCGGTGTGTTCTTGCAAATAGAGAATAATTTTGTTCAGGCACTGGAGGAGCACAGTGAACTCAAGGAGACGAGCTGTGTTAGCTTAAGTCTTCGTCAGACTCTATCCCACTTTGCCCAGGATTTGCCTGGGGACACGCATGAGACCCAGGTTTGGGCAATGAATGCAGAAGGGAAGTCTGCTGAGGACGTTCCTGAGATACGTTTTCCTCCCTCCTGAAAGAGAAAGTGTTAAGGAGCAAAGACCCCCTTTCTGCCCTCACCTTGTCCTTTCGGTTTGGGACACTGCAAGGTGAGTATGATGTGAGGTGCTTACAGCCATGGCAG
This sequence comes from Panthera tigris, assembly GCF_018350195.1. Classification (NCBI taxonomy): domain Eukaryota; kingdom Metazoa; phylum Chordata; class Mammalia; order Carnivora; family Felidae; genus Panthera; species Panthera tigris. The sequence goes on from NC_056660.1 coordinate 174,906,497, forward strand.
CCATTTTAGGACCATGAGGGAAAGGGCAAGAGAATCCCAGAAATGGCTGCTCCACAGTCCTGGCCATATGGAGTCTGCTTCCAGACGTCTCATTAAGAAATAGCAAATGTCCTTATGGTTTAAGCTATTCTTTCTCAAACTTGAGTATGCATCAGAATCACCTGAAGGGCATATGAAAACACAGATTGCCGGCCCTACTCCCCGAGTTTCTGATTCAGTAGGTCTAGCGCGGGCCCAAGAATGGGCGTTTCTGACAAGTTCCTGTGATAGTGGTGATGCTGGCGAACCACATTTTGAGAACCACTCTTTAAGCCACTGTTAGCTGCCCATCCTAGGACTTGCTGATGAAAACCCCCAACGGATCGAATGACACTTGAGAGAGGCATTTGGCCATTCGTGGAGATACCATATGTATCGAGCTGGCAGACCTTAGTTTCTCTCGTTCTCTTTCCTTTTTATCTCCGGGCGTTATCCTACCGCTCCAACCTGACACAGGTCCAGCTTGAACTGAGAGTCTGCAATACGCCAAGGATGTAATTTCTCGAAATAACGTCCATTATGCTAACAGCAAAGACAATAACATTTCCACTACATAACTTCTTTTTTTTTTTTATAAGTTTATGTATTTATTTTGAGAGACAGAGAGAGAGCATGCGTGAGGGAGGGGCAGAGGCTGAGAGAGACTCCCAAGCAGGCTCCATGCTGTCAGTGCAGAGCCGAAGGTGGGAGGTGAACTCACCAACCGTGAGATCATGACCTGAGCCAAAATCAAGAGTATGACTCAACCTACTGAGCCAACCAGGCACTCTTCCACTAATGGAAGTTTGAATGGAAACCCTCACCTCCAGCGTGTTTGACAAACCTCTACGAAAAGCGCGTGATGGGACTGGCTTCTACCTTCAGGATAAAACGTCAGTTTGAACCAAATATAATCTGTTGGGACATAGCTCTGATTTTGCCGTGTAAGGACTTGTGATCAAGAAGTTCCCTGTACAGGTCTTCTCAGAAGCCTCCCACATGGTGACCATGGCCCTCTCTCATTGACTAGATTCCCATGCTTCATGCTCAGAAACCAGTGCAAACTATTTACCATTATCTCTCAGCTGAGACAATCTCCTCAGAGCACCCTTCCCCAGACCTGCCTGCTGTCCCCCTGGAACCATGCTTTTTCTCCTCTTTTTCCCTTTTCACAGACATCTCCATTCCTGCTTCCTATGTGCCCTTTTCTCATTCTCTAAGCCCCCCACGTTTGCCTTTTTCACACTGTGCTGGCCTTTTCTGCCCAGTAGGAAGGGACTCAGGGGAGGCAGCGTGAATCAGTAGGAACAGTCTGGAAAAAGCACCCTTAGAAAGCACCCCGCCCTGCTCCCAGTCTAGCTCTGGCCCTCTCTGGGTGCAGTCAGCAGGTCAAGGGGCCTTCCGTAGAAGCCAGTCTGTAAAACTTGAATGCCTATATCCATCACCTGGGGATCTTGCTAAAATGCTGATTCTGTCTGGAGGGAGGAAGCGCTGACATTCTGCAGGTACCATAGATGTTGCTGGTCCACAGACGACACTTGGCCTAGCAGAATTCCACATCCTAACTGCCAGATAAGGCAGCCGCTAGTTGGTGAGTGGTTGCTGAGCTCCTGAAATGCGGCTAGAGCCAGCTGAGATGTGCTGGCAAAGCGGAACAGCACAACAAGGGCAAATTTCTCATAAATACCTTTTTATAATTGATCGCAGAATTTAAATGCCGCATGTGGCTCGCATCTGTGACTCATGTTGCATTTCTACTAGAGATCACTGTTCTAGATCATGCTCCGTACTTGGGGACCAGGGATGTCGTGCTCAAAAGGCTAAGAGCCCATTTCTGGAGACTGCATAGACTCCTTCCCCAGGTCTGTCCTCCCGAAGGCTGAGCAAGCTGCCCTTATGCAAACCCTGAAGGCCAGGGCAGGCCGAAGTGCAGCTGTTGGTGGCGAGACGGGGCGGACGATGGGGTCAGGACACCAGGCTGGAGAACCCTCAGGCGTTCGCCTATATAAGGCCCATCTCGGTACAGGACAGAGAACAAGACTGGGGTTAGGGGCCGCTTGGAACCAGCCTTCCTATGTCACCAGAGTTAGTCACAAAATCTGGAGGCGTCTGCGATCCCTGATTTCATCTTGGCCTTCCAGATTGCTAGGCACATATATTTGTCAAGGTATGTGGATAGAACATATTTTATTTAACAGTTTGTTAGCTTGATTTATAACTTCTAATATTTAGACATACGATATGTGGGCCTCTGTTTGGGCTCTGGCCCTGGGCAAGTGAGATAATTACGATACAGCTTTGTGAGGGACCATTAGTTCAGTGGGGAGAACTTAAACCCATTTATTTTTCCATGGCAGAAAGGCAGGAAGCATATTCCAGGCATCCAGCTGTTGGGTCAGGGATGCTAGTGAGCAACACAGCCAACCAGCTTTGCCTCTCTCCACCGGCTCACATTTGCAGCCATTGAGCATCTGGTGGCTTCCTTAGGGTAAGCGGAAGATTGATTAAATACTGTGAGGGCCCAGGCTGGGCCCTCCTTCTTTTGAGATGCCCGCCAACAGCATCACACATAAGACACAGGAACGCTTGGGACGCCTGGGTGGCTCGGTCGGTTAAGCATCTGACTTTGGCTCAGGTCACGATCTCCCAGTTCATAAGTTCGAGCCCCACGTCGGGCTCGCCGCTGTCGGCTCAGAGCCTGGAGCCTGCCTCGGATTCTGTGTGTGTGTGTGTGTGTGTGTGTGTGTGTCTCAAAATTAAATAAACAAGCATTAAAAAAAAAAAAAAAAAAAAAAGACAGGAATGCTTGGATTTGAATGCAGGTGATCCCCTCTGGGTCTAAGTTTCCCCATCAGTATAATGGGCTTGATGATAATAATGCAAGAGGAGGGCTCATAGGAAGATGAATCAAGATACTATTTATAAAGGACCTAAAACCATGCCTGGCTCAGCCTAAGTGTTCTACTAATGCCTGTTCTTACCGATGCCATTTACAGCTGGGGCATCAAAAGTGCAGAGAAGTGAGGTAGTCTTGCTTGAGGACAACACCTAGTTTAGCGACAGAGCTGAGGTCCAAACCCAGCTTGCCTTCATTCCAAAGCCCGTGCTCTTTCCTGCTATCACGTGCCTCTCACACGTGAGTATTTCTCAACCACAGAGATAAATTTGTCTCCTCTTTCATGTGGGGTGCGTTCCCCGAGCTGGAGAGAGAAGGCTAAAAATACCACCGGGTGTAAATCGGATCCAGTAAGAAGGGGTGAGCTGTGGTTGGGTCGGGTCTGGAAGGAAAGCCCCCTCTCCCTGCTCCCCTGCGATGTTTCAAAGGACTTTGGTCTGAAAACGCACCCGAGCCTGTGATGAGCTTCTGAAACCAGCGCTGGGGTGACAGAGCAGGAGGTCTGGCCAAGGCCCTGCGTCCTCTTCCGTAGCTTCTCCCGTCGCCTCTTTCGGGCTCTCTCCCTGTGCTGGACATGTTCCTTATCCAGCCAAGCCAGTGCCCTCTTCAGGAGCCCATGCACACGCCCGGGGGCAGATCTGCCCCCGACTGGCTTGCTCAAAGTTCCCCGTCAAAGCGGCCCCCGCCCCCTCCCCACACTGGCCCACTCACTCTCTAGCACCGTGCCCCTTCGTGTTCTGTACAGTACTCAGCTCAAGCCACCCATTTCTGTGTCAATCTGCCCCTCTAGCACGTGAGCCCAAAGATAGCAGGCACGGCGTCATTTTCGCCCACTGCTGTCTCGGGAGCCTGCAATATGTCTGATGCCTCTTCATCTTCAGAAATATTTTTTGAATAAATAGATGTATGCATGTAGGAATGAAAGAACAGAGGAAGGAAACCTCAGTTCTGGCCCCCACTCTGCGCCTTGTTTGCTGTGTGACCTTAGGACAGTCGCTTTGCCTCTCTGGCTCTCATTCTTCTCAATTATAGAATGAGGGGGTTGCACTACATTAGAAAGTCTTAAGGCTTACTTTGTGGGTTGCACGGAAAGGTTCAAGCAGGAAAGTCACGTGCTCATATTGCATTAAAAACGGAAAGGAAACTACTCTGGGATCCGGTAGAAAGTGGATTAAAGGTGCCCATTCCGGAGTCCAGGGAGTAGCCAGAGGGCTGGGACAAATATACAAGCCAGAAAGAAATGAGTCACCCAGGTTTATCAGAAGATAGAAGATAAAACTCCCCAACTGTCTTAGGTGACACACTCCCCAGGAACCCAAGCCCACTATAGAGTCGTCTATGCTGTGGAGGAAGCTTCTCTCTGTCTCTGTCTCTCTCCCTCTCTCTCGGACACACAGTTATGTACACACACCTGCACCTTCCCCTTCCCCCACAACCTGCTTCATTATCATCTGGATTTGTCAGATTATGTGATTTCGGCAGATAAACAAATATGTAATATTTTGATAAATCATCATCCCAATGACTATATATAATCGACCCCTTTCTATGGGCATCGTATAATGAGACATTAACTATTAAGTATGTACAGTAATATAATACATTACAATAATACAGTAAAGAGTAGCAAACTATGCATAGAGACCAAATCAAGATTAGGCAGATTTAACAGATCAGGACCAGGAAGGCAGTGATAAGATAAACAAGCAAACAGGGGATTCTAGGCTTTTATCAAAGTCTAGCCACAAATTGGGCTTTGAGCTTCCTAGTGGCCAGAACAAAAAGGAAACATGACCAGCTACTTTATTTACATTATGTAAGGAATAAGCATGCTAATATCTCAGGAGAAAAATTTTCCTTGACACCTGACTTGGACAGAAGTATCTCACATGGGTTTTTATCGAGAGACAACTAAGCGATGTCGTGTGCATGTTTCCAATTAAAAATACAGAAACTGGTGTAGTAGAAATCATTTTACGAGAGAAATTTCTTTTAAGTAAGCTCCACGCCCAACGTGGGGTTTGAACGCACAACCCCGAGCTCAGAAGCCAGGTGCTCTACCCACTGAGCCAGCCAGGCGCCCTGAGAGACATATATTTTGATTAAGAAAAGGAGACATAAGGAGGAAGAAGGATGGGGCTGCTTATGCATCAACAACATGTGTTTGGAGTTGGGTTTATAAATTAATGAATCAAATAATCATAAGTCTACAAATGAACTCTCCCTCTCAGCAGGAAAATGAACAAAAAGAACTACAGTTTACTGAGTCTTTACTGTATGTCAGGAACTATGCTAAGCAGGTGACCTAAATGAGCTCGGGTCCTCCACCAGCCCTGAGAGGTAAGATTATCGTTCCACCTACTGATGGGTTTAGCGACTTTCTGTACCTTGCTGGAGATCAGAGAGTTCTTAACACTGGTCTTTCCGACCCCAGATTCCTGCTCTGAAGCATGAGACTCTTTCTCTGTGGGGGGAGTCCGTTAAATGCATTGAGGGTGGGAGTCATGGTCACAAGGTCAATTTTATTCCATATCAAACCAAAAAGGAAGAATCGTGCAGGAGACTCCATCCCAGGATGAACGTACCAAAGTGTCCACATCAGTTTCAGAGGGAGAAACTGATCAATCCAGCAAGGTGTACCAGGATGCACCAGACTGTGATAACACGATGGCATTTTATCCGGAAAAAAATAAAATGCCCATTATCATCAGGCAGAAAATATGTTGCCCTCACATTGCTGGGAGGGAGCACAGGGCAAGCCCCGGGCAGCCAGGCTGTGTGGCAGGACCCTACTCTCCTTGATGTTGTTCAAGGAGAGTATATTGCATCATCATGATGTCCTCACTAGAAGACAAAGTCTTAAAGTTACAAATTCCGTTGTTTGGAGAAAACATCCACAGAGGGGTCCGTGTCCGCACTTACACTCAAGTGCAAGTGTGGCTTCTGGAGTCGGGAAGAATGAAGTTCAATTATTTGGCTGTGCCTAATAGAGACGGCAATTGTCTCACCCTCTCTAATGATAATAGCTCTGACCTCACAAGATTATTGTGAGGGTGAAGAAGTGAGATGCTGCTGGTTGAGGGTTTTGTCCCGTGTCCGGCACACAGCAAGTGCTTAAGAGATGAGAGTTTTAATTACTCACTAGCTTGGATTACAGCCCGTCTCTGAGCCAGTCACGCTGGCCAGGGGGGATGTTGTACTCCACTTGGCCGGACCTGGGTCAGACCTCCGTTCTGAGAGTTGATACTGACGGCTATGTGGGCTGGGGGTTGTGGGAAGGCAAGGGCGATAGCGTGGGAAGCAGTGATTAGGAGACCACCGCAGGTATCTAATTAAGAGATGATGGTGGTTGACCAAGGGTGGCGACTGTGACACTAGAGAGCTGACGTTCAGGCGTTTTGTGCTTCTGGCAAGCCGTGAGCCATGAGGACTGAGGGCTCTCAGCTCTACTAGGAGCTCTGCTGCTGCTTCTTCACGTGGGATAGGGACGGAAAACACCAGAGGAGCAAAGGTGAAGTAACATACGCCACGGGTTCTTGCAGAAACCAAATAACAGGCTATCCTTCCCGCACCAGATCGTGCCACCAAATAACCCCCTTCGTGGATCTTGGATTTCTAAGAAAACGCATGCCGTAGAGGAAGGGTGTATAGTTAAGCCAGAAGCGGGCTCAAGAGCCCAGTGCCAGTCATGCTAACCGCAGGCGACAGGCAGCCCTTTATGCACGGGGTATTGGTACTGTCTTCCCCAAGCCTCTACTGCTCCTCCTTGATGACAAGCAGGTCCTTGGGTTTCAAAACAGGAAGTTGCCTGACTTGGGTTGCTGTTCTTCTTGGCAGCTTCCCTTCCGGGCAGCCCCTCCTTCAGACAAATGGAGGCAGCCATTCTGTAAAAAGTGAGACACATCCTTTATGGAGCGCTGGGGCCGGAGACAGAATGTGCCATGGCACTGATTAGGGCGCCCTGGGAAGGGATAGCATGAGCTTCAGCCTGGCCCATCACCTCTGCACAAGGCACACTTGGGATTGATAAAGCAAGCATCACACAAGAAGGGAAAGGACATGACAGGCACTGAGAGCCAGCCATGAACCAAGCATTGGGTTAAGACATCTTATCTCGGAGATGCCTCTCAACAACGCTAATAGGTGGGCATCGTGTCTCTCACTTGACAAGCTCCGGGTTAGGATGTGGCACAGCCAGGACTCACATCTCTATTGGACTCCGAAAGCCCGTACTTTCTTATCCATCACCTGGTTGTTTTCACCTCTGGAGCGTCCCCGTGACTCCAGCTGGTATTTTCCCCCACTGATTTTTTCCCCACTGATTTGCAGTCAGAGACCATCAGCATCTATTGCCAGGAGATAAGAACAGCCTTGTAGCTGTGTGCACACATACACATATATGCACGTACTTTGCATATTGTAGCGGGTTATGAAAACGTTAGGGCTTATCAATGAGCAGCTCTACCATTTATCCTACCAATTCCTCTCTTAAATTCGGACAGTCTAATTTCCTTGAAGTCAGGAAGCGTCACTATCAGTTTCATCCTGTTCACCCAAAAGATAGTCCCCCGTCAGTATCTCATACACGGCAGGTGCTTGCTGTATGTTGCTTAACCGGAAATGAATTGAATTATGAATTTTATCTGCGCTTCACAGTTCTTTGGAATTTAAGGGGAGCTGGTACTCCACAAATTTTATTGCCTTGTCATTGTTAAAGAGCTTTTCAAAGGGGAACATTTTCTTTAAACTCCAAAAGGGTTAGTAAACATTAGTTTGAAAGAGTATAAGGGCATGATATTTGGGCTCATTTCTCAGAAGGGGGTTTCATATCTAACACATACATAATTGTGTTGCATCCAACACAATATGCTTTTCAATTTGGCTTTGACGAGAGCCTGACCAACACCCAAAGGCCTCTCCAGCTTGAACTAAGGCTTGTCTTGCCAGAAACCAAAGTTCCCAGCCATTAATCAATGTCTAGTCCCTACCATGCTGAGAATAGACCACTTGCCTGTAAAGATGTTCAAGGAAACTGCCCGTGGCTTCCAGTAACAGCTAGTGTGAGTGGGAAAGACATAAATTATTAGAGGGGTGGGGCTGAGTGGACAGAAAATGAAGGACCATTGTCAATAGTTTCATCCACAGCAGGGTGTGATTTTTAGAAAAGAATAGAATAGAATAGAATATTAAATATAACATAAAATACAAAATAAAAATACAATGAATGCAATAAGGCCAATGTCACTTTCCAGTTCCTCCTGGATTGGACTTCAGACAGTGATTCTTTGCTTCGGTCTTTTCTATGAGGCAAGATGTGATTGCAACCGAAGTACATTGATTAACCCAAAATAACTTTCCCTCAATTTGTTGGATGCTCAAGGATACTCTGGAGACCCTGCTTTTGTTTTGAGTTAGCCATTTGGGAGCTTGGCGCTGATCCTTGGGCAACCATTCAAACTGAGTGAACCAGAAAAATGTCAGGAACTACACAAGGACATATAGTACAGTTTAATTAGTTTAGAGAGAGGGCGGCCCCCCCCCCTCCCTAAACATCACTCCAGCAAATTGTTTTTTTTATGGTCTTGTTAAAATAATTTCATGGTTGCAGTTTTGTTCTCATGCTAACTGAGCAGGACCGCGTGGGTTATTAAAGAGGGTAGTCAGTGTGGCAAAGGTGGGTGCATTCTCTTTGCTTTTAAAAAACATAGAGGTCTAATCACCTGGCTTGTGGAATAGCATATTAAAGAACCCAATCTTGAATGTCAGCGCCAGGCTGAAGCTCCTCTTAATAATAGTCGCTAGCTAGGAAACTCATCTGCTGACTTTAATCAGGAAATTTTCCATAGTAACCGAGGCTGCCCACGGGTAGCCCGGCAGTGGAGATTTTCATTCCATCACGCACATTTTTCTGTTCATCGCGGCAGGGAGAACATTACTTACCGGAACAGGTGAGCAGAGCTATGCTCTCTGGGAATGGAAACCTTGCTGTTCCTCCCCCTGAAGACAACTCCTCGAATTGATTGGAGAAGTGTCCAGTTTAAAGGGGGGCAAGTCCCCTCGGTTTCAAGAGATTGGTCTGTGGCATCTGACACGAAGCCCTCAAGTCTTTCTGGTATCACTTTGTCTCGTCATATAAATCATGTGGTCGTGACGGCAATCGGGGCAGCCCCTCTGCCTTACGTGGGAGCTAGACTCTGATCGCAGACGTGTCACCTCCTTGCTGAAGAAATTTCCGTGGCTCTCCATGGCCCATGGGACAAAATTCAGATTTTTTGGCCTACTTTTCAAGGTGGTTCCTAATCTAGCCATAAACCATTTCTGGCTTTATTTCCCTTTCTCCACGCCGCCTGGCTACACCGAGTGGCTCTTTGGAGCATCCTTGACAAGGCTCTTCCTACGACCTTAGAATGCCCTTCCACCTCACACCCATCGGGATGGCTACTATCAAAAGACCAGAAAACTAACAAACGTCAGGGAGGATGTGGAGAAATTGGAATCCCGTGCACCGTTGGCGGGAATGGGAGGGCCGCTACAGAAAATGGTACGGCGGTTCCTCAAAAAGAATTAAAAATGGAAATGGAATTACCGTATGATCCGGCAATCCCACCTCGGGGTACATACCCAAAAGAAATGGGAGCAGGGTCTCGAAAAGACGTTTGTACGCCACATTCACAGCAGCATTATTTACAACGGCGAAAACGCGGAGGTACCTCAAGTGTCCAATCAGCGGATGAAGGCATAGACAGCAAGTAGAATATACATACAGCACAGTATTGTCCAACCTTAAAAAGAAGGACAGTCTGACACCTGTTACAACAGGGATGAAACTCGAGGATGTTATGGTAAGCGAGATAAGCCAGTCACAAAAGGACTTACACCGTACTTAGGTGAGGTACTTCGAGTCGTCAAAATCAGGGATTGAAAGGAGAATAGGGGTCGCCAGGGCCCGGGGGGGGGGGGGGGCAGGGAGGAATGGAGAGTTATTGCTTGATGGCTATAGTTTCAGCGTTGTGACAAAGGGAAGAATTCTGGAGATGGACGGTGGTGATGATTGCACAGTATTATGAATGTGTTGATACCCCTTCACCGTATCCTTAAAACTGGTTATGATGGTAAATTTCTCTTATACGTATTGATAATAAAAAAGAGTTGGGGGGAGAAAAAGGAAAAGAAAGAAGAACGTCCTTCTCCGTGTCTGTTGGACAAAGTCCTCTTCATCTATGATGGTGCGAGGCAAAGCTCAAATAGCATCTCCTATGGGGGCTTGCCGTCCATGGGGAAGGGACACCGAGGCTGCCCCCGCGGCAGTGGGCATGGCTGCCTCTGATTGAAGCTTTCCTGACGGTGTGCGTGGGCCTCTGTGTGTGGCTGTGTAATAGAAAACTGCCTTTTAAGCCATCTACCCTTCGGAAGAGATGGTGACAGCGACTGCCCCGAGCCTTGCTACTGTAGGTAAGGTTTGCTGCATCAGAGTCAGGTGGGACTTTATAAGGAGGAGCACTTATCTCAGGCCCAACCCTCAGATCCACTGAATCAGAATCTGCCTCTTTTTTTTTTTTTTTTTCAACCAAAGCTTCTGGTAAATCATTTGTGCCTTTACGCATTAAGCCCTGGTCTAGAGGGCCCAGCTTCAGGAGGCACATCTTTAATTCCTCCGTGGGACCCGGTTACGCGGCAGAGGCAGCATGAAACTCCTTATGGGTCACACACACCTGAGCACTCTCTGAAGCCAGCGTATGTTTTTCAAGTCCTCCCAAGATAGAAAACCGTGGGCTCAGCCCAGGGGTTCTATAACTTGAGTGTCGTGTCAGAATAACTCCAAGGGCTTGTTCATCCCTCTTCCGCGTTCCTGAGGCAGTAGATCCGAGGTGGGGCTCAGAATTTGCATTTCTAGCCAGTTTCTGCGTGATGCCAGCCCTGGACGCTGCCTGCGGAGGGACTACACGAAGGGCTACTGGCTTCGCGCCTGGGAAATACGTGTCGGATGTACGAACTGACGGAGAATTCGAAAGAGAAAATAGATCCAAGAAGTGCCTAGGGTTTTAGGGCTCAGTTGTGTAACTTGCCATCCCCAAACGCAGGGGTTCAAAACAGCAATAATGCATCATTTCTCACGATCCTGGAGGTTGACTGGACTCAGTTGGGTTGTTATCTAACTCCACATGGTGGAGCTGAGGGCTGGAGTTACAACACCCAAGACGGCCTCTCACCCGCAAGGCCCCTTCCCTTGCCCGGGTTCTCACCCCTCAGTAGTCTGGCCTAAGCTTCTTGGAAGCAGCTGGTTTCCAAGGGGGAGAGCACGGAAACTGTCAGTTTTCCTTTTAAGGCCCGGGCTTGGAAGCCCCAGAGGATCACTTTGCCACCTTCTATTGGTATCAACCAAGTCTCAAGGACAGCTTAGATTCAAGGGGAGGGGTGCTAGACATCACCTCTTAATAGGAGGAGCAGCAGAGAATTTGTAGCCATCATTAACCCACCACCTCTGGTTTATTACAGAGAATACATTAAGGGACCTACTGAGAAAAACCTACAACCCTGCTAATCGGTCAGTTGGTCACTGTAGTGATACGTACTTCAGCCATTGTTTGCTTTCCATGCTGGACCTCCAGGGCTGGGGATTCAGTGGGGGGACATCAGCTTTGCTCCATGTTCCTGCTCAGTCGAGCTCTCCTTGTGATCTCATGTTCTTTTGGACGCAGGCTTTTTACCTTTTCATCCATTGCACCGAAGACGGAAGGGGCTTGGGCGAATCGGTTTGCGGGTACAAAACACACCACAGAAAGTTCTGTAAGACTCACATCCTGAGGTAGTGAAAGCTCTTGATTAGCGCAATAAAACACCTATGAATCCCTTCATCCTTGATCATCAGATGGTAAAAAAAAATAAGAGAGTTTGGCAAACGAATGACAACTTGATTGTCCGTGACCCATGGTCCGTTCGGTTGGGAGCTGTTATTAGTAATAGTATGATTTGGGTTTTTAGGACTTTAATAGTAAATGTAACAGCCATACTTTCTGTAGTCTGCAGAGCCCTTTTTCAGGGGCGTTATCACATCTGATCCTTCATAATCCAGCAAGTTGTATTTAGCCTCATCCTACAGATGAGGAAACTGAGTTCCTAAGAGTAGAAGTTGCCCAAGGTCATGATGACTGTAAAACTGTTGGAATTCACACCCAGGACTCTCAGCCACGAGCCTTTCCCAAGACTTATTTCAAACACTTCCTTCCAGGAAAAAAGCTTAATTGAGCGTGCTGTAGTCAACCTAACACGGTAGGAGGAAATACGATTTAATCCAGATCTCGTCAGCAGTATTGTCGTGTGAGAGCTTCTTAGAAACGCTGAATCCTTGGTCCTAACCCAGATCCGCATTTTAACAAGGCTCCAAGTGATTCGTCCATCCCCAAAAGTTTGAGAAGCACAGATCTAGGACACAGTTTTGAAGTCAGACCGGCTGGTGTCAAATCCTGCGGAGTCTCTCCTAGCTGCCTGATGTGGGCAATGAGTTCTCTAAGCTGCAGTGTGTTTATCTGTAACATAGTGATTAAGGAAGAAAAAAAAAAATCTGCCCTCCCAAGGTTATTGTAAACACTCTACGAGTTAATGCAAAAAAAGTGCTTTGCAGACGGCCTGGCTTATAGTAAGTGCTCAGTAAATGTGAGCCACTATTATTATTGTTAAAACTAATAACCTTCCTGATCAGCCAGCCAGATGGTCCGCAACTCCCTGCTGTGAAAAGCAAAACTCTCCCTACATACTAACTGCAAAAGAAAGAAGAGACAGAGCCCTTGCCCTTGAGATGCTCTCCGAGCAATGAGAAAGGGAGGACAGACACACAGAAAAACAGACAAGCGGAGTTCTCCCACAGAACGATCCCCATGGAGCCCGCACTCTCGCAGGCGAGATGGGCTGTTTGATGAGGTGCCACAGGGGAAGAGGAATGGTTCCGGAGCTTGTTAACTAACTGATGAGTCAGGGGTGACAGCGACTGAAGCGTGAAGGTGGGAATACACAGACCAGGCTCAGCGTGGCAGGGCCACCGGGGCAGACTTCCCCTCCCCCACCCGTGAGAGTGCAGAGCTGGTGGAAGGGGGCAAGCCCCGCGGGGCAGGGCGGGGGGGGGAGTGCGGGGTCAGAGCTGGTCTTCCCCGGGGCAACAGGGGACATTGGGCCTGCAGGGCTGACTAAGCCAGGATCTAGAGGGCAATGCCCGGGCTCCAAGCCCTGGGGCAAGAAGATCGATTCCAAATCCAGAGCCAGTTATGGTGGAATGGATGCCAGCAGCTAGGAGGACCCTGGTGAAGACTCAATTTATGTACCAGAAGCTGGAGCAGGGTCGGAGTAAGGGTCAGGGTCCGAGGGGCTGCCTGGAAGCATGATACCGATAACAGTGGCAACTGATAAAATCGAAACATAACAATAACATTGACCAAGGGCTTGGCACACACCAGCATTTCCTAGTATTAATTCACTTCATCCTCACAAGTATATGAAATCAATCCTTTCTTACTACAGAACTGAGACATAGAGATGGTAAGTTATTTGCCCACAGTCACGCTAATAAGTGGCAGAGCCAGGCCATTTGGGTCTCAGAAGTGGCCTTTTTGGGGTGCCTGGGTGGCTCGTTCGGTTAAGCCTCCGACTTCGGCTCGGGTTATGATCTCACGGCTCGTGGGTTCAAGCTGCACATCGGGCTCTGTGCTGACAGCTGGGAGCCTGGAGCCTGCTTCGGATGCTGCGTCTCCCTCTCTCTCTGCCCCTCCCCCACTCACACTCTGTTTCTCTCTCTCTCTCTTAAAACTAAATAAACGTTAAAAAAAAATTTTTTTTAAAGGAAAAAGAAAGAACTGGCCTTCTTAACTCTTAAACTAGATTGAATATCAGCTGGTCTTTGGCGCTGGTCTTTTGGGGACCAGGGGGAGGGACTTGATGTGCGAGTTGGGTCCACCTGTCTCAAGGAGCCTGGGCGGGGGGGGGAGAAAAGCCCACTTATCTTCCAAGATTCAGGATGACCTGTGATACTATCTTTTGAAGAGGTGGCTACCCCAGAGATGAGGACACCCCTAATTTCTCTTTGTCTTACATTTCAGGTTCCACAGGGCAGATACTGGGAAGTACCCAGTCTGGGGCACACACAAAGCCAGGCTCTGAGAGATACAGATGGGTCAGGCACTATTTTAACCCCGAGGCTAAAATACTCTATGGTCTCATAGAGGCTGTCACAGCAACATGTGCCAGAGAGATGCAAACCACGGAGGGTCAGGAGAGGATGCTGTGGCTGTAACTTTCTTCTCGGCCAATGAAACCAAGATGGTGGAAAGATTGGTACTATCCTTCTCGTGTCTCGTTCCGGCCATGTCCTGGTCCTTGTGAGTCTTTTCCCCAAGCCAATTTGGTCCTAAGTTGCTTCACCTTCTCACCTTCTGCGATTTCTTCCCCAACCCCCTCAAGTCTCTTTATTTACGAAATTCACAGATCTACTCCCAACTTAGGAAGAAGCTTTGGCAAAATCTCCACTCATCCAGTATGCGGTTAGAAATAACCCACGGGCCAAAACAAGCCACGAGCAAATTGAAGGCAAAATGAGGCAAAATGCCCTACACAGCAGTGGGAAAGAGGCTTGGTCAACAGTTTGTAAGATCTTTGGGCAAATCCCAGCCTCTGACACCTATTAGCAGTGGGATCCTGAGCAGTGACTTACCCTTGGTAAGCCTGAATTTCCTTTCCCTATGCAAAACTTTCCTTGCACAAAACCCCACTGCCTTTAGGGACCCTGCCTAATCTGGGCCCTGCTAACCTCTCCAGCGTCATTTCTCAGAATTCTCCTTGGGCTTCAAACAACAGGCGAGCATTCGCTTAAATCACAAAGACATACATTGTTCACTTGTCAGGAAGTCTGAGGGTACCTGCTTCCAGCGTTGCTTTTGCAACACTGCTTTTGGAGTCCAGATATTGGTTTCACGTCTCCCCAGGTCTCCGGGCCTTCCTCTTATTGTCACAAGATGGCTGCCACGGCTCCAGGCATTGCACTCACACATAACAGTGAGGAGATCTCTTCGTTGGCTTCTTTGCTTTAATCTGAAGCTCCTCCAGGAAACTTCTCTTGACATTGTTTTGGATGAAACAGTGTCACGTGGCCATCTCTAGCAAGGTGAAGTCTGGGAAAGCCTAGATCTTGCTTCTCTCTGGGTGGTATAGCTGGTGAGGGAGAATGAATTGCAGATATCTACTGAGTGGCCAAGCAACATTGTCTGCTATATTCCTAATCAAAGTGTTGTCTGTCTAACACACGAATCCGCCCAATGTTTCCCCAAAAGAGCATATAATTTCAGCTTCTGTGTCATTGCATATGCTGGTTCCCTTTGCCTGGAATGCCTTTCCTTCCCTTCTCCATCTGGTGAACCCCCACTTATCTTCCAAGATTCAGCTGTGACGTCTTCCTATAATATCACTTCCACTCTAGAGTCTGAGTGAGACAGATCTTCCCTCTATGAGCCAAAAGCTTCTCTGATTTATTTCTATATCCTAGAGTCTAGCATATTACCGAACATAAAACAGGTGCCCATGAAATGCTTACTGAACAAATAAATGAAGATAATAGTCACTACCTCATAGTCATTGAGAGCTCGAAAATGAGCTCATTTGTGAAAAAATAGTATACGTTTTCATTAATAATGATTGACATCATGATATTAGTGATTTCGGCTAGCATTCATTGAAGACTTAACTCTACGGCGGCTGCTATTCTACAGATCCTGCACACCTAATTCATCTAGTTTTATTTTTTTATTTTTATTTTTGTAATGTTTATTCATTTTTTGAGAGACAGAGCGTGAGTGGAGGAGGGGCAGAAAGAGAGGAAGACTCAGAATCCGATGCAGGCTCCAGGCTCTGCGCTGACAGCAGAGAGCCCGATGTGGGGCTCGAACTCCCGGACCGCGAGATCATGACCTGAGCTGAAGTCGGATGCTTAACCGACTGAGCCATCCAGGCGCCTCTAATTCCTCTAATTTATTCAAAACACTGTGAAATGGGCCGGAGACCATACGCTAGGTGTTGTTGAAGTAACAAACGATGTTCAAATCTTCAGTGGCTTAAACACCAAAGACTGATTTCTCACTCGTGCTAAACATCATTTGTGGGTAGAGAGGATCTGTCACCATTTTAATATTTCAAGAAACGAATTGACCGGCTCGTAGGTGCAGCAGCCGGGTCACACGGCCTCCTTGGACAACGTGGCAGAGAAAGGGAGCACGGGAAGCCGATGCCGGCTCCAAACGCTTCTGTCTAGAAGTGATGCACACCGCTTGCACTTACATTGAGTTGCTGAAGGCCGGTCCCATGGTCATGCCCAAGTTGAAGGAGTCAGTGAGGGCTGCTAGCTAGCATCCACCACATAGGTACTGTTATTACCTGTCATTAACAGATGGAGAAACTGAAGCAGAGAGTGGAGATAAAGTGATGTGCCCAAGATCACACAGCCGGTGAGTGGTTGAGCCGGGATTCGAACTCGGCTTTTGTGAATTAGAGCGGAGGTCAGCAAACCCTTTTGGTCCAGGGTCAGAGAGTGAATAGTTTAGGCTTTGCAGGCCATCCAGTCTCTGATGCAACTACTCGATCGTAGTGTGAGAGTGCAAAGGCAGCCACAGACAATGTAAATGAATGGGCACAGCGGTGTTCCAATAACACTTTATTTGCAAAAGTATGAGGTGGGTCAGATTGGCTGGCAGGCCATGGTTGGCCGACCCCTTCGTGAGAATCCTTGCTTGTGACCCCAAGGTTACCCTGAGCTCTGAAGAGTGTAAAAGGAGGAACAAATGTGAGGTATTATAACCATTTTCTGTCAAATATCTGCCACATTGCCTCCCTAGCCAGCCAGAGTCAAATGACTTCACAGACTTTAATGGGTCACTGAGCCTTCATCGGGCCAAGGTTAAGGGGAACCAGCTTCTCTTTGGGGCCTGGCTAATTATTACTGTACAAGTTTAAAAGAAATGACAGACAGGTAATTTTCTTACTAAAAATGAGAACAGGACCCATACCAAGGACCAAGCAAGCCAGTATTAAACCCCCATTAGCTGTGTGGGGTCATTTCTAATGGCACGTTCACCGATGGGACAATTATTCTGCTGGCCTGTGCTAACCAGCAATTGAAATCAGTGGGAGGCTCTGGGCACCAAAGCAGGTTTTTTTCTGGGCCACCTAACCCAGACCTTGTTTTTCCAGCTGACACTCTGCCTGTGTCAGCTAATTCCTGCTTTGGAAAATGCATTCCAGGGCTAATAAAGACTTTAAAGTCACACCATTTTCTCACCATGTTATTAAAACCCAAATGGCTTCGCTTATTCCTAATATGACCAGGAGATTTCCCGGCTAGCTCAGAAACGGCCCGAAAAGTCCCAGAATCTGGGTTTCCGATTGGAAGATGAGGCCTGGGGTTTATTTGTGGATTAATTGTTTCTAAGTAGTGCAAGTAATGCGATGGCAAGGCAGTGCGCCGGGCGCAATAAAAGCAGACCACGGCAACTAATTTTACTGAAACACGCCTGTCTTTGACGGTCTGTAAGACAGCATTCGCCTTCACCGCCCGCTCACCGCCAGCGGGAACCTGGGCAAGTCCCTTCGCCTCACCGAGCCTCAGTTTCCGCTTTTGTGAAATGGCGATGACGAGACCAGCTTCACAAGTGCTGTCGGGAGGGTGGCAGGCAGCGTGGTATAAGTGCCCAGAAGGCCCTCCCCGAATGGCAGCTAGCATGGAAGCAGGAAGGCTTTGGGTCTGGCCAAGCCAGAAATAGCTGAGAACTGGCTCCGGGAAACTGGCAGAATCAACCCCAAGCTGAGCTCCCTAGCGCTAATTGGAAATAAATCAGGAGAAACAATAACCAGCCAGAACAATTAGAAGAATGAGCTAATGGAACCCGTCCACCCCGAGTTTTTGCTCCTTCTGGAATGGCAACCAGTCCTCCCCCAGGCCAGTCTGCAGCTGCCTTGAGGGAGGAAGCCTGCATGGGGCAGAGACAGAGACAGAGACAGAGAGAGAGAGCCTCATTTCGGCATGTCTGTCTTTATCTCCACCATCAGTTCCCACGAATGCTGTGCTGAGCTCACCAGAGAGGGCAGCTGGGGCCATCCACGGAGGCCTGGGGAGACTTGCAGATGTCCCCAGCAGGACAAAGCACCGAGGTGCCAGGATAGGGCCAGACGTTGCCCTGGGCCCCAGTTCTTCTGTGGCGGAGCTGCAGGCAGAGGGCCAGAATGGAAGCTTTAGAAGCGTGGGCGGGCTCCCAGAGCTCATCTAGACTTTACCTACCCCTTTTTCAGATAAGCAAACTGAGGTCCAGAGAGAGTTAGCGATTTGCCTGAGTTCAGGCAGCAGGAATGGAACTTGGATCTCTTCCTTCGGCCTTTGCACCGTGCAGTCCCTTCAGACACGGGGCAGATGGCTAGAGTTGGGTTGGAGAGACGGGCTATATCTGAGCAGAGAAGAAAAGTATGAGGTCGAGAAAACAGACTTCTAAAATTCCAAGCTAGGAAAAAAGGAAAACGTCTCTCCCCATCATCGTGACATCCCATTAGAATGGGGGACCATCCCATTCCCTCCAAGATTGTATTCAATTCAAGTGTCCCCACCCAGAGGGAAGGGTCAGCTTCGGCTCCAGAAGATTGAGCACAAACACTATTTTTGCCTCACTTGCTTTGTGGAAAATTTTAGAATCCTGGCCCTGCTATTTCCTGGCTGTGTGTCCTTGTGCAAGTCACGTCCCCTCTCCGAGCTCCAACTGCCCCACCTGCAACACTGGAGTGGTGGTAGAACTGAGTATCTTTTGCAAGCTGCAAAATGCGAGATAAATGTAAGGCTTTGGTCACACGGTGTTTATTTCTTCGTAACTCAGATTGAGGCAGAGAATTCCCCGTCGGAAGCAGGTGTCTCCACTCCTAAAAAAAAAAAAGGGTAGAGAAAAATGCGGAGCAGCCATCCTGCAGAGTCTGGACCCTCCTTCCTGTTTTAACAACCTCCCTGTAAACTGCCCAGGGGGTGACCGACTCCCCTCCACTGCAACCTGCAGTAAATTGCATTCCGGGCCAGCTCACCAATCATTAGCCATGCAATCTTGTTTATCCTGCCCCAGCCTGGAACTTGGCCTCTTACAAAACCCCAACTACAAAAGGAGAACAGGTTGAACCAAAACTTCGCAGCAAGGGAAGGAAGCCTTCCAGGAGGCTAGGGGATATTTATTAAACAGACACAGGCCAGTGCCCACTGACCAGGTCTCAGCCCCAAAGTCCCAGCTGACCTTTCTGCTGCCACTGAGTTGAGAGTTTGAGGTGGGATCTGATCTCCAGAAGGGACAGCCTCCAAGTTGGGGCCATTGTCTAGCCCAAACCGAAAGTCAGCCCCTTACTGCCAATGACAGCAACATGGTCATTAAGTTATTTGCTCGTCACCTTCCGTGGGGCACAGGTTGTGTAATCCTTACAATTTCTCCAGGAAGCTTTTACAGATGTGGAAGTTGGGCTTCTGATTCATCGAGTCACTTGCCCAAGGTCACAGAGCCAGAGGGTGGAGTAGATGGGACAGCTGCTGTTTATATCAGCTGCACACTTCCCTGCCTCTCCCTTTTCTTGGGGTGACAGACCCAGCTGCCTGTGCACCTGAGCCGGGCACAAGACCCGGGCCAATTCAGTCATAAGACCATATTCTCCTGGCAAAAATAATAGAGGATTCTGTGACCAAGCAGGACCCAACAGACCCTGTTTGAAGCACTTGACACGTACGAGCGCATTACCACCTCACCATGACCCAATGATATAGTCACCAATGACAAATAGATGTCCCCTTTACGGATGAATACACTGAGGCACAGCAAAGTTAAGTAACTTGCCCAAGGCCACACAGGTAGTTCGCGGAGAAGCTAGAATCGAACAATCCGGCTCCAAAGCCCATCCTCGTAACCACCGGGCTAGCCTGTGCCTAAATCCATGTGCCAGCCATGCCGCGGTTGGCTGGCTCCTCCCTCAGTTCCATGGCGCTGCTTCTCGAGCTTGGTGATTTGTGAGACCCCCGGGGCCCCCTTCACTCTGCTCCTACGTGCCATTCCAAACTGTCTCATCAGGTCAGGCTGCCTCTCACGGCCTCTGAATCACAGTGTCCTGACCTACCACTGGGCCTCCTCCGCCCCCCCTCCAATGGCTCAGGCCCCCCAAACACACACACGGATACACATATCCACGGACACACATGTGCCCACACGAACGCACTTGCTCTGTCGCACGTAGATACGCACATATTCATACACATAGCCACTCACTCTCATACACACACACACACACACACACACACACATTCACACACATACACATATGCACGCACATATATATATACATATATATATACTCAGTCACACACACAGATATACCTACATGCACACACATCTACACTCACTCTCACCCATGTACACACACACAAACACACACACGTACCCACATCTACCCATATACACACGTACGCAAATACGCTACCTTTGCAGATGGACACAATCACCTATGGCGTCTGCAAAATGTTAACTTTCTTTCTGGCGCAGCACTGCCCCTACATGTAGCGGGAGCCACATGGGTGATTTTAAATTTTCTAGCAGCCGCATTGGAAAAGTAACAAGGTAAGGCAAGTAATTTCAGCAGCCTAGGTAATACACATTCAAAATACTGGCGTTTCAGCATGTAATTAACATAAAGCCAATTATTGGCGACTTTCTTGCTCTCGTTCTGAGTTTTCAAAATCTGGTATGTATTTTACGCTTACAGCACATCTCAGTTTGTACGAGACACGTTTGTACGAAATGTCACGAGACACGAGACATTTCTACTGAACTGGGCGGAGCAGCTTGAGAGCAAGACCCCCCAAATGCTTTCACGTCACAGCCCACGTAGGAAATGATCATGCTTGTATGGTATCCTGGGGTAAATAGTCGAGCCCGATGGAGGCCAGAGGCAAAAGGCCCAAACATTCCAGTTTCCCCCATCTGTCCAAACCCTGCTAAGGGCTGGACCACAAGCGTATTAAGAAAAGGCAGCTTCTCTGGGGGATTTCAGCCCCATTTGCCCTTGGAGTTGAAGCTGGATGCCCTGGTTCTGTGCACAGCCTGTGCACTGGGGCTGGAGCAACCCAGTGAAACTGTCTTGAAAGCCAACAACCGTCCGCATTCATTTCTGAGAGCTCTCTGTGGCCACACCCTCATGGCCCTCAGGGCTCCAGCTTCTGCCTGCCGGCCAGATGCCTATTTCACCTGGGCTGGAAACGGAGCCTCATTATGGGTTTTCACAAAACTTCACAATTTACAACAAGCAATTAAGTTAGCTGAGTAGATTTTAGGACTTTGCGGGGTGGGTCAAAAGAAGGAAGGTCACCTCAAAGCTCACGATCTTCTGCCATCTTGCTGGTGGTCGTCTCTTCTCTTCTGCAATGGCTTGCTTGTATATATCCGCTCCCCACCCCCACCCCACCTCAATGCCTGTGTTGAAACCCTTACTCTTACTTACTTACAAAGGAATGGTATTAAGAGGTGGGGTCAGATGGTGATTACTCATGATAGGATCAGTGTCCTTATAGGAAGAGGAAGAGAGCTTGCTCTTTCTCTCTGTTCTCCACCCTAGGACACAGCAAAAAGACGGCAAACGGTGGTGGAGGGTGGGGGTTGGGGGTTGGGGGTTGGTCAAGAACTTGTATCAGACCCCAACCACACTGGCACCCTGATGTTGGATGTGTCAACCTCCGGAACCGTGGGAAACAAATATTTGATGTTTAAGCCACCCAGTCGGTGGTGTTCTGCAGCCTGAGCTGTCTGACGGTTTAGTCCGGTCGCTGGGCTGGTGCCTGCTCTGGGTGACTGCCTTCAACTGACCTCTGGGGCATTGTGTGCCCACCCATCACTGAAGTCCATGGTCCTGGCCATTTGCCTCTGGTTCCAAAGTCCACCCACCCGAGCCCTTCTCAGTGTCTCAGCATTCCTTTCTGGGGCCCCTGGGAACTTAGCAAAACCTTGCACATCTCATTTTGCCTCAGGCTCATTTATCTGGCCACTCACTTCTGTAGAGCTGCACGGTTGTCCCTGCACAGCTGGACATGGCCTTGCACAGTGCCCCATCCAGCTGTCCAGCCGACTCACCCTGTCCAGGGAAGTATGCCACCAGCATCCTATCTCCTCCATCCATCCCATATTCTCAGGATCCTCTGTCCTCCCTGGACGTTTCCATCATGCCCTCTTTTAGGGATCCTCTCTGGTCTGGGAAAACCAGACAGTCGTCCTTCTGGCACCTGCTCCCCTCACCATCTATCCTCCTGATGGAACAACCATCATGGAGCAGGAAGAACTGGACTCCCCTTCATCACCTCCTTCAGGCCAGGACTTAAGAAAAGTTGAATCCCCTCCTCTGTCCCAGGATGCCCTTCATCCCGCCCTTCCCCGAGGCCGGGATAGACAGGTGCAGGCAGACAACCACAGGAACCCCAACACCTTGCCCATCAGTCGTGGAAGATCCACAAATATTATCTTGGTCTCAGTTGCTTTTCCCAACCTTTCAAAGTGCTCAGCAGAACAGGGGGTTGCTATGTAATGGTCACCATCCTCGTGAAAAGGAAGTCAGGGTTAGAGGTGGCCCCTTTTCCCCCCTGTTGAATACATTCAGTGGTGATTATTATGGTGTTAATTATTCATATGGTCAGCCACGGAAGAGAGGGGAAATACCAACAATGCAATTAAGAAATGCTTCCCTCACACCTCCTCAAGGCTGGGGCTTCGCAGAAATCCCAGTCCCCAAATCTGAGCCCCCAACCTAGACCCGTGGCCACGATTTCCTCCCCTCCCCGTCCCTTATACCCACCCTAGGGAAATCATTTGAATTCAATTTTCTCCACCAAACATCTCATCGAGGAAATGGAAGCCGAAACAACACCGAAGGACCCATTTTGTCTATTCCGGCAAAACGTACGGACTCATGATACCATCCAGCGTGTGAACCCTTTGACCACAACTTGGCAGTGAGTTGCGAGAGCTATTGGAAAAGGTTCGTACCCTTTGACCTAGAATTGATCCAACGGAAGTTAATTCCTGAAAGGAAAAATCTTTCACATGCGTGTTCATGGTGCTGATATCACTAATAGCTTAACTGGTAACCTTGAAACCAAGGGGCAGGGGAGAGGTTAAGGAAAGTACAGCCCGCGGAAGCGGTGTAATATTATGCAGTCACTACAAATGATGGGAAGATTATGTAGCAACATCCCAAGGGCTTGTCATTTGATGTTCAGTCTAAAAAGGCAGAACCCCAGCCTGTCTCTCTGCAGGTTCTCTCAGACCCGCCGTGGTCTGTGTTAACCAAGTCTTTACCAGCCTGGTGCTTCCTCCCCATCTTTCCATCCGGCTCGGCTCTGGCCTTCTCTTTGCCAGCACAGAGATGGCGTCACTGTCTGCCCGCGTGTTCGTGTCTGGCTCTGGATGATGCATTTTTTGGAGGACGGGCACTCTGTTTTCTCTCTCCCTGCTGCCCGGCACTCAGTCCACGCTTTCAAAAAATGTTCATTGAGTTAGGGAGTCAAGGGCAATCGTTTTGGCTGCTGTTTATCGAGCACCTCCTATGCAGCCGTCTTTGCGATTGGCATTTCCCATATGCTATTTCACGTGATTTTGTATTGAAATGATCTTATGATGTTGATAGTGTTGTTACTCCGTTTGTACAGATGGGAAATGAGCTCAGGGAAGCGGTCGCATAGCCAAGGCCACGCACTTGGTGAAGAGGGAGAGACAGGATTTGAATTCTAGCTCTGCCTGACATTCAAGCCGGTGTTCTGTTTATTTCAATGTGTGTGCGTGTGTGTGTGTGTGTGCGCGCGTGCACGCCGACCAATGACTATGTAGATAAATAGGAAGAAAGCGTGGAAAAAATAGAAAATGGATGACCTGTGGGGCGGGTGAGTAGTAAGATGGTGGGTGATTTTTCTCTTGTTTCATATATAATTGCTTGGAATGATAGGTTGAGCTGAGAAGAGAAGAATTCACCCAGGTTCCAGGTCCTCCCAGAGCTGAGTCCCAGTATCCCGAGTATCTTAAAGTGAGAAAAGCTCTGTTGGTCAGTTAACTCCTTTTCCGGTTACTTCCCAGGGCCCAGGGGACATTCTGTTCCAGAGAGACAGTCATGTGCAAGTCCTGGGCCCGGGCTTAGTGCCAGGAGCAAAGCGTCTGCTGCACTGTGGTATGCTGCTGACCAAGCCTGGTCCACCTGGCCCATGGTACAGGGGCAAGTATGGGCCAGGTGTTTGCTCACCATTTCTGCCACTCTGCTCACTGCCTCTGGGGCAAGTAGGTGTTCTGGGGTGCAGCTCATCACAGGTGTGTGTGTGTGCATGTGTGTGTGTGTGTGTGTGCTGGGAGGAGGCAGGGGCATGTGGAGGGTGCATTCACAGCCTCCATATCAGTGCAAGCCCTAAGATTTAGCAGGCTGATGTTATCTCTAACCGAGTTGAGGTACAAGTCAAAGAAGATATTCATCACACCGTTTTAAGCTTGCATCTCATTACTGTGCCAGTCTGCCTCTGTGTTATGAATTAATATTTTTAATAAATCCTGCAATTATCTTCTGGATGGCATAATTATCTTGCCATGTGATCTTTTTTTCGGTGTTGAAACCATGAATTTGATCAATGCGACTGTTTAAAAAATACGTCCGTTTTCCTAACTTTTGTTTAAGCGTGTCTTCACTTGTAAAAAATGTGCTCAAAAATACTAAAAAAATTTGAAGTTGTGCAGGTCCCTTTTATTCCCTGAGAGATCCAAGCCCCTGGTGAGCTTGTATGGGATAGAGAGGAACTCATAGCTCTTAGCTCTTCTGGAGTGTTCAATGTGCTTTCAATCCTTCATATTGAAAATAAAGGAATAAATGGGGGGAAAGCAGAAAATAAGATCTAAAACACCAAAATCTCAGCTTTTAAAAGGGCAGTGGCGATCAAACCCATCCATTTATATCTGCTTCTTTCTCAAACACCACGAAAATGACAAAGGGATTTAAAAAATATAAGTTTACAAGCACAAAGAGAACAGAAGCGTGGAGGTGCCAATTAATGTTTCTGAAAGCAGACGGGTGAATAGTAACCAGTTTTGCCGACAAGAGAGAGCTTTAACCGAAGCCTACAAGGGAAAAGCCACAGGCCCCCAGCCCATCTTTGGAATTGGAGGCCCTGGGTACCTTGGAGGTTGGATGAGGAGTGGAGCTAAGAATAGTAGGGATGTTTGAAGAAGCAAGAAGACAGCGAGACCCATCCCCGCCACCATCACTGCCCCCACAGCCGCCACCAACATCATCACGGTTTCTGCCATCACCGCCCGTTACCGTCGTCACCAATATCATTGCCATCTATCACTATCACGGCTGTCACTACCACCACTCTCCCCCTCAACCAGTGAGCCCAGACAAATGTCTCTCCTCCAATACAACAAAGCCTGAACGCTTTCTCAGGTAGAAGATGAGATGGAGAGACGCGATCACCGCTCAAGATCGGGGCAAAGACTTTATTCTATGAGGATATTGGAAAAAAAAAAAGTCTCCCTATTGAATCCAGAGAATCTGAACAAGGTGCCAGGCTGATAATCCCCAGGTGGGAGACTGAAGGACACCATTCCAGGGAAACTGACCAGCCAAAGGACAAAACAAAGTCACTGCTTCTTTACGTAATAGTGAAACTCGCCAACTAGACAACGCAACAGTACATCTCTGGAACAAACCAAGTAGGAAAGAGGGGACCCACGGGTAACGGAGATGATGTGGAAGTGTCTGTCGTCTGCCATGGAACACTGCCAAAGAACAACAAGAAAAACAACACTAATGATTTTCTCAGAAAGAGAGGAGTTACATCTCAAAGATGGAGGCTATACAAATGAAAGTTCAGAGAATAAGAAAGATCCCTTCTGAAAGGAGAGAAGTAGGCCAAGGGGCTCGAAAGGCCTAGGCCCCCCAGAGTCTAGGGAGGGCAACACACGGAAACCAAGCAACAAGCCATGAGCAGCAAGGCACCTCAGTCCTGCCAATCTGTGGCCAAGATACATCTGCAAACTGGTGGGTCTGGCTGCCCAGTTAGGTCCTGGTATTTGTTGCTCATTTAATCTCCACAACAGTCCTGCTAAGTGTGAATTATTATGCTCATTTTTATAAACAGGATCTCAAACAAACATGGCAGTAGGTCAGAAACCTATGAAATAGCTTTATAGGTCATTGTGCTTTCCATGGCTCAATCCAATATGTGGTCTAAGGTCACAATGCAACTTTTTTTGGCCAAAGATATGAAGTGTTGAAAGGTAAGACATCATCATCTGGGGTCTCAAATGTGGTAATTTTTCGCATGTTATCTATGGGTCTAAAAGGAAAAAGAATATGTATTTTCGTAGTGGTTTGCTGAAGGGCTCTTTCCTAGTTTGGCTCTGGTCGATCTGCAGCAAATCCATAGTGTTAATAGTGAGTGAGTCTATGTGTGTGTGTGTGTGTGTGTGTGTGTGTCTGTGGTTTAGGTGAAGAAATTAAATTAGTGTACCCCCCTTCCCGAGTCACAAGGAGGCTGAGTATATGAGTTAATGGGAGTGTGGGTTGGGGCAGAAAGCTCATTGCTGGATCTTTACGTCTGGGTGAATCTGTAGCAGGTGCAACTCTTGGTAGAGAAAGCACAAGTCCTTGGGTTCCAGGCACCAACCAAGGAACCTCATTTTTTCTTATGACTGCCCTTGTAAACAGCTGATTGGACTCTTTTCTCCCTGCCACTTTGGACGAAACCTTGGAGGGGTGGAAACTCAGCCATCATTTCTTTGGTCACTCATCTTACATAATAACCGATCCTCCCCAGACACTTATAGTCCCGAGAATACTCTCATTTCCATAATTAAAATTTCCAGTCTGGGGAATTGAAGAAACTCCAAATTTTATTTAAAGTAAAGGCATGTCCGCTCGCCCAATCAGGGCCTCCTGAGGGATGGGGAGGCCACTGCCTACTGGCTCCTTCAAGAGAATTAGAGAGTGGGACAGGGGAGACCTGATCTCCCTGGCACCCCTGGTCCCTCGCTTTGGTTTCCTCTGGCTTTGGTGGAGGTTTTAAACCTACTTTTTCTCTCCTGGGTGCTCTGTAAGTTCTTGGAAACCCTTATCACTGGGTGGGTCTCCCAACTGCAATTCCTGTGAGGCAGGGACTATCTCTGTTGACCGGTGTACTAGCCGCCTTATCCACTGTAGACTCCTCATTGGGGTCATTACACCTGGGTGGCCTTTTTGGATAAAGTCTCCAGCCAGCTGTCTCTTCTGCATGGTCCACATGGCCACAAAAAGTACTCATGCATTCTCTGCCCTCGAAAACACTGGAGTGCTGGCCATTCCCAGCTTAGAACCCTCCTCATCCCTCTCCTCAGTCCAGCCTCCTCTTGCCTGTAGACTTCTCCAGTGGGGTGGGGAGGCAAACACCAACCCCATGCGTTCCCCCAAACTCCAGGGACATAGGCCAAGCTCTTTTCGGATCCCTAGCCGCATCTCTTCCTTAAGACGAGAAGGAAAGAACTCCCATCTCTTGCCTTGAGGTGAGGCCAAGGGAAAATGCCAGAGCATTCCAGCAATTTTTCCCAGGAATGCCTTTCCCCTCTACGTCTTCAACCTCAACACCTTGACACCCTCAAGTGCATAGGGGTTTCCGGGTTGAAAAGCTAGGTTTTCCTCCCCCCGCTTAGTAAGTCCTGCATAGGTGGAGATGGCCCCTCACTTGGCAATGGGCAGGGGATGTGCCCCCTATTGTTTATTTTCAGCTTCTTGGGACCTCTGTAAAATTATCACCAAAGGGTCCCACGTTGCTTATCATTAGGTAAATGTGCTACATACACAGATATGTGCTTGGTAGGTATCACTGAAGAAGACACTCGTCTATGGGTCCATTTGTGCCTAAGGAGTCTATGCAGGGCTGGGATATATGTACATATATACACACCTATGTGTGTGGTGTGTGGAAATGATCTCTGTAGATATATGTATTGTGTGTGCATGCACGCACTTGTGAAGCATATGCTTGGGCTGTTGGTGCAGGTCCAGATATCAAACCATCAGTTATCCCCATGGCGCCCCTTGCTCCAGTACACAAGACTGCTTCCAGAACTTTGAAGACCCCTCTGGTAAGTCAAGGGAAGCAAAAAAAGCCTGAGTCCACAGTGGGTCCTCACCAGCCTGGGAAGCATGACATACCCTTGTTAGAGCCGCATAAGGAAGTAAGTAGCAGGCACGCTGAGAGGGAGCGTGATCACAGCCACCCTTAAGTAGAGCAAGGTACTGGGGCGCCTGGGTGGCTCAGTCGGTTGAGCGTCTGACTTCAGCTCCGGTCATGATTCCGCGGTCTGTGAGTTCGAGCCCTGCGTCGGGCTCTGTGCTGACAGCTCGGACCCTGCAGCCTGCTTCACATTCTGTGTCTCCCTCTCTTTCTGCCCCTCCCCACTTGTACTCTGTCTCTGTCAAAAATGGATAAATGTTAAAAAAAAAAAGCACACAACAAAACGTAGAGCAAGGTATTTGTCTTCTTTCTCCCTAGTGAAGAGACTTAGAACAATGATTTGATTTGCTTTAAAGCAAAAGGCCTTTCCCCTGGTTCTGCTTCTTAAGCTGAAGTCAAGGGGGCGAGAGGGAGAGATTCTTGCAAAGATTATCACATTTGTGAATCGAGGTTATATCCCCTTCATCTTTGCACATGAGCCACATGAGCGGCCCATGTGAGTCTTAAGTACCTGCCATGTGACACTCATTCTCATGCCTGTGGTGTCACGGGACAGTTGCGGGATTGCACCGAGGTCAGTGTGTGTGTGTGTGTGTGTGTGTGTGTGCATGTGAATGTGTGTTCAGCCCTCTGTGAGGGCAATTGGATGTGTGAATGAACGCCGCTGGATATGTCTTTCTGGAGCGTCAGGGGCTCATTTCCATGGCAATGGAGAGAGAAAGCCAGAGAATCAGGGAAATACTGCCAGATGCCATAGCCGGGGCAGCCTTGCCACAGCGGACAGGAAGGAAAACTCCCAGCCTAAGTGGGGAGGGGGTAGGGAGGTTTGTGCTCTGCTTGTAAAGAATTTGCTGTTCATTCTGCTGTGTGCGCCCAGCAAAGCCAGCCTCCCGGGGATGAGCATTTGCATCTCTACGGCCCTTTCCCCAGAGGATCCAGGAGTCCATCCTGGTACCCTGGGCAAACAGCATCCCTCTTAGTAAAGACACCAGCTGGAGGGGCCGGCTATGAGACAGGGGCTTGAGGCAGTCAGTGCAGAAATGGGGAAAAGACCCAGTAAGTCTCAGTCTCCAGTTTGGGCTGGGGCCACGGGGTTACCCAGTAAGTTTACCCAAAGCAGTTGGTTTTGAGGCGATTAAGACAGTGATGCTCTTTCTTCTAGGAAAGACACAGCACAGTGAATCTCAACCATTCAGAGACTCTTACAGCTCAAGAACCCCTGCAGATGCCGGCCTCTTTACAGATGAGTACACTGAGCCCATTGATTCATGCACTGGGCACATATTTGCTACAGACCTATGTATGCTTGAGACGGGCTCTGGGAAGACAGCAGTGCGGGAGTCAGGCAGGATCCCCGCATTGACAGAGCTGACATTTCAGGGGGACTATTAACAATGAACGAGACTCATCAGTGAGACACAGAACACGTCAAACAGTGATAGACGCTACGGAGAAAAATACAGCAAGGTAAAGGGCAGAGCGGGAGGTGGGCAATTGGTGGAGTGGTGTTACTCCTTATAAAGGAGGCAGAAAGGTCTTGTTGATAAGAAGACAAGTGAGTAGAAATCTGAGACAATGGAGGGGGCGAGCCGTAGAGACAGCAGCAGCAAGAGGGCTCTGAACAGGACAAGTGCAAGTGCAAAGGCCCTGCAGCAGAGACCCGCAAAGCTGCTCAAAGAACTGCAAGAAGGCCACCAAGGCTGGAGCAGAGTGGACCAGTGGGAAGGTGGTAGGAGCTGAGGTCGCAGAGATGACAGCACCAGATTATGAAGGCCCTCAAGTCCTCTGTAAGGACTTTGCTTTCACCCTGAGTGAAAGGAGATGTCATTGAGGGTTTTGATGGCAGAAAAGACATGATCTTATGTATATATATATATATATATATATATATATATATATATATCTTAGCCATTTTTAAGTGTAGAGTTTAGTCAGGCGAAATGCATTCATGATGTTATGCAACTATCTCTACCATTCATCTCCATAACGCTTTTCATTTGTAAAAACGGAGACGCTTATACGCATTAACCAACTTCCTATTCCTTTCATCCCCTGGCGGCCGCCGCTCTACTTCCGGTCACCAGGATTTTGACAACTTGACCCCATGTACGTGAGATCATACCGTATTTGCCTTTCTGTGGCTGGCTGATTTCCTTCAGCATAAAGTCCGCTGGTCTCACCCATGTTGCAACATGTCGCAGAATTTCTTTCCTTCCTAAAACTGAGTCATATTCCACGGTGCGGACGTACCCCGGTTGGCTTACCTAAGTGTCAGGGGACCTTTGTGTTGCTCCCACATTTTAGCGATTGTGAATAACGCTGCTAGGAACACGGGCGTACGAATATCTCTCCGAGAGCCTGCTTTCAATCCTTTTGGGTATATACCCAGAAGTGGAATTGTCAGATCATATGGTAATTCTATTTATAATTTTTTGAGGAACTGCCATGCTGTTTTCCAGAGCTGCTGTCCCACTTTGCCTTTCCACCAACAGTGTACAAAGGTTCTGACATCTCTACTTCCTCACCGACACTTGTTTTCTGGGGTTTTGTTTTTTGAATGTTCAGAGATGTTTACAAATAGTAGCCATCCGAGTGAGCATGAGGTGGTATCTAATGGTATTTTTTTTTTTAATGTTTATTCATTTTCGAAAGCGAGCAAGAGAGAGAGAGAGAGAGACAGAAAGAGAAGTAGAGAGCAAGGGAGAGGGAGAGAATCCCAAGCAGGCTCTGTGCTGACAGCAGAGCCCTGCATGGGGCCCAAAGCCAAGAACCACGAGGTTGTGACCTGAGCCGAAATCAAGAGTCAGACGCTCAACGAACTGAGCCGCTCGGGTGCCCCTTGGATTGTATTTTTGATCTGCGTTTCCCTAATGATTAGTGTCTTAGTTCGTTCAGGCTGCTATAGCAAAATACCTCAGAACATGAAAGGCCCCACCCACTAATACCATCATTTGGGGAGTTAGAATTTTGGCATATGAATGGGGGTGGGGGCACCGCCACTCAGACCATAGCATGAGTGATGTTGAGCATCTTTTCACGGGCTTGTTGACCACTTTTGCATCTTCTTTCGAGAAATGGCTATTTAAGCCCTTTGCTCATTTTTGAACCAGGTCAGTTTTTCTGTTGAGTGGTAGGAGTCCTGTATGTGTTTTGGATACGAATCCCTTATCAGATGTATGATTTGCAGATGTGCTCTCTTATTCTGTGGGTTGCCTTTTTGCTTTGTTAATAGTGTCTTCTTTCTGATGCAAAAAGAAAAAAAAAATTAAGTTTTCATGAATTCACTTGGTCCATTTTTCATTTGTTACCTCTGCTTTTGGTTTCATAGCCAAGAAATCATTGCCAAGTCCAATGTTGGGAAGGTTTGTCCTGTGTTTTCTTCTAAGAGCTTTATTGTTTGGAGTCTCACATTTAGGTCTTTGATATACTTTGAGTGAATTTTTGTACATGGTGTTAGGTGTTTAAGGGTCCAACTTCACTCTTTCTGCATGTAGATATCCAGTTTTCCTGGATATTTGTTGAAAAGACTGTCCTTTTCCCCTTGCACAGCCTTGGCACCCTTGTCAAAAATCATCTGACCATATACGTGAGGGTTTATTTTTGGGCTCTCCATGCTATTCCATTGGTCTATATGCCTGCCTTTGGGCCAATGCCACACTGTTTTGATGACTAGCTTTGTAGTTACTTTTGAGGTTAGTAAGTGTGAGTCCTTCAGCTTTGTTTTTCTATTTCAAGATTGTGCTATTCAGTGTCTCTAGCGATTCCATATGAATTTTAGGATAGATTTTTCTATTTCTGCAAAAAAAAAAAGAAAAAGGTCATTGGGATTTTAAGAGGGATTGCATTGAATCTGCAAATCATTTCTGGTTATATTAACAGTTTAATAATATTAAGGCTTCTAATCTATGAACATGGGAAGGATTTCCATTTTATTTATGTTTCCTTTAGTTTCTTTTGGCAATGCTTTTTAGTTTTTATTGGACCTGTCTTTTACGTCCTTGGTTAAATTAATTCTGACATATTCTATTCTTTTTGATGCTACTGTAAATGGAGTCATTTTTGTAATTTCCTTTTCAGATTGTTGATTTGTTAGCATACAACAATGCAACTGAACTTTGTGTGTTGACTTTGTACCCTGCTACTTTTTTGAATTCGTTTATTAGCTTTAACAGTTCTTTTTGGGGATTCTTTGTAGTCTTCTATATGTGAGCTCTATCATCTGCAAACAGATAATTTTACTTTTTCCTTTCTAATTTGGATACCTTTTATTTCTTTTTCTTGCTTAATTACTCTGGCTAGAACTTCCAGTACATTTATAGAAATGGCAAAAGCAGGCATCCTTGCCTGGTTCCTGATCTCAGAGGGAAAGCTTTCAGGCTTCTACCATTGAGTAGGATATTCACTTTTGGCTTTTCATATTTTCCTACTTACATTTTTAAATCACTCTGGTTGCTGTTTTTGGGATTAAATTATTGAGAGGGAGGGGTTCAAGATAGAAGCAGGAAGACCACTCACAGGCAATGGCAATAATCCAGGCAAGGAGTGTTGAAGCTTGAAGCAAGAAGGTAGCAGTGGAAGAAAGTGGGTAGTTTCTAGATATATTCTGAAGGCTGAACAGATGGGATTGCATGTGGAACATGAGAGAAAGAGAAAAGTTAAGGATGACTTCAACATTTTTGGTCTGAAGAATTGGAAGTGGACTTTCCATTTACTAAGATAGAAAGTTTATTTTAGGTATATTAAATTGGATCTCTCTTATTTGTTTACCAATATGTTGAGTGAAATGTTTATAAGGAGGCATCAAGTAGGGAGGGGATATGGGAGTCTGGATTTCAGGGGAGAGGTCCACGGTGGAGACATAAATTTAGGAGTCACTGTGTATGTGGTATTTGAAGCCACAAGTTTGGCCGAAGTTATCTAGGGAGTGAGTGTAGAGAGGAGAGAGAGAAGAGAAGAGAAGAAGAGAAGAGGAGAGGAGAGGAGAGGAGAGGAGAAGAGAAGAGAAGAGAAGAGAAGAGAAGAGAAGAGAAGAAAGGGAAAGGAAGGGAGGGAAGGGGAGGGGAGGAGAGTAGAGGAGAGAGGAGGAGAGGAGAGGAGAGAGGAGAGGAGAGGAGAGGAGAGAGGAGGAGAGGAGAGGAGAGAGGAGGAGAGGAGAGGAGAGGAGAGGAGAGGAGAGGAGAGAGGAGAGAAGCCATCACTGGGTTCTGGATACATCAGCACTGAGAAGTCAAGGAGATAAGCGGAAACCAGCAAAGGAGACTAAGACATCAAGTGGCATCCCTGAAGCCAGGTGAAGAAAAGATTTCAGGAAGGAAAGAATGAACAACTATGACAATAGTTGACTGTGATAGTCAAAATGGGACCATTAGTTTTCGCAATGGAGGAAGCCATCCCAGGGTTAGGGAGGGGACCTCATTGAGAAGGGGGACGACCAAAAAGATCTCCAAATGCAAGTCCTCTTGTGATGAGTAAGAGTTACTTACTCTTCAAGTATTTGCTTCACTCATTCAGCAGATATGTATCAAGCACTTGTGATAATAAAAGCAGAGATAGCATTTATTAAATACCTACCGTGCGCCAAGCACTGAGTTTTACATGAATATCTCATGCAATACTCATTTCCACCTAAGAGATCAGTACAGTTGCTATTCCCATTTATGTTGGAGTCCAGGTGGTAACTTAGCCCTCTCTCCTCAAAAGCCTGAAGTCTTGTGTGTGTGTGTGTGTGTGTGTGTGTGTGTATGATTAAAAACACATAACATGGGGGGCACCTGGGTGGCTCAGTCGGTTAAGCGTCCAACTTCGGCTCAGGTCATGATCTCACAGTTTGTGAGTTTGAGCCCCGCATTGGGCTCTGTGCTGACAGCTCGGAGCCTGGAGCCTACTTCAGACTCTGTGTCTCCCCCTCTCTCTACCCCTCCCCCACCTCCCCCTCCCTTTCTGTGTCTCTGTCTCTCAATAATAAATAAACGTTAAAAAAATTAAAAAGAAAACACATAACATGGGGTACCTGGGTGGCTCCATTGGTTAAGCATCTGACTCTTGATTTCAGCTCAGGTCACGATCTCATGGTTCCTGAGTTTCAGCCCTGCATCCGGCTCCATGCTGACAGCATGGAACCTGCTTGGGATTCTCATTCTCTCTCTCTCTCTCTCTCTCTCCCTCTCTGCCCCTCCCCCACTCGTTCTCTCTCTCAAAATAAGTAAATAAACTTAAAAAGTTGTTAAGTATATGTTAAGTATATTCACACTGTGGTGCAATACATACCCAGAACCTTTTCATCCCATAAAACTGCAACTCTGTAGCCATTAAACAATTCCCCATTTCCCCCTTCCCTGAGCTTTTGGAAACTATCATTCTACTTTCTGTCTCTATGAATTTGACTACTTTGGCTACCTCATATACCTCAAATGGAATCATACAGTATTTGACCTGTGACTGGCTTATTAGCATAATGTCCTCAAGGTTCATCCATGTTAGCAACGTGTCAGAATTTCCTTCTCTTTTAGGCAGAATAATATTTCATGTGCATACATTTTGGTTGCTCCCACCTCTTGGCCTTTGCAAATAATGTAGCTATGAACTTGAATGTGCAAATAGCCCTTCAAGATCCTGTTTTCGATTATTTTGTATATATACCGGAAGTCCAGATTCTTAACTAGTGCCCTATTAACACAGCAATGCCTGGGGGAAGGGTGGTCCTTTCTTAATGGAGCATATCCAGCAGGGAACACAGACAATACCTAACTCCGGGTGTTCTGAGCATAAAAAGACCAGGGCATTAAGGGATATAGATGGGAGAGCCTAGTATGTGACCCCAAGGAGGAAAAAAAAGATGAAGTTCCACACCCTGACACTGAGAAGCTCACGGAGTATAAAAAAGTAGCTAACCTTACTAATCAAAGGGACTTAAACTCAATTTATACCCTCAGATGGGGAAGTCTCATGGTCTTAACGTACCCAGAGCAGACTAAATAAACGTTTTAGATTTCCAAAGCAAAATAATGATGATGATAGCTATGTTTTACTGAGTGCTTACCCTGTGCTAGAAAGTATGCTGAAAGCTTGACACACATTACCTTATTGAATCCTTGCAACAAGCTTGCAATGTAAGTACTATTATTATCCTGCTTTTACAGACGAGGAAACCCAGGCCCAGGGAGATGAGCTCATTTGCCAAACTCTCAGGCCTGTGCTCCTGAGAGCACACCCACCCCTACCCTTGGCCACACCCACTCCTACCCTTGGCCCTGCCCGTCTCCTCCTCTGGCCAATGGGTGAAGCAGGCTAGAGGAGAGGCTGCGTGGGCCACGCCCCATCCCCAGAAATGGAGCCTTTGCCACTGACACAGGCACCGGCTGATTTCAACACTGATTTCTCCATCTTCCTTTCCACCATGTGACCCGCTGGCCTCGTGATGAGGGGACAGTCGGAGAGAGGGGGTAAGGGGGCTGAGATGCGTAAGGGGAGAGACCTCACCTCTCACCTGCACCGCCGCACCGCCTCCCACCGCTGCCTCTGCGTCGCCTGGCCATCTCCGTGCCACACAGCAGCCTGAGTGGTCTTTTAAAGGTGTCAGCTGGATTAGGTCACTCCCACAGCTACAATCTTTCTGTAGTTTCCCTCTGCTCCTAAAATAAAAGCTGCCCTCCCTCCCCTAGCTTCCAAAGTCCCTGCCCATCTTGCTCACAATGGTGGTGCAGCCAAGCCGGCCAAGCCTATCTCTTCTCCGCTCTGTGATCTGGCGTCCCTCCTCCAGAAGGGCCTTCTCCAACCATCTCGGGTAAATTAGTCCACCTCTTCCCTGTAGCAACCTATCACACAACCTTTAAAAAAAAAAAAAATCATTCTTTTTTACTTTGGTAAAATTTAACATAAAAGGGTAACATAAAAATTATTATTTCAACCATTTTTCGGTCTACTCTTCAGTGGTAGTATGTTCCTTATTATTCCTTTGTTTGCTAACTTGTTTGCTACCTTTCTCCAGTAGTCTCCTTGGATACGGGAATCTTGTTTGTTTGGTTCATGAGTGTTATCACAGCGACTACAACGGTGTCCAGCTTATGGCAGGTGCTCCATCAGCATTTTAAAATGAATGAATGAATCACACTACAGATGGGCCAGCCTGTTGGGTACAAGACAAGTCACTTCTAAAATGAGTACATATTTGAAACACTAAAATGCTGACAGACACTCACAGATATTATTTTTAAATTAGTCCCTGTTTAAAATCAAAATTTAATACAAAATTTATAAAAGTAACATGTACATCGCAGTCCTTGGAAATGAACTTGTCTGCACAATCAGCAAAGCATCAGGAAGTTGGAGATGGAGGTTAAATAAAGAGAGAAATCAGTAAGTGTTCACTGATCTGTCAGTGTGTCTGGACTGCTGAAGTCTGATAAGGGGAAGGTCTGGGGTGTCCTGGGACAAGGACCCAGTCTCCCCATCCCCCCAGGGAGCCCTAACTACTGGCCCTGACCACCAGCACTATTGTGAAGGGGGAGGAGTATTTCAGGAAACAGAGCAGCCCCTTAAGTCCCATTGAAACAATAGCATGAGTGCAGCAAAGTTGGGGGAAAGGCCAGGACTCCTACATTAAGCCTGCTGCCTTCCCTAGTTGGGACTCAAACTCTGTCACTTGTTCCCTTTGCTATTCATGTCTTCTTCCTCATATTTTCCAAGCCAACCATAGATTCAATCTCCTGTACATCCTGTCCTGTGTTCATGTTGGGGGGCGGGGGGGGGCGGTGAGAGACAGAATGTATGTGTATGCATGCACGTATACGTGTGTGTATGTGGGTGCATATATGTTCATAAGTGTATGTATGCCTGTGATCATTGTGATTTGCAATGACAAATATATATCCTGTCTTCATCCCTGTTTCTGGCATAGCACTCCTAAAACTCTTGGAGTTTCTTAAGTGAAAGGAGTGATAAAGATTTTTGTTATTCATAACAAGCCCCTTTCAACTACACCTAAGTGTGTTAATAAGGTAACTTCCGGAAAGCCCCTAAGGATGGGAGCTAGTTGCCTGGTAGCCTGGGAACTAACCGTGATTATAGGGTTGGAACCTCTGACCTCTTGGGAGGGAAGAGGGATGGAGGGAGGTTGAACCAATCATTCATGGCCAGTGATTTAATCAAGTCCTCCTATGTAAGGAAGCCTCCATAAAAACCCGCAAGACAGAGTCCTGGAGGGCTTCCGGGCTCGTGAACACATGGAGATCTGGGAAGAGTGGTGTCATCCAGAGAGCACGGAGGTTCCTCGCTCCTTCCCCCACACCTTGCCCTATGCATCTCTTAACATCTGTTCTTGAGTTATATCCCTTTATAAGCAACTGGTAACGTAGTAAGTAAACAGTTCTCCTGAGTTCTGTGAGCCCCACTAGAAGATTAATCAAACCCAAGGAGGGGTTGGTGGGAACCTCTGACTTACAGCCTGTCCACCAGAAGCACAGTGACAACCTGGCCTTGCAAATGACATCTGAAGTGGGGGACAGTCTTGTGGGACTGAGCCCTAACCTCTGTGATTCTAGGTAGATAGTGTCAGAACTGAGTGAAATTGTAGGGCACCCACTCAGTGCTCACTAAGAACTGAGTTAATTGCCTACTGGTGTCAGAAAAGGCACAGAAGAATGTGTGTGTGTTTGTGTGTGTGTGTGTGTGTGTGTGTGTACATATGTGTATGGATGTAGGTATGGAAGCATGTATACATGTAAATGTGTATACTGTGGGGGAGCAAAACTTTTCTTGCCTTCTAGGTTCTTTGGCTAGTCTAACAATTCAATAATGAATAATTAATAAAATAATTACCAATTAAGTTGACATAAGAGAGATTAACAGGAAAAAAACAAATTTAATTTCATACGTAAGGAAGCTCACAAAAATATGAGACTCCAAGAAGCGACAAAACACGTAGCTTTTAGACGAAGAAACAATACATTTGTGAAGAATTGACAAGACAAATAAATCTGGGGTCAGGATAGTAAATTAGTGAAGAAGTGACAAGGTTTGTTTATACAGCTTTCCTGCCCTAAATTCCCTATCTCTAGTGATAAGGTCTTCTCTCCTCGTACAGGGAGCGTACCCCTCACATGGGAAATTTATTTCCTGCTTTCCAGGGACAAAGGAGAGTCATTGTGTCCTTTTTGCCCTGGTTGTTTCTTAAGTCACTTTAATTCAAGATAATCAATATGCCAAAGTCGCATATTTTGGGATGGCCCGTCTTGAACCCTGTCAGTACCTATGTGTGGGCGTGTTTTAACTGCACGATCTTTGGACTCAGAGCTGGATTCACTTCCGATTAGACTGTGCCACTCATATGCTATGGGATATTGGATAAACTCACTTTTGATTGGATACAGCCTCTGAACCTCTGTTTTGTTGCCAGTAAGAACAGATAACGAAATGTGAATAAAGTGACCCAGCATCTCCCAGCACTCCACAAGAATGAGGCTGGTGCTCTCGTTCTTTTTACTTTGTTACTCAAACTCCTGACCGAGATTTTCGTTCTCAGCCACCTCTTCGGCTCAAGAAACTACACCCTGCTTTTATTCAGACAGGTGTGGAGTGCAAAGAGGGACGATTAAGCACAGGGATGAGAGAGAGTCTTACATCCTGAGCACAGAGCAGGGTGGAACAGGGCCTAGCTCTCCTGTGCCTTATTTCCGTGCCCCCACTGAATCATCACCTCAGCCCTGTGAGGTTGGTTTAACAGTGCCCAGTTTACAGATGAGACACTTGAGGCTCAGAGAATAAAGGGAGGAGCTGGCACTCGGACCTAGGCCTAGACACTTGAGGGCCGCTGTCCCCGCACTCCCTGACACTGAAGGACGGCTCCAGAGTCGGCCCATGAGGCTGCTGGGGAGACTGTCTCAGGCAGAGGACACAGGCAACCAAAGACAGGGGAGACAGGGCAAGTACGTGCGTGATTCCGAGGCACAGCGAACGCGAGCAGGGCAAGGCCAGGGACCGAGGCGAGAAAAGCAAGCGAGGACCGTACAAGGCCTTGAGAGCCACAGTGAGGAGTGTGGGATTGATCTCAAGGCTGAGGGTTTTAAACAAGGACATGAGAAGGCCAAGGCTGAGCTTAAACAGAGCGACTCCTGCGCGAGCTTCTCCAGGGAAGGACGGCAGTGGCCTGGGCTGGGAAGGGTGTCTCTGGGAAGTGCGTCTGAGGAGGCGACGATCCACCGGGATCCTCATGCTGACCACACCCACCAAAGCACCCCCTTGTCTCGGAGGTTGGGCAGGGGGGCCTGGGACGCAACGGCTGCGTCCCCACATCTAGCCACTCAGAGCCTGTGCTGCAGGCGGCAACTCCAGGAACCCGCATAGGTGTCAGTGGATGGTCTAAGTACGGTGGCCACCAGGTCCTCCTGGAGAAGGGAGGTCACCAGAAGCAGCGGTGCCACGGCCCTTAGGAGCACACGTTAGCAGAACGTCAGGATAACCCGGCTGTCACTTGCTATCGTGCGCCCCTCTACCAACGCCACCTTCCTCCAGCAAACAGGTAGCCCATGCTAGAAAGCGATGACACTCGGGGACAGGCCGCCTCCCTGGTTGGGTATGTTAACAGCCTGAGCTTGAGGTTACGATGCTGCAGGAAGAGAGAAAGAGCCAGGTTCCTCTGAGTGCAGTGAGAAGAGGGGAGGGCGAGGGGTAAGGCTGGCAGTGTCAGTAAAGGTGGCCTGGTGGCACATTGAGCTGACGGAGGCCAGACCTTGGCGTAGTCGTGACAGTAATGCCCGCCTTCTGGGGACCACGCAGGGGGACAAGGAGGACGTTAGCAGTAGCCGTGGCTGGAAGGTTGGGCCGAAGCGTCCCAGACTGTGGGCTGCCCCGAAGAAGACCGAGTTAGACTTAGAAGAAACAAAATAACGGAACATGTATTGCACTCCTTTTCATTTACGGAGGGGGCTTCGTATCCTCGTGACATTTATTCATGGGAAGGCTGAGGTCTCCGCCAAGAATTGCCTGGTTGCTAGGAACGGACTTTTAATCGGAAAAGTTCACAAAAAGGGGAACTGGTCATCGAGACACAGAGCAATCTTACAGGCTCCTGCTTCTCTCTGATCACATACCGGCCGCCATCTTTCTGCTTCAAGCTCTGGTCCAGCTCTCTACAACCTCCTGGGGAGGCGTAGCGTGAAATCGTGAAATGATAAAGGCCCAAGTCGCGTCCTATTTGTGGAACTTTGTTACTGTATTTCCCAACTAGGTAACATTGCAGACACGTTCTCGGTCCACGTCCCTCCTTCTCCCCCCAGCCGTTAAATATAGCCAACATATCCATATTATTGATTAGAGGCCATAATGAAGACTTCAAATAATGGATAGGCTTAACGGCAGATAGGCACTCAGATGATCTCAATGGAGGGGGCTTCTCGGTAAACAAAACCCATGTTTGAGTCAGTTCTTAAATTCTTTGTCTTTTATGCTGCTTCCAGGAAATACTGTTCCAGAATTGGGAGAACTTATTTGGAATTTCCTACTGGAATTTCAGTACACAGTTTATTACATCTGCATGAACAAAATAACGTGGTTTCTTCTACACATATATTACGGCTATTTTCAACCTACGTATGATGGGAAATTTTTTTCTAATTTTTTTTTTCTTAGAAAACTGGGATGTATATCCACCAGCAGCATGCTATAACCTGGAAAATATGGCATCTCACTGAAACTCAGCATTCCCATCTGTAAAATGGGGATACTAATAGTCTACCCCACATGGCAGATGTGAGAAGGAAATGAAATGCACAGGAGACTAAATGTCCAACAAATATTAGTTATTCTTCCTATAAACATTGCGGCTAGGGACTAACACTATCTAATTGATCCAGGGTCTGGCTCTCTTGGTCTAAATTCTCCAAAGGATTGCTCTGATTGCAACGCAGCTTGTCCCTACTGGGTCAGGAATCTTCTAGAATCTGGTTCGATTAGTTCAGCCAGGAAAGAAGGGTCATGTGGCATAAATGTGGCCACCTAGGCCAACCATGTGGCGGGCTGGGGGAGAGGATGATTGCCAAGAAACTGGGTGGGTAGGTTTGCAATAACACGTGTGTCTGGAATCAGCAATGAGAGGGTTTAGAGTCCAGGGCTAAAAAGGCAATCGAGATGATTCTGGCCCAGTCACTCCAGTTTTGCATATTTGGAAAACAAGGCTCTAAGAAACATAGTCACCACCTGAAGTCACACAGGGAATTGGAGACAGAGGCTACTGCAGAAAACAGTTCTCTTCCCGCCCTGGGTCCTATCCAATGGCACAGGCAGCCTGGCAGGCCTGGAGGGGAGCCCGCTGCTGATCCTCCCACCACACCACCTGCCAGGTTCTTCCTCAGAGCCCGTGAGTTCAACGGTGTCACAGCTTCATCCTGTCAACAGCCTAGAATCCCAGACTCAGGAAGTGCTCAGTCTCCTAGCCTTCTGCTGCCCAACCCCGGCCACCTATCCAGCCAGATTCTACCCATTCCATCCAGCGAAACAGGTCCGGTTGCAAACATATCTTTTCCTCTGCACCTCGGCTCAGTGAGCAGCTGGCTTTACCTGGAATGTTCCCCTCCCTGCCCATCTAGTTCCACAGGCCTTGCTGCGGGCCACGGCCTCTGGGCAGTCTTCTCTAATGCACACACTACTACACCCCTACCTCCCAATTTCTGTGTCTTTTTCTCCCTCTGAAGTCAACAGACCACTGCCTGCCCCATCCATGGGGTGCAAAGTTATATACTGCTTGCTAATTTCAACTCTCTTATACATTCTCTCTTGAGGTTTAGAAACTTTGACTTAAACGTTTTGCATCAACAAAGCACTCAGTGTTGTGCTGGTGTTTCGATGGTGCTCAGTAAACATTTGTTGAAGGCATGAGTGAGTGAATGAGCAATGAATGATGGGTGTGGCTGGCAGTGGGGGTTCCTCTTGTCCCTCAGAATCCTGTGGTTGGGCCACCAGCAGCCTTCCTGGTCCCCAGATTCCTGGGACAGGCGGTGAGGGCCCCAGCTGGCACCAGTGACAGCAGCCCATCACGGAGGACTCACTGGGGTAGGTCAGGCTGGAGGGTCCCTACTGACCGTTGCTTACGAAGTCTCACAACGACTCTGTTATCACTCCCTTTTCACCAAGGAGGAAGCTGAGAGTCAGAGATGGAACTGATTTGCTGGGGGGGGGGGGGGGGTGTCACATGGCAATTTGCACCTGACTGGGGAAGCAGACTGGGGTGAGGCTGACCCCACAGCCTGTGCTCAAACCACCGACCTCATGCAAAGGCCATGTGCAAACTGGGCCCCCAGGATGCAAATGAGCAGGTCACACCCCTGACTTCCAGGGGCACCTCACAGGCCTGGTGGGCTATGGCTGGAGACAAACCCTAAGGAGACCATTGAAACCCAGGGTCGTATGTGCCCACCAGG
The DNA here is from genome assembly GCF_018350195.1 of Panthera tigris. NCBI lineage: Eukaryota > Metazoa > Chordata > Mammalia > Carnivora > Felidae > Panthera > Panthera tigris. The sequence continues at coordinate 174,949,092 of NC_056660.1, forward strand.
ACAGACACTTAACAGGGGTCATGGGAGCATCAAGGAATGCAACTAAACCAAAGGAAGCAAGGAACCCTCTCTGCGTAGCCAAATCTCTGGTCTCTTTGACCTTCAACCTTCCCTATAAGCCAGGTGGGATGAGGATCATTAAATCAGATTTACAGGATGGCAACCTTAGAGTCAGAGAGGTAGGTGACTGGTCCAAAGCCAGTCAGACATCAGTTGGGGAACCTTCTTTCTCAGGCTCCTCTTTGACTAACCACCTCTCTTTCCACAGTCCTGCAGGGAGATCCTGTTCCCGAGCTCTTGGTTCCCAAACACACCCTTTTTTATCTGGCTTCCCAGCCTTTGTGCAAGCTGTTGCCCCCGCCTGAATGCCCTTTCCCCACCCCGAATTTTCCAAGGCTCCTGGTGCTTTGCAGGGCTCGGCCCAGATCTCACTTCCTTTCAAAACTTCTCCAGTTCTCGTTAATCTAAACAAATCCCTCCATCTACCCCAAAGAATCTCTCCTATATCATATGCTAATTTAATACCTCTTTAAATAAGAGCACAAGCATCTGGCCCAATGCCTGGCACATCTGAGAGACTCAGACCACATGCCCTGGAAAGATAGGGTGTTCAGCAAATTCGGTGGAATGAAGGTGTGAAGGACTGAATGAACAAACAAACAGCCCTCTTGCCTGTCCTTCATGGTTGTTGACAGGGTTCATTTCAGCACAATGACCTACAAAGTTCCCAGCACAGAGCCTGGCACATAGCAGGTGCCTGGAACATGATCACTGGCATTGGTTTGAAGCAATGCTGTCTCCTAGGCCATACTCGGCCAGCACAGCTAGGCTTCCTGATGGGGCAGACGTCAACACAAAGGCCCGAACAGGCCCGGTGCCAGGGAGCTGCCCACTGATCTCCAGAAAGGAGCAAAGTCTGCGGCCCCACCCGCCCATCCTCAGTCCTGCCAGCTCAGCGGCTGTGCACACCGGCCCTGGCCTCCTGGGGAAGAAAGAGAAGGAGGGAAAAATCAGGTATAACCAGATGGCCAAGCTGTTCTTTTACTCAGCACTTGTGGAGCCCCGGGGCTGGGGTCACAGGTGTGGCTGCAAAGCAGGCCAGGGCAGCTTATGGTGAAGGGCACCGGACCTGAATCTGGGTTCAGATACTGACCTTGTGGGTATCAGTTGTTGTGACCCTGGACAAGGCCGCTCCCTCTCTAAGGCTGAGATTCCTCACCTGTAAAATGCAGTAACAATCCGTTGCCACAGGTTATTCTGTAGACAAATACTGACTTGAGACGTGTTCTTACCCTTCTACGGCACAGTAAGAAAAATAATGACAAAGAATACGTGGATATGAATATGTATGTCTATAACTGTATCGTGATAGAAGATGATAGATAGATAGATAGATAGATAGATAGATATGGATGTAATATATATATACATGTCCCAATAATAGGTTACCAGTTGCCCTCCTTGAAGAAGGATTGGCCTTTATTCCAAGATTTATCCTTACCGTATTTTTATTTTGTAGGTGAAAGGATGATGGGCATTTGTGCTTACAATTCCCTCTGCCTAGAATACTCAACCCCCCACCTACCCAAGACTCACCCCCTCACCAGCTTCAGGACTCTACTTAGGTGTGTTTTTCTCAAGGACACCTTCCCTGACTACCCTTTTTAAAATGTTATCCACCCCACCCCCACCCCCCACCCCCGTGTGCCGTGTTCCCTTCCCCAACCTGTTTTTCCTTCATAGCACTAACCATCACCGGACCTAGTATTTATTTCCTGTTCTGGTGCATTGTCTGACGTTCCCCGTGACTGTGGGGATATTTGTGTATCTTCTTCACAGCTGGATCTCAAGATCTGAAGTAATGCCTGGCACCTAGCAGGCCCTCAATAAATATTTGTCAAACGAATAAATAACTGAATGGATATTTGTTTTTTAATGTCTTTCCTTGGTTTAAAAAAAAAAAAAAAAAGTGAGAAACTCATTTTCAGCTCCCAAAATTGGGCATTGGAAAGGACGGGATTGTACTGGTCTAGGAAATCCTTAAATCGTTGAGAAAATGTATGTAAAAGTTTTGGCACAGGTCATGGCTGCTGGTAAAACTCACTAAATGGTAATAAATGATTCCCTTCCTCCTCCTTTTCCCCTCCCCCCATGCCCTCCCCTCCCCACCCCTCCCCTCTCTACTCCTCTGGCCTTATCTATTCTCACCAGGGCTGTCCCCAAGCTCCGAAACTCAAAGGAACCTTCTGTCCTCTCAATTTGCCTAATTCGCTTATTTTCTGTACAGATCCTGATTACAGACTGGCTTGGAAACACCGACAGGGCAGTAAACATGCATAAAGAAGGGTCGGCTGCCCAGTTGGCCCAGAAGCCCGTATTGGCAAGCCTGGTCAAGACTTGACTACTTTTATGATCCTAGGTCACAAATGAAATAAATTAAAGGTTTCTGTTAGTTCGTTTGCTTCTTAGTTCTGGGCCTGCTCTTTTTTTTTTTTTTTTTAATTTTTTTAACGTTTATTTATTTTTGAGACAGAGAGAGACACAGCATGAACGGGGGAGGGGCAGAGAGAGAGGGAGACACAGAATCAGAAGCAGGCTCCAGGCTCTGAGCCATCAGCCCAGAGCCCGACGCGGGGCTCAAACTCGAGGACCGTGAGATCGTGACCTGAGCTGAAGTCGGCCGCTTAACCGACTGAGCCACCCAGGCGCCCCAGTGGGCCTGCTCTTTAAGGAAGTCAAAGAGCTCAATTCCAAGGGTAACTGTGGACCTGGAGGTGCTGGCCCCAGGCAGGAAGGCTTAGACAAGCTGATGACTGGGACCCACAGGCCTGAGGAAGGGCAGGGTCAGTTTCAGGACCCTGGGTCAGAGCCAGAGGGAACCTCAGAGACTAAATAGACTGACTCTATCATTTTGCAGTTGGGGAGACTGAGGTGCAGAGAGGTACCTTCTCACGTGAAAATAACAGAACCAAGAACTTCCTGACTCCCTGTCCTGCATCCTCTGACCACAGCAAGAGGGGCTCCAGCCCTGAGCCCTGGGCTTCATAGGACCCCATTCTGGCCCTCTCCCCTGCCCAAGGAAGGAATCTGGGGGGGACGAGGGGTGTGTCCAGTTGGAACCCATGCACCTCCCCTCCAGATGATGCCCCAGGTTCCCCAGATCCTGGGGTTCCTTGTTAAATGTCTGAACCCACTTCCCAGGCCTTCATCCCATCCCATTTCACTCGTGCGGACGGCACAGCCAGCAGGTGCTGTTGGCTGGGGGTTGGGGGGGGATGTGTGGGCTCTCTGCCCAGAGGCCCCTTACAGTGCAGGAAAACACAGAATGAGGACAGCAGCTGGCAGGTGCTGGTATGGAACTCCAAGGTTGGGCCTAATTCCAGGTCATTAGGAAGCTCTGTCCTCTTAGGCAATAAAACACATTTTATTTAATAGTTTATTAGCTTGATTTATAACTTTTGAAATATTTAGACTCTGGTTTGTAACTCTATCATGCGTGAGTCTGCGGCCCGGCACAGCCCCTGCTGCCCTGTGCGGCCTCCGGCGCGGTCCCCAGGGGTGAGAAGAGCCTAGTCTTCCCGGAGGAGGGAGTCCGAAGAAGGGCGTGAGCATCGCAGCCTCCTCCTCCTTACACAGGTGCTTCATGTGCTGGACCGCCGGCCACCCTCACATCACCTTTTCAGCGGAGAAAACCCAGGCTCACAAGGCTTTGGCCAAGGTCACGCCGCCAGGAACAGAGGACTAAAGGGCTCTCACCTTTCCCGAAACAACAGCAAGTTGATTTTGAAAGGACAAAAGGAGGGGACAGGGAGAAACGTTTCTGGCCCTCCTGGAAGGCCCCTTTAGCACCTACAGGTGTTCCCGGCTAAGCATCTGCTTGGCTGCGTTACCGGGCAGCTGGGGCTGGCATGGGCCCTGTGCCTCTCTGCCTGGCTACTGCTACAGTCCAAACCTCCCCTGTGCCATGACTTCTTAGAAAGGAGCCTTCGGGGCAGTGGGAATGACAATGCAGGAAATAAAAAGTGTATCCCGGTGCACCATCAGATACGAGAGGTTGGGATGAGGTTTCCTGGGAAGTTGGGCTTGTCTGCATCTTTCCCAGGGAGCCCATATCTTCCCTAAGTTTATTTCCTACGGAAGAGAGACCTTCACTTTGCCGGAACTTCTGTTTAATTATTTCCTCTGAAATGACCTGAACTAGAGGCTTCTTTCAGACCTGGACACTCCCCCATTTAGAACTTCTTTCTGGACGCTGGTCTCAGCTGCCATTCTGGGCTCATCTCTTCCCAAGACTTCTCCCTATGCCCTGGGCTCTTCATGAGCTTCCAAAGCAACCTTTCACTTTTGCACATGATTCCCCCAGGATGCCCTTTCCCTGCTTTCCTGACCCAGCCAGCTCCTTGCCTGTCAGGAGCCAGCGGGGTCCCTGTCCTCTGGTCCCTCCCAGCTGCCCCCAGACTGTATCCTCTATGCCTCCCCTGTTCTCCCCAAGCCCCATGCTTCCTTCATAAAAGGACTCTGTACACTGTGGCCTGACTGCTACCTGTCTGTCCCCTACAGTAACTCACAAGCAACATGGGGCTAGCTAGGGACTGAATTTCACTTCCCTCTCTGTTCCAGGGTGCACTTTGGAACATAGTAGGTGGATGGGACGAAGGCCTGGGACACCTACTGGGAAACCTGAAACACAGTAGGTGCTCAGGCAAGGTCAGCAGAGGGTAGGAGCCCCTTCTCTCAAAGCGTGTGCCCTCACCATGACCTTATTTGCTATTCACTTGCCTGAGGAGGACTTACAGGGACAGCTATTATTATCCACGTTTTATCACGCTGGAGGTTGAGAAGCACTTAGACCATGCTCATCTCTGGGGGCTCAGACCAGTGCAAAGCAGCCCCGGTCTTTTCCTTGCTTGGCTGAGGGCAGGGGAATCCCATCAGCACTGGCTATGGGACGCCCAACCTAGAGAAAGATGGCGTTTGACCTTTTTCTCAGCAAGCGCCAGACTTTGCCCCGGGGCTAGGAGCCAGAGTGAAATGGGAGAGCCAGGATGAGGAGATCAGAGACCCTCCCTCTCCCAGAGACTGGAGGAGGCCACAGCAAGGACATTTCCAGCCAGGAGCCGTGCCCAATCCCAGGGACACACCAACGCAGGGCTGGGGTGGAGGGGAAAGGTCGGTTGCAAAACCCCACGTGTGGCGGCTTCACTGCTGAGTCATGCTCCTGACGCCTGCCGGGGACCAAAGTCAGAGGCCACAAGCTCGAAAGTGCCCAGTTAGCACTGTTTCTGTTGACTCCCTGCTCTTCCACATCCAATCCTTCCTTGGGCTCCGTTAATCCCCTTCTGTTACTGTTTGCCCCAGCATACCCTCCTCTCTTTGGGTGACGGCAAGCCAGTCTTCCTTAGAAATTTTCTTCCCCACTCTCAGCCCAGGTGAAGTTGGACTCTCTCTTCCCCCGTCCCCACCCCCACACACAAAGGATGGTCACATGGCCCAGGCCTATCCAATCAGACCATTCTCTCATGCCTGTGATTGGCTCCAGGATGGGAACATGAGGGAAGCGTGGCAAATGAGACTCGCTTCTAAGGCTTTCCGCAGTTGGATGTTGGAAAAAAAGACCCTCTCTTTTTCTGCGACGATTGCCAGCTATGTAAATACGTCAGCCTGGAGCAAATGGGGCCTCCATGTGCATTGTGGTTGCCTGAGAAGGAGGCCAGCCCAGGGAAAAGCAGGACCAAGAAAACCTACAAGGAGGGGACCCAGCCTTCCGGCGATTTCCGGAACTCAAAATGTTCCTCTCGCTTTACAGCTCCGTAGACTAATACTTTCCCCTCTGCTTACACATGTTCTAAAGTTGGGTTTTTGTCACTTGCAAACAAAAGATTTCTGACTAACACCACCTGGATAATATTTATTCCATCCATCTTCCCTCTCCCTTCTCACTCTCTATGCCCTAATTTCAGCCTCGTCATTGGCCTTGCCATTTCTACCCTGGGTTGTCGTACCAGGCCGCCAACTAATGATTACAACAGAGTAACAATAGTTGAACACCTGCTGTGACTTGCCTGCCGTTCACAGTTACTACGGTGACCCCACAAATCGATGTTCGCATCTTACTGATAGAGACTGAGGGGCCCAGAGATGAGGGGCTCGTACGAGGTAAGCAGCACAGCTAAGAGTCTAATGCAGATGATCTGACTCCGAAGCGCATGCTCTTTGACCACAGCCTCGTCCTGCTTCGTTTAATCCTAGGTGGGTCTTGTGTCCCTACAGCACATATTTAGGTGGGAATGCTTTTGTGTGCGGAAGCACAGAGCCATGAGTAAAGCCAGGCTCTGTTAAATATCTCGGACCTCACGGACCCTTTTTAGGGGCACTGACGCTAGTTTTGATCCATTAGTTTTCTTCTGTCGTCATTTTCCTGTCCCCCAATTTGCATACTCCTTTTTAATTTTGCTGCCATGCTCTCACTGGCTGGGTTTGACTCATATGCCCATCACTGTACAGGGACTGTGGTCAGGAGCTGTGCTATCTGGCTGGGTGGCCGTGGGTCATATGCTCGGCCCTGGGTCACGGTCAGTTCCACCCACACTAGATGGATGGACCGGGTGAGATGATCCCCCAGAGACAAATCAAGATGTTGTTACCCAGAAGAGGTAGCCCCCTCCTCTCACCTGCTGACCAAGACCTCAGTCACCCAAAGCAACAGTCACTGATTTGATTTTGCGGTGTGCCAAGCCCCAGGCTGAGCCCTGGAAGGACAGAGATGGGGCACAGACTTGCCTCTGATCCGGATGGTGGAAAGCTCACCGTGTGAGAGTAAGTGGACCATGGACAAACCAACAAAATGCTGTGGGATGCGGCCACAGCCAAGGAAGTACGGAGCACCGTTAGAACAATTCCTATTGCTTGGGGATGGAGGAGGGGACACAGAAAAAGCCATATTGAAGGGCTAACACAAGCTGGGCTTCAAAGGGTGTAGCAGCTTTCGTCAGGGAGGATGGTAGGGCAACAGCATTTCTGGCAGAGTGGAACAGCATGTGCGAAATCTGCTGGGCTCTGGGAAGACAGTGTAGTTGGGTGACGATGCAAAACAAGGAAGGGGAGAAAGAGAACAGGTGATTCACCCGAGGAATAAAGGAGAATGAAAGCAGAAAATTAACGCTTTGTGTTTGGATGTCTTTTTTCTGGCCTTTTATCCAAGCTTTGCAAAGACACCAGAGAGGAAGTTGGTGCTTCCCCACTCTGAAGCTTCCCTGGGGACGTGAAGGTTTAATTCAGAGCAAGATGAAGAAAGACCTGGGGAGCTAAGTGTGGAATGGAGAGACCAAGGCAGCCTGGGGCTTGAGCACAGGAATGAGGACCGGGAAGAAGGGGGCAGGCCGAGGAAGGGACAGGTCAGTTGCCGAACTCTAAAAAAACGTGCATGGCCGAGCCCCGCACTGGACCTTGGGGTTACAGAGATCAGGAAGGCAGGGCTTTGGGCTCCACAGGCTCACAGGCTGGCTCACAAGGAGATGGCAGAGACAGTAGAGTGGGCTGAGTTCTGTGGCTTGGTTTGTCTAGCAAGAGTCCACGGGAGCACCGGGAGTACCTGCTCCAGCCCAGGGACATGGAGAAGGCTTCCTAGAGAAAGTGACGATGGATCTGGGCCTTAAAGGATTAATAGGGATTTGCTACCTAAGACTGAGGAACTCTCGTGACCCCCTGTATTCCCGTTTATTAAGACGGACCGCACTGTATCTACTTGGCCAATGGCTATCCTTTCTGCTGAGCTCCATAGGCACTCTGTCTATCTGGTTCACTGAGTTTTCTCTTGTACCAAGAAGACTGGCACACAACGGGCGCTCAAATTACGTTTGCGTGGGCATGAGACAACACCCCCAGTGAAGGGTGCATGCATAGGCAGCACGACAAACCGGTTCGGGACGAGGCCCAGGGCAAGAAATGGCCTTGATTGTCCATCTGAGCCGTTTAGATTTTGTCCTCTAAATGGGGAGGGGCATGATCAAATTTGCACCCGCCCATTGATTAATAAATATTTACTGAGCATTTACTACGTGCCAAGAATTGTGTGAGACCCTAGGGATATCAGGAGACCGAGGCCAACTCCTTCCCCATATGGAGCCTACATTCTCCTGGGAAAACAGACAGGAAGCCAAGGGGTCATCGAGAATATCTTCTCAGCTAGTGATGAAGTACTAGGTAGAAAAATTAAAATGGGCAAGAGGTCAGAAAAGGATGAGAAGGGACAAGCTCGGTGCCAGACGGGGAGTGTGTCAGATAGGATTGTGTTCAGCTGCATGCAGCAGAAAGCCTGACTCACGGTCGCCAAACATATAGGAGTTTATTTATATGTCGCAACAGGAAGTCCAAGAGGTAAGCCAATCAGGGCCGGATGGCACCTCGGTGGTGATGTCCAGAAACCACGTTTCTCCATCTTCCTTTCCTACCTCCTCAGCATTATCTCTGAGGCGTTAACTTTTGGAAAAAAAATTTTTTTTAATTTTTTTTTAACGTTTATTCATTTTTGAGAGAGAGAAACAGAGTGCAAGCGAGGGAGGGGCAAAGAGAGAGGGAGACACGGAAACTAAAGCAGGCCCCAGGCTCCGAGCTGTCAGCCCAGAGCCCGACGCGGGGCTCGAACTCACAAACCGGGAGATCGTGACCTGGGCCGAAGTCAGACGCTCAACCTGCTGAGCTGTCCCGACTTTTTAAAATTTTTGAGAAGGGATTCATGCATTTCATATTTATTTAAAAGTAAGTAATTAAAATAACTTAAGTTGATGCCTTGCTAATGTGTAAATTACTCCATCCAAAAAAATTCTGGGAAGTCTGATGCTCACAAAGAAGACCGGTATGAGTTTTCTGGGGTGGAAAATAAGGGGAAAGGGCCAGAGCCACATCTGGGTTGATGTGATATACGATTGTACCCACCAGTGGGTGGGTGTGACCGTGTGTGCGCGCGTGCAAGGTATTCCATACCTTTGCTGGACGCATTCCAGTGGAAACAGGCATTCAGAGCAAGAAATGGAAATGGAGAGTCTAACTCCCATCTCCCCCCACCTCCCACAAAGAAACGTGGAAACATTTCAGGCTTCCAAAATTTCACTGAATGGGAGACGTGGGGCAAGCTGAACGGAAGCTGGTACTCGATTTGCAAAGGAATCACTCTGGGGCCGTAGGAAGAGGGACGTCGGGATGAAAGTCCGGTAGCTTTAGCTGGGGAGAGATAGGTAAGCCTGGATTAGGGCAGGTGATAGGGATGGATAAGAGGGGGCAGCTGTGACAGCTATGGAGGGGAATGCTGAAGTGGTGACAGTTAACGTAGAGTTGAGTGAAGGGTTGCACTGGGGTGAGGGCACCCAAACACAGCTGTAAGACTTGGTGAGTGAGTCACAAGTCGGTAACAATGTCAGGCTCCAACACGGGAGAGTTGCTTCTAAGGCAAAGCTCAAGATGGCTTGTAGGGTCTTCTGGATACTAAGAAGTTCCTAAAATCAGCCTGCCCTTCCTTTATTGGTGGAGGCAGCCAATCACGGTATCCAAACACTCACTCACTCACTCACGGTACTGGGCATTCATTAGTGTCTTGGTGGCCAGTGACAAACCCATTAAAAAACAAAAATATGGCAGATCTTTGGGGAGTTTGGGGGAATGCAGACCAAAGGGCCTAGCCCTTGGGCTCTAGTCACTAGGCACTTGAGTTGGTCACTGGGGGAAATTCTGTTGAGAGGTGATAAAACTGTTCTAAAACACTTGGGGCCAGGTTCATGATCCCAGGGTCACAGGGTCGAGCCCCACGTCGGGATCTGCACCAGGTGGGGAGCCAGCTTAAGAGTCTCTCTCTGCCCCTCTGCCTCTCCCCCACACTTGCGTACTCTCTCTCTCTCTCTAAAATAATAAAAAGAAAATCTCTCTCTGCCCCTCTGCCTCTCCCCCACACTTGTGCTCTCTCTCCCTCTCCCCCACCCCCTCTAAAATAATAAAAACAAGAGTTCTTTTCCAACAGATTTTGAATGTATTTCTTTTCCTTTAATGGTTTCAGGTCATCACCTGGGCTCGGCACTAAATATCACTGGGGAACAAAACAGACAAAAATCCGTCCCCTTGCAGAACTCTGGTAGGAGGGACACCCGAAACCCCAAATACACAAGTGGTCTATGTATAGTAAGCCAGTTGTTTCCTTTTGTTTTTCTGTGTTAAGCAGTGCTCAGCAAACGCCTTGGAGCCACATACATCCTTCATTACATAATTCACTTACAAGTCATGCTGTTTTCTTCTTTTTTCCACTACGTCGTCAAGAGGAGACTTGCTCCAGACATGTGTCAGTCAAGCAGCAATAGGCAAAGTTCTGGCTACCTGTTGCCTCTGTGTTTTTCATCCTAGCACTTGGGAGAATTAAAGATGGAAGCGTTTGAAGCTTCCAGAGGTGAAATGTCCAAAGATCAATCAGTTGGCAAACAGGACCCGGGCATCCTATTCACAGGTCGAGGTGGTACCCTTTTTCCATCGCCTGACCGCAAGGCCATCTGTTCTCTGCTCCCGGCGAAGCTGGTGGCCCGTGGGCAGATGTGCCTATGTCTCATGCTAAAGATGTGATTATGTGCACAGCTCTTGATATGTGATAAAGCACCTTCACATTTGTTATCTTTCCATACTCAAATTGGAGTGGTAGATTTAGCAAGTGAAGTTACAGGACATCCAGTTAAATTTGAATGCAATATTTGGGACACACTTATATTAAGGAAAAAAAAATCGTTTATCTGAAATTCAAATGTAACCGGGTGATAAATTTAGTTCAGTGCATTTGGGCTGCGAGAACAAATTCTCATAGACTAGATGGCTCAAAAACAAATTTATTTCTCGTAGTTCTATAGGTTGGGAAGTCCAAGATCAAGGCGCCGGCAGATTCGGCGTCTGGCGAGAGCCCTCTTTCTGGTTCACAGGCAGCTGTCTTTTCTGTGTCCTCACATGGCAGAAGGGGTGAAAGGACTCCCTGCAGTCACCATGACCGAAGATCTCCTAAAGGCCCCACCTCCTACTGCCATCGCATTGGGTGTTGGGATTTAACACATGAATCCTGCTGGACGTAAACGCTCTAGAGCACCGGACGTTCCGTATTTCATCTGCAACCCTAACTAGAATCCTCAGAGGTAGGCGATACCAGTGCCTCCTTTTAATCACTGAGACTCAAAAAGTAAATTGCCTAAGGTCCACACACCAAGGAGATGACAGAATGGAACCCTTCCCCTTTGCTGCTCCCTGCTTGAACCCTGGGTGGTATCTTCAAGGCACCCAGGATATGGTGGGGTGGAGTGTGAGGTTCTCAGGGCTAGAAAGGAGGGGCTGTGTCAAAGGGAAGCCGTGGAGGGAGGGACCGCCATGAATAGCAGACCCCACTCTTCTTATTAGCAGGCAGAGGAGGGAGGGTTTCCACTCTTAGTTGGAACATGTTTTCGGTTTTAGTTTACTGTACCAGGGCCCCAGGACCCCAGCCAACAAGACTGGAAAGGCAGGAAGCCATCTGGAGCTACATGCTGAGTCATAGGGCCCGGAGAAAAACAAGAACATCATGACAGCAGAGCAGGGGGTGGGGAGCAACCTCCCTGGAGATGGAAATTGAGGTGGGCACCAGAAATAGAAACTTCTCCCTCTGAAGCTGCAGTTAAGAAGTCCCAGATCGCCATGCATTTGCAATTCAGTTCCTGTTAAGGGCCGACTGAATGCAGCCAGTCTGTGAACAATGTCCATGAATCAGGTGGTATAACAGAAGTTTCTGGGTTTGCTTTGTTTGTTTGTTTGTTTTTCAAATCCTGGCCTTCCCTCTCCCTGACTAGCCGGCAGCCCTTGGGCAGTTTACTTAAACTTTCTGACCCTGTGTCCTTTTCAGTAATAATAATCCTTATCTCCTTGAGATAGGTGAGGGTTTCAATGAAATCACATTTTTAAAAGTGTCCTGCAAAGGTCCAGCACACCATTTGGTCAACAAATGGTAGGTGTTATTATCAGAAAGACATAAAAATATCTTCATGTCAGGTTGCTGTGGGGACGAAATCAGATAAGATATCTTCACTGTTAGGAGAGCTCTGAACCTACGTCTGAGTGACGTTTTAGCGAATGGTAGAGATTGCTTTCTTCTCCAACCCCTAGATCCTGAGGTGACTGGTTCTGGTTTCCCTGGGTGCTGGTTAGTATGGCTAAACACACACACAATGAATGCCTGCATGATGTGCGTTCATTCCATTCCACAAATATTTCCTTTATCGCGCATGTTTCTGGCCCAGCCTGTGCAGAGGTACAGAAGAACAAAATGAAGATAAATACTCCTGACTTTTCTGTTTTTAGCAATTGCTCTGTACCAGGCACTAACCTAAGGGCTTTCTATGTACTGAATTCCCAGAACATCTCTTTCAGGTTAGTACTATTATAATCTCAGTTTTATGGATGGGAAAAGTGAGGTTCTGAAGGATTAAATACGTCGTCCGAATGCACAGAGCAAGTAGGTACCAGAGTCCAAGTTCCATGCCAGGTCTGATCCAACAAAGGTTCTGACTCTTCTGTGGACGAGGTCCCAGAGGGAGGAACATTCTCACTCGGAGACTGAAACTCAGTCAGGCACAAAGGTGTATAAACAACACAAGGTAGTGAGATGATTAAATGCCAAAGAAGAGGTTGGTAATCAGAGTTATAGCAGTTCTGGGCTGGAAGGGGATCCCTAAGGGGCTTCCTAGATGGTGGGAGTGGGGCAGGGAATAGCGCTAGACCCGGGGACAGGAGACGGAGCAAGTCACAGTGAAGGCAGGTGAGCAAAGGCACGGAGGACTTGGCCAGGTGTGGGCAGGGTTCAGTGAGAGGCCATCTGGCCAATCCCGGGTGTGTTTTGGAGAGCAAAAGAAGGAAGATCCAGCTGGCAAAGTCTGGTGGGGGTAGGCTGTCATTAACTTCCAGAAGGATACATTCCTCAGCCTAGCTAAAGCGACTTTTAGCCTTGCTGCATCACCGCCTTGGAGGATCCCTACATATCACGTGTTGGGCTCGGCCAGCAGTGGTCAAAGGGGTACCGATGGTCAGAAAGGAAGGAGGTTTCTGCAGATTAAGCGGGCACGACCTGTCTTGCCCAAGGGCCTCAACCTTAGCTCTCGTGGATAAGGAGAAAATGGTATTTCCTTTGCCTTCAGAGGATTCTGCTAAGAAGACCGCACACTAAGTAAGGGTCATTAAAGCAAATTCAGAGACAGTACGACTTTTCCTCAAGTCCGGCTGGCAATACCTATCAAGAGGATTAAAACCATGTACCCTTTGATCCCACGGGTTTTCACCAGCAGGAATTAATCCTAGGGAAACGACCAGGAAGGTGTGCAAAGCCCCGTTATGTGTGTACAAGGATGGTCGCTGTCATATTACGTACAAACACACCAATGAGAGATGTCCCAACTAATCAGTAACAGGGGCTTGGTTAAAAATGATACATCCGGACAATGGCCTACCGCACTGCCATTAAAGTTGTTGTGGTCACATTGCAGTAAGTGAAAAAAATCAAGTTGCGAAACATCGATCTAGTATGATCCCAGCTTGGAAGTACCATAATCTAATCCATTCACTGACTGAATAGTTAATGTGCTGTATGCCGGGCAATATCCTGGGCACTGGGGACACGGAAGGGAACAGATTCAGCGTACCATTTGGGGGAAGCCAGGGAACAAACAAGATGATTTCCAGGAGTAGTGCAATGCCATGAAGAGGATGTAAGATGGGCTAATTTAGAGTGAGTGATGAAGAGGGGATTATCTGAGGAGGTAACATTCCTATCTTGACCCGTATGTTGAAAACCATCCATTCATGAGGATCCAGGGAAGAGCATTTCAGACAGAAGGACAAAAGCCTTGAGGCATGATGAAATTGCAGTTTTAGGCGGGGAGGGAGGACGGACCGAGACCTAGTGCATGAGTGGGGAGAGAAGGGGTGGGAGAGAGGCAGGTGCAGGCCAGAACATGCAGGGATGAAAGCTAAGGTGAGGTGTTTATAAGGAGTTTGGATTTTACTCCAACTTCAGTGGGAAGCTACTGGATTTTAAGTCAGGCAACGATTACACTTACATTTATTTTAGATTTATGAACCAGAATGAAATATACCAGTGGATTAATAGAGATCACCAATGGGTAGTGGGGGGGACGAACAGTTTTTATTTATTTCTGTGTGCTTTTCTGTAATTCTCCAGCCTTCATAACTAGAAAAAAAACCCCAATAATTTCTATTTTTAAATACCTCGCCAGAGAGCATTGTGAACCTATGGTGACCACTAACGCGGAGTTGCAGCGTGGAAAGTCTTTCACCTACGCAATCTCGTTGGATTTTCCCAATCACCCTGTGAGTTGAGTCAGATCGTTTTATTTTTTTATTTATTTTTTTTTTAATTTTTTTTTTAACGTTTATTTATTTTGGAGACAGAGAGAGACAGAGCATGAACGGGGGAGGGTCAGAGAGAGGGGGAGACACAGAATCTGAAACAGGCTCCAGGCTCTGAGCTGTCAGCACAGAGCCCGACGCGGCGCTCGAACTCACGGACCGCGAGATCATCACTTGAGCCGAAGTCAGCCGCTTAACCGACTGAGCCACCCAGGCGCCCCGAGTCAGATCGTTTTAATGAGCTCCATTTTGTAGGTGAGGGAGCTGAGGTTGGGAGGGGCGGAGAGACTCTGGCAGAAAACGGTACAACTGAGGCCAGAATGGAGGGTCGGTAGGCCTTGCCCAGGCTTCCTGATTTTGCCACAGAGCTGGGCCTGTGGGCTGGTCTGGCTTAGATTTAGCCGGAAATCCAGAGGCCCCAGGGAGAAGTCCATAGGATGACTTCCCTGCTTGGGAGGGAAGAGGGGACTGGACTCACAGCCCCCAGGAGCACATGGGTGCAAGAAGAGGGGCCTTCCGTATGTGACAGGTGCTCCCTAAGCATTTGTTCAATTAACGAAATAACTGGCTTTGGGGGAAACACCGGTCTTGGGTGGTGGTTTAGCTGACATTACAATTCAGTAGCTGTGTGATGGTAGGTTAATTCTTCGACCTGGCAAGCCCGAGTCCTCCTCGGTAAAATGAAGAGGTTTATGGTCACTCACCCCTGTGAAGTGTAAGAGTTAGGGCCGTGCTTGGAGCCGGACTGCCTGGGCTCCAATCTGCTTCCACCTTTTTTTTTAGCTGCAACCTTGTGGAGCTACCCAGCCTCTTAATACCTCAGTTTTCTCATCTATCAAATGGGGTGATATTACTTGCCTCCAAAGGATGCTGTTAGGATGAAATGAACGGATAAAGTGCTCTGAAGAGGGCTTGGCACATGGGATGTGCTCCTCCTACGTCAGCTGTTAGTATGAGCATCGCAGGCCTGGTGAAAGCACCTGAGAAGCTTCCGGAAGCATATGGAGAGCTTAGCGCCCGGTCCCAATCCACAGCAGCTTACCGCTCCTGCCCTTCTTTCGCTAACGCCCCCACCGCACATCTTTCTGTTCAGAAAGGAGACCCCTTACCCACCAGGAGGGTCCTCTGCCAAGTTAAACAATAGACCTACTCTCTCTCACCCCGGGCTTCTGTCTGTTCAAGGTCACGCGAGGAATGTCCAATGTCCAATGCATTTCCCAATGTCTCTGTTTCTGATTCAGTCCTGGAGCCACCTTCTACATGTCAGGCTTGACGTTGGCTTTGGTGAGACGTCCTGGAGTCAGCCGCACCTCCGACCTCCACCCCGATTTTCTCAAACTTCAGTCGTGTGAGGAACACCCGTAATTGTGCCAATGGCTGCGGGCCACTTTGGTCTAGTCTTTCCCTCATTATTTCTCTTTAACTTGTCTCACATTCCAGACTTAAATGCATTTGTTCAAAAGGGAAATGTACTCATTACCATAAATGGAAAGCCAATACCACCTGCCACAAAAAGAAGATACCCATAAAAAGAAATACGGTGAAAATAAAGCAATTTTATTGAATTCTGGGGGGACAGCGTTGCCCATTGAAGACTCTGGGCTTAAGGCCTGTTTGATTTCCATTTAAAAGGGAGATGTGGAGAGGTGCTAAAGTTTCAGAAGGGTGTTAAAGACCTGTGAGTGCCGGAGCTGAGATTGCCTTCTTGGTGCCATAAAAAGGACAGAAAGAGAATTCAAAGAGAAAAATTCTCTAGCCTCGTGGTTTCATGCTTTTATTTCCTTGTTTGCTCACCTTCTAGAACTTTCTCTTGTCTGCCAGGAACAAGGGGGCCCCCTTTTCCAGGATTCAGTTCTTTATTGAGAAAAGCTAAGGAGAGAGCCGCCTACCCTCTGCTTCTCACTTACTAGGTCATTTTAGGAACATTCTTTCCCCTCTCTGAATTGAGGGAGCTCAATTGGAGAAATGCCCTTCTCAGAGGATTTCCAGGCCCTAAGAGCCTGTGCGGCCTTATCCGAATGTGCACCCGGCTGCTCATCGGTGTTCTCTCACCTGCTGATGGGGCAGGGGCCACGTCCACCCAGCCTCGAGGCATGGTCTGGGCTGCTGGATCTCCACAAGGAGCCGAGCTGTGGGATTCATCACATACCCACAAATAAATTCACGTTTCCTGGGGGTGGATTTTCTGCTTGTTGAGTCGAGCAGATGGCTGTGCTGGAGTTGAGAAAGGAGGTAGCCAAAACCCCTCTCTGCCTAGCCTAGACCCTAGGAAGAAACGAGCAAACAGCTCCCTGACTTCGGGCTCCGTCCCTCCGTTCAGCAGCCCCTGCAGATGTTTCCTTTCCCAGAGAGCCTGGAGGGGGAGCCGCTGAAGCATCACCCCTAAATTATTCCTGTTTTCACGTCTCCTCCCTGCCTCTAAGTCAGCCAGGATCTGCTGCACCTGCACAGCATACCAGATTTCTGAGCCCAATATTCAAGACCCTCTCCAGTCGAGTTCCAGTTTACGTTTGCAGTCCTGGCTGCCGGGACACCCTTCCTTGATCCCCTTGGTTCTGACAAGCTGGTTCCTGGGCACACAGTAGGCGTGAAGAAATGCTGAATGAAAGAACACGCCTTCTGCTGGGCTGACTCTAGGGTTCTTTCCGACAGACATTTCTTGAATGTCAGGGACAAATGGTGCCCGAAGCCTTCTTATCTGCCAGGCCCTGGTGGGCTGGGGTGTGGGGGGCACTGTCTTGACTTGCTGGGGATTTTCCTGGTTTTGGCACTGGAAGTCTGTGTTCCAGGAAACCCCCAGGACAAAGGCAAACCAGGAAGTTTGGTCCCCTTACGAGGGCAGGTTCCATGCACTCTGTCTTCATGGGGCTTCCGGCATGGTGTGGGGGATGGCATGAAGCAAATTATCCTACAAAGAAATGAGTAGTTACAAACCCTGGTGAGTGCAAAGGAGAAGCCAGCCCTGAGCTGAGCGCCATGAGGAAAAGCCTTCTCTTCTCTCGGCCCTGGAGAGGCTCCTGGTTGCTAGGAGAGAGAGAGACATACAGCTTATTTAATATAAAGCGGTGAGTGCAGTGAATCAGAAATCAACACTCTCTTTTCCCTGTCCACATTGCACTCTTTCTATTTTAATTGGGGCTTCAAGCATCGGAAACCCACTGTGGTGAACTAAATGGATATATATTGAAAGAGCATGAGAAGGAAAAGCTGAGAAACCAGCCCTTGGAAGGGGGAGAAACCATTGTTTCTTAGGTTGTTGAGAGAGTAGAAAATAATGCCAGAACAAAAGAACGTGCCTTGTTCTGTTTTCATTAGAAAAATGGACTCCAGCCATTCGCTACCCAGTATTCTAATTCCAGGAAGAAAGAATCTGATAGCCAAGCTTGGGTCTCATGCCAGCCCCCTGGCTAGGCTGGGGGTGGGGGCGGGGGTACCGTGATTAGAAATTCCACGAAGATTGTGTGCTGTGGGGCATGGGGGCAGGATGGTTGCTGTTGCAAGACGGAAGGGCTGGGATGCTGAGAAGGTGAAGGCCTCGGTCGTCCTTACGTCCTCCTCAAGAAGTGGCCCAGAGCTCCTGCCCTGCGGTCACTGCCTTCGGAGAAGCTCTCTGCTTGCCTTCTGACCAGAATATTGTTACCGTGGGCAGCCCCACGCCGACAGCTGCCTTCCCGGACCCCAGTGTCTTGTCCAGCCGCCCCGACGGTGATCACCTTGGAGCATGCACCGTGTCCTCGGGCCCAGCCGGTACAGAGCCTGGTGCAGACCAGAAACTCTGGGCTGAGTGCTCCCTAGAGAGCTTGAAAGAGCCACGAAGATCCTGCCATCCTTGCCCTGGCCCCCCCGCCCCCCAGTCAAACCAGTCTCCTTCCTGTTTGCCAAGCACACGGCCTGCCTGCCTTTTGCCATTCTTTCCACCCAGTGCCGTTGCTTTGCTGAGCTCATGACTCAGCGATTCTCACCCGGGGGTTGATTTTGCCCTTCGGGGACATTTCGCAAGGTCCCACCAGAGAGGGGCTGCTACTGGCATCTGGTGGGTGGGGCCAGAGACGCTGCTGAACAGCCGCCCACGCACACCACAGGCTCCATAACACTTACTAAGGCCACACGGCCACGGTGCTGAGGCTGAGAAACCCGAGGCACGACTGCATGGCCACATCTCCGCTCAGAGGCCCCCTGCTCCGGGAGGCCTCCCTGACCATCACCCATTCCTTCCTCATGCCCCCTACTGTATTTTCTCTGTGGCATTTTATCATCACCTGCAATGATCGTGTTAGTCTGTGCTTATACTAGACGCCCAGCCCCGCGAGAGAGGACCCCCGCGGGCCTTGTTCTCTGCTGCTTCCCAGCACGGACAGCAGCGCCTGGCACGCTGCAGGCTGCTCAGTAAACACGTGTCACCTGAACGTTTAGTAAAGGAGAGTGCCCCGGACGCCCCAAATGTCAGAGGTCAGAACCGGAGCCGGGAGCCTGGATCCTCTCAGGCCGGCCATCTCAGTGTGGAGGTGACAATTTCCCCGGCCAGTTCAACTCAGCCTCTGCTGTTTGCGGGCTGCACGGCCTTTGGCAAATTTCTTAAGCCCCCCGCCGGGCCTCAGTTTCTGCATCTGTAAAGTGGGGCCATTATTTTTAGCCCTTTCCTTGTAGGGATGTCACAGGGATGAAATAAGTGAATCCACAAAAAAAAAAAAAAAAAAAAAAAAGAAAAGAAAAGAAAGAAATAAGAAAATGCCTGCCTGACTCAGAAGAGCCTTGGTAAAGGTCACACATCGTCGTCACCGTCGTCATCATCACCACCACGATTTGGCTGCAGTAGGTGGTGAGGGTGACAGAACGGGCTCTGGGGCCCCACCAGAAGATCAGGGGACTAATACAGCTTTCAAGGCCAAAGCCATCCCCACTTGGTTTTGCCGGCTCTTGCTCTATCCGTGGAATAAACCGGATGAAGCCTTTATCCATCTCTTGTTTTGAGAAGGAGGCTAGCAGGGAACGTGGACTTAATGTAGCAGATGGTGTTGCCCTTGAATTATGAAACCAGAAGAGGAAATTAAAGTGGTCCCTTGCAACAGCTATGGGCCAGCATGGGTAGAGGGCCGGGGTGGGGGTTGGGGGCGCATGAAGGAAGACAGAGGAGGTGTTTTTATCAACCAGGCAATGGCTATTCTTTTTTTTTTTTTAATTTTTTTTTTAACGTTTATTTATTTTTGAGACAGAGAGAGACAGAGCATGAACGGGGGAGGGGCAGAGAGAGAGGGAGACACAGAATCGGAAGCAGGCTCCAGGCTCTGAGCCATCAGCCCAGAGCCTGACGCGGGGCTCGAACTCACAGACCGCGAGATATCGTGACCTGAGCCGAAGTCAGACGCTTAACCGACTGAGCCACCCAGGCGCCCCAAATGGCTTTTCTTGAGGGCAGCTGGAGTCCTAGAATAATATAATTTTATGGCCTAAAATTATTTTTGGCCACCGCCTTCCTTTTATTTCGATAAATGAGGCCCAGAGAGGGAAAGTGTCCCCCAAGATCACACAGTGAGTGGCAGGGCAATCCACACTTTGAAGCCTCCACACTTTGGCTCCAGGCCAAAGCCAGTGGTCAACTCTGTCCCAGGGCATCCTGACTTGGGCACCGCTGCTCATGCACGAGTGCATCCACGGGATGAGTAGGGGCCAGAGCCCCGGAGCCATTCTGTCTGGGTCTGAATTCCAACACACAAGAGCAAGTTCTTTGCCTCTTAGAACTTCAGTTTCCTTGTCTGTCAAATGGGAATAATAATAGACCCCACTTCACAGGGTCACTGTGAGAATCTGACGAATTACCATCACATACAACATTCAGACGGTGGGGGGAGGAGGGGCGGTACATAGCAAATGCTCAGTAAAACGTTAGTACCTATTGTGGTGCCAGAATCGACTCCAAGTTCTAACCTTTCCCCTAGGCTGTGAGCCCCTCAGAGGCAGTGCCCGTCTCTGCGGCATCTTTTGTTCTCTATGTTCTGCAGAGCAACGGATATCTGACAGTGGCTCCCTAAGTGGTAGTGGCTGATGACCGGCTCCCTTAGGGACGCCCATTTCTCAGTCGGCACCATGAAGCAGCAGGGAAGGCTGCCAGCGACGCATGTGACTCTTTGTCACTAGTTTAGACTTTAATCCTAAATGGATAAAGCAGCCCTCCCGTCCGGCAGTGAACTGGCCTCGTGATGAGGGCTCTGTTTGTTTTCCCCAGCCTTTCTCTGCAGTGCGATGCCTTTCCCCAACTATGCTTTGGGCTATTTGCATTTAAATTGGTTTTCTCTCATTATAGAAATCTCTTAGGTCAGCTGGAGTTTCCATTTTCCTCGGAATCAGTTTGGAAGCTCCGTTTCTCGCTCGAGGGTCCCTTATGCCCTCCTCCCTTCTCGCTGACAGTCAGATGTGGTCACCTATTCTCACCTCATCGTGGAGAACAGAGAGCCCGAGAGAGTCACCCAAATCCCGTCCAAGCTGGGCACGTTTCTCACAGGAGAAGGTGGGGGTGGGGGGTGGGAGGGGCAGGAGGATTCTGGCCCCTGCGATTGTAGGAAGGAGACCCCGTGGTGGTGGTTCAGTTTCAGGATCTAGGCCTGCTTTCCTCATTTATTACAAAAATCAACCAAGCACAGTGCTGGATGCTTAGAACGCAGATAACAAGACATACTTGCTGCCCTCCAGGAGTTCACTGTTTAGTAAAGGAGACAGGAAAGCAAAATTTTTAAAAATCGTAATATATGGGGCGCCCGGGTGGCTCAGTCGGTTAAACGTCTGACTCTTGATTTTGGCTCAGGTCATGATCTCACAGTTCGTGAGCCTGCTTAGGGCTCTGCACTGACAGCATGGAGCCTGCTTGGGATTCTCTCTCTCCCTCTCTCTCTCTCTCTGCCCCTCCAATGCTTGTGCCCTCTCTCAAAATATATAAACACTAAAAAATTGTTAAAAATCCTAATATAGTCGAATAATTGCTTTAATAAGGATCAGAACAGATTCCAGCCTAAGAGGCAGCTTTCAGTTAGCACTCAGCAAAAACCAGTCACACACACACGTGCACACACGCGTGTGCAAGCATGCACGCACCAGCCGAACACAGTTTATAGCACTTGCCCTGTTGCAGGGCATCTTTCTAAGCTGTGTGTACAATTTACACGGCTGTATTAATATATTCACTTTATTTTCACAACAAGCTCTGAAGAAAGTGCGGCCGTTATCCTTGTTTTCCAGATGAGGAAACTGAGGCACAGTGATTAAATCTCTTCCCAAGATCATTTGCTAATAAACTGTGGAGCCAGACTTGACCCCAGGCAGTGTGGCCCCAGAGCCCGTGATGTTCATCCTACGCCATGAGGGCACCTGACAAAGGGCGGTGCACCTTTCTTTTCTAGTCTGGAGCATCTTTCAAACTGGTCAAGATCCACTACCCTGATTTTCGGATCTGTACATACATTGTGAACCACAGTGTGTGAAGACATTTGAGATGCCTGCAGTGGACCTGAAGGAAGATGAGGCATTTTTCAGATGGATACAAGGACAAATAGAGTAGGTCATGAAGGACATGACTGTGCCAGTCCCCAAAGTATGAACAGCATGGGGGTCTAAGTCAAGGGTACTTCGAATTGTATGACAGTGCTCAGGTGTGCGGTAGGCCGAGCAGGTGGTGAGACATGCATGGGGCTGGGAGACTGACAAAGACCGGACGATGACAGGCTTGAATGTCATGCACATGGGCTCTGTCGTGAGGATGGGGGTGGGGAGTGGTATGGAGGGGTTGAGCAGGCGAGGAACGCAGCTTGCTAGAAGGATCACTCTAGCTCTAGTGTGAAGGGCTACCTGGATAAGGAGGTGAGGAGAATGTATAATCAATAGATACAATCAGTAGGTATGAGAGCTGTAATTGATTAGGTATAATCAATAGGCTTAGGTGGCTTTTTCCCTGCACAGAAGCACTCCTATTGCTCACCATGCATATCATAGAGCTGCAGCTACCCAGAGAAGACATCTTTATCTAATTCACCCAAACACCTTACAGGCTCATGGTGGCCCTGGTGACAGCCAAGAGGGGTGGGGACAGAGCTAAGCCAAGGCAGTGGCACTTGAGGAAGAGATGGGTGGAAAATGTATGATATAGTGGGGCAAATAATCTGGTCTCGGCGATCAGCCCAATGTCAGGGCTGAGGGAGAGCAAGGAGATGGGATGATACTCAGGGTTACTGATTTAGCTCAACCAGATTCTTCTTTAATCTGGTGTTCCGATAAAGGTCCAGACAGAAAATTTTTTAGTCCTTGCAAGCCTTACGGTCTCTGTTGTAATTACTCAATTCTGCCCTTGTAGTTTGAAAGCAGCCATAGACCTTGAATGGTAAATGAATGGGCATGGCTGTGTTCCGATAAAACTTTATTTACAAAAACAGGTTGTGGGCTAGATTTGGCTTGAGGGGTGTCATTTGGTGACCCCTGCTCTGCACCATGAGGTGGCCCAAGTGCCAGAATGCCAACTGGGTGTGCCAGGTGGTTATTAGGTGAGAGAAAGGCTCGCACTGTGAGGCTCACACCTCATCAGGCAGATAGACTATACATCTCTCCTTGAATGATGCCCACCTGACCATGAAAAGACTCATCTGAAATTGCAGAGCATTCCAACATCTGTCCTGGGAGCCCAGCTCTGGCAAGAGCTCCACGGTCACTGCAGAAAACCCACATGTTAGCCCCAAAACATAGGCTGAAGCAGGTCAAACACTTGGGAATCTTTCGTCCTCTGGTCTGCGTGGCACCATTATTTGAGACAAGCAGTCCAGAGGAAATAAACCCATCGGTTTCAAAAGCAAACCCATCGGTTTCAAAAGCAAACCCAAACCCCCCAAAAAAATCAACAGGCACATCATTCCAGCATCTCTGTTACTGAACAAAATGGCTGTCAGAAGTGGGTCCAGATGAAATGAATATATTGCCATCTGAAGGTATTGCCTCTGAGGGAGGTAGGGGCAGAAAATGAGAGGAGCCAGCCAATCTCCATGTGTCCACTCTGCAAACATCCACTGAGGGTTTCGTGGTCCCTGTCCCTGCCCTCCTGGAGGGTACCGGCCGGGAGGCAGCCAGACAGAGAGCAGGGCATTCCAGTGTCCTGGATGTCATGCATGGTTGGGCGAATCCACGGTGCCCTGGGGGCACAGAGCAGGGACTTAGCTCAGGCAGAGGCACCTGGATCCCAGCCCAGGTGATCTAGGGCATAGAACAGTGATGAGGAATATTCCAGGGGGAAGGAAGAGCATCTTCCAAGGCAAGGGGGGTGTTGAGGCTGGAGTGAGGCAATCTTCCAGAAGGGGTGCAGTTGGAGGGGCTGGGGATGAGTCCTGGGGAAGTCAGCCCCCGGCAGTCAGCCCAGACCTCTCTGGGCTGGAGGCCGTCTTGTTCTCAGCCTTCTGTGTAACTAGAACGGTCTCTGAGTTCTAGATGAAACGCGAAGCACTTGCCAAGAGTGTGGTGATGCCAAGAACACTCTGCCGATGCTGCATCTTGAAATAGTAAAAACAAATAATAGTAAATCACTCCCATCACACTGCCCATTTCACCCTGCACTTCCAAAGTCTTTATCTTGCTTATACTCACTGCAAGTCTGAAAGGGGACAAATGTTAACTACTGTTATCACCTTTCCTGTATTATTAAAAATATTGACAGCTCTCATTTTGGGGGTCCTCACGCTGGCCAGCAGTGGGCTGAGTGCTTTAGATGCAATATCCTATTTATCACAGAAGCGATCTGAGGCTCAGATCACTTGCTCAATGGCATACACTGGGAAAAGAAGGGAGCCAGGACCCAAGCCCAGAGTCTGCCTGACCTCTGAGCCCAGAGGCCTCTTGCTGGGCCTTTCTGCCTTGACATCATGCCATCTAAGGACTCTGTGGATTTCTGAGAGCGTAGTCTTCTGTTATTATATTTGCCCCTCCAAAGAACTTTCTGAAGTTAGCAGGAAAAGAGCTGTGGCTCCGAGACGCACAGTGTCCCCTCCAAGGTCACACAGCTTTTGAAAGGGCCAACTGAAGACTTGAGCCGAAGTCTTAGCATTTCAAAGGCAGAGCTCTAAACCCTTTACCGTGGTTTCCAAGTCCACAGCAAAGAGATGGACAGCTAACATGCTTTAAAAAAAAAAAAAAAATTCTTGAAAAAAACTCCTCCAAAATGTGTGCTCTCTTCATCTCTACGTTGGCAGGTATTCATTAGGCGATCAAAAGACAAATACCTAGGGGAGCAGGACACGCAGATCACAGCCAAAATGACATCATAAAGAGTAGATGTGCCAAGCAAACCTCATTTCCTCTGACAGAGCGGCAGCCTGGGAGATAAGGCTAGACGTACTGACGTTGTCATTTCCCCAGTTCTGCAGGACAAGTTAGATCAGCGCCACTGAAACATTGGGGGGGGGGGGCAGGGGTGGGAGGCGGGCCACACCACACCATCCCCCACCCAGGCACACACACACACAGACCCTCACGGACACTGACACACACACACACACACACACACACAGGCACAAATACAAATACACAGACACAGACACACACGAATCTACCCACCCCCCCAACTCCGACAGGGTCACTAGCACAGACACTCACACACGTAGACATATGGAAACACACATATAAATAGAGCCACACACAGAAATGTATGGACGGAACAACAGACACACGCACGGACAGGCACAGCGGCCTGCCTCCCCTCTACGTGCAGACGGCATACAAACACACAGACCGGGGCAGAAATACACACACATCACACGTTCACAGAACTAGGCATAGACGCACACGTCCTCCCGTAGACCCACATCCATCCACCGAGAATCACCCAGCATCTCTCGGGGGGCAGCAGGCACTGACTCTTCTCAAATCCTCTCCTCTGGATCCCAGAAATTACATCTTTCCCAAATCGGAGACTCTGAAAAATGACTCCCTCTGTGTCTGTGCGTTTTCTCAACTCTGCCCAGCCTGATGTCTTCGTCCAGAAGCTTGGAACACACAGCCACCGCTGTGCATTGTTGAGAAGGATGTGGACTTTGGAGTCAGGCTGGTCTGTGTTCCAGTTGAGGCTCTCGCCACCCACGGGGTGAGGGGACCTGGGCATGTCTCACTTTTCTGTGCTTCAGTTTTCCCATTTGCAGAGGCCTTGATACTCTTTGTGTCCAGCCCATTGGGCTGGCTCATCACAGACCTGTCCATGCTAAGTACATTAATTATTTGAATGCCCGTCTTCCTTGCCAGGCTAGAGGCACCTTGTGGGCAGGGGTCTTGTCTGTTTCCCCCTAAGTCCAACCTCCAGGACTTAGCAGTGTCTGCCAGGCAGCCAGTAGGTGCTCAGCAAACATTTGTAAAATGAAACAAAGAAGTCTATCTCCTTAGTGTCTAGCAGGGACCTGGCATGATGTTCCCCGACGATTAAAGTAGGTTGAAAAAAGTAATACACGCAAGTGTAATCCCGACCAGGGACCAAGTTCTAACTATGTGCCATAACTATATTACCTCATTCCATCCTCTCCATGAAACAGGCATTCATTCGTACATGAGGAAACCGAGATCCAGAGAGGTTAAATAATGCACCCAAGGTTCCTTCCTGGGGTGGCAATTCAAAGCCAGGAATATGATGGTTCAGTGCACGCTCAGAACCTAACAACTACAGACTTCGTGCACAAATGTTTTCCATCGTGACCCAGCTCAACTGATGCCTTCTACAGCCAACTCCGCCACATCCAGGTGTGGAGTAACTCTTTAGAAAGAATCGACACATTCTCTCCAGTCCTGGGTTGACTTGTCAGTGTCCAGCGCCCGTCTAGAACACCTTCCGTACGCCCAGGGTGTCGCGTTCTACATACATAATCCAAAAGCTCCTGGGGGCTGCCTTTCCCCTTGCTCCCTCTCAGCTAACACCCATCCATCCATCCATCCGTCCATCCATTTATCTGTCTAATCACCAGGCCATTTTCCACGTGAGGCCATTCTGTCCCGGATGTTTTTTGTCCGTGTTTGCGTAAACCACACAGCCTCATCCTGGATCTGTCAGATCTGTTTTCCTCTCTCTTGCATCGGTACCGGGTTTTAAAACTCAACCAACCTGTAGGTCAATTAAGCCACTTTGCATACCAACTGCATTCGGCGGTAACTGGTGGGGCACAGTTAAGCATCTTGCAAATCCCGAAAGGGTCCTACGCTTGTGCCACCGGTGCTTCTGCACACCTCAGACATACTCAAGTCCCCCCCTCCCCTGCCACCCCCGGTTTCCCTTAAAAAAAAAAAAAAAAAAAAAAGAAGGTTTTGTGAAGGATCTCTGCCCCTGTCTGGGCAGGCAGAATGGATCAAGCCACAGGGCATGGAGGCCATAATTATCCTTCCCCACAAAGGAAAACAAAAATGTCCAAAGATAGTGGCCACCTGGCAGGCAGGGGACCAGGGCAGGTGGCAGTGACTCATCGGGCACACCAGGCAGAGCCACTCCCCCCCCCACCCCCCCCCACCCCCCCCCCCCCGGCCTGCGAGCAGGCTCTGAGCTTACTCACAGCTTTGCCAGGCTAACGAGCAGGAGAACAGAGGCATCTGAGGGCGAGGGTGGCTCTATTTCTGCTAGCTTGAACTCTAACAAGACACAGGTGGCTTTCAAGACTTTTATTTATTTTTTTTTAATCACTCTCTTGCTTCCCAGTTACGACTCTATTCATTGGGATAGCCCGATGTGAACAGAGTGGGTCTAAGCTGTAAGCATATATTAACCAAACCAACTATTTTCCCTACTCTTGTCACCTCAAACCCCCGTGCCCCTCAGCGTCTGCGTGAAATTCTACCACCGGCAATTCATTTCATGGGGTTGGACTGGGTCTTCTCCTGGGTTGTTCCTGAAAACATTTTTTTTAAAGCTTATTGATTTATTCTGAGAGAGAGCACAAGCTGGGCAGGGGCGGAGAAAGAAGGGGAAGAAAGAGAACCTCAAGCAGGCTCAGCGCCGTCGGCACAGAGCCCCATGCGGGGCTTGAACCCACCAACTGTGAGATCATGACCTGAGCCAAAACCAAGCGTCGGAGGCTCAACTGACTGAGCCACCCAGGCGCCGCATCCTGGGGTTGTTCTTGAAGACGGCGACGTCTCCTCAAGGGGAGTAAGGTTGAGTGGGGAGGCAGGGGTGCTAACGTGGTGAAGGAGAGGCTACCGTGTGCCAGGAACTGCTTGCCACTCCCCAAGAATCGTCTCCCTGGACACTTGCAGCCCTTGACTGTCTGTTTCAGAGACGCTAAAAGGGACATTCAGAGAGGGCAAGCGGCCTACTCAACATTCACAGAAAGGCCAGGATTCGGGTCTGTTTGGCCTCGAAGGCTATCCTCTTTCCTTGGAGCCCTGTTGCCTCCCGAATGCTTTACGGTGCCACTAAAATGCTGCTAGGCACACCACACTCTGTTCACACTGGGATGACGAATAAATGTCATCTCAAGTACCAATGCCAACACGCTGGCTAAACTGGGGGAAATGTCTCGTTTCCTGGAAAACTGGTCTCTTTCTCCGAAACAGGGAAATTTAGGAGGCAGCAGGCATCTGCTGGCAAGAGGGATTAGCATAAAGACCAAAAGTCCAGAGCAGGGTACAGCAAGCTACATCCGGGTCCCTGATGGGATAGCTGAGGCCCCGGGAGCAGCCCTTGACCTCTCTTCCTCAATGAGTCCTGATGTCTCGTATGCCTTCGGGTCCCAGTCACCTGCACTGCAAGGTCATCTGCTGTTGGAACATCCCAGCTGACCACAGCCCACAGTAACTCTTAGAAAGTACTGGAGTCCTGAGGCTGCCTCTCTCACATACTCCTGATGTGGGCTTTTCTGCTCCAAAGTCTTCTTTTTTTTTTTTTAATTTTTTTTTTTTTTTTAACGTTTATTTATTTTCGAGACAGAGAGAGACAGAGCATGAACTGGGGAGGGTCAGAGAGAGAGGGAGACACAGAATCCGAAGCAGGCTCCAGGCTCTGAGCGGTCAGCACAGAGCCCGATGCGGGGCTTGAACTCACGGACCGTGAGATCGTGACCTGAGCCGAAGTCGGCCGCCCAACCGACTGAGCCACCCAGGCGCCCTGCTCCAAAGTCTTCTGCTGAGGTTCAGAACTGGACCACCCGCAGGGCCATTATCCGCATAATCCTGGACTTCAGACCAAACCAACCGCTGCCTCCCCTCCAACCTTTTTCTCTTGGGGCCGCCACCCTGCCAGCTCAGTAAATGCTACCCTCTGAGGCCACAGGGTTGTCCTAGACTCTTAGCTTTGGTGCCTCCACGTCCCCTCGGGTATCAAGCCCGGATGGCCTTGCCCTCTGGTCTCTTGGGAGTCAGCCCCCTGCACCCGATCTCCATCTTCTCACCACAGCCCTGTCTTTCCACGCCCAGGTGGTGGCAGCAGGTTCCTCACTAGTGTGCTGCCTCCAGCCCGCCCTCCGCCTTGGCCCAGAGAGAACATTCGAAAGTGCGAAGCCGGCCACATCACCGCATACTTAAAAACCCTCCCATGGATCTACATTTCCCGCAGATAAAATCCGAACGCCTGGGCCTGACATCCAAGACCTTTTGTTACCAGATCCCTGCTTATTTCTCCAACCTTATCTGTAGCTGCTCCTGGAGACACAATCCGCCTTCCCTTCTCACACACACGGCAGCCACCCAGAGGCCCGCCTCCATACCTCCCACCTTTGAACAGGCTCTTCTCGCGGCCGAGCTACCCTGCCCTTGCTTATGTAACTGCACTCACATCTCAGCTCAGCTCTGGCCTCCCGGGCCCACCCCTCCTGGACAGTCGGCCCAGATGGGGCCCTTCCCCTGGGCCTCCACACCCTCCGGTGTCCCTTATCACGCTGGCTCAGGAGTGTTCCTTGGCTTTCGAGCTTCCGAGACCAGATTCTCAGAAGAGCCGAAAGAACTCACGGCTTAGCCAAAAACATTTGGAGGCAGGCATCGTGAGCAAAGCACGGCATCCCCCCCTCCTCTGCAGATAGAAGAATGTTCCCGGGAGTCATGCGGAAAGGGCTGGGAGGGAGAGTGAGGACGGTGCCCACGCTCCTGTGGGAGGCCTGCACCCTCAGCTCCCGGGGCCGGGTGTGGGGCAGGGGCAAAGCCCCAGAGGGCTGCTCTCTGAGCAGAAGAGAAGAGGCAGCCCTGGGGAGGCAGTAAGGCCCAAAAGAGCAGAAGTGGCCACGTGGCACGTCTAGGTGGTCAGAGGCTCAGATACTTCTTAGAGCTTCCCACAATCCTGTGGGGCACCAAAAATAATGCCACGTTTCCTGTGAAACCCAGAATGTCATAAAAATAACAGTCACTTGACCCGAGACAGGTTGCAGACAGGAAATAGGGACAGCTCCATGGAGACCTGCATTGACCAGTGACTCAGAAAGATAAATGCCACCGACAGGTGACATCAAAGACCAGGTGGCCTTTCTCCCATCACCTTTGCACACCGAGCACAGATACGGTCTCTGGGGAAAGGGTCTCTGCAAATGAGCTGCTACCTACTCCAGCCAAATGGAGGTTCCAAAGAGAAACTGAATTCAGTGCGGCATGATAGAGAAATTTATATTTATCCCACACCCGGGTTTGTGGACTGACGATCCCACCTATTCCAAGTGAATAAATGAACACAGATGGTAAAAGCAACTTGGCCAGAAACACACAAGTATTCAGAGCTGGGACCCTGCCTGAAATCAGGGTCTGTCTCTTTCCTCTGTTTTGACTGCTGGGGCAGCCCAGCATGATACACCAAGAATCCATGAACCAGATCCAAAGTCTGTCTGTTTGAGGATTAGAGTTACTGCTGGAGAGTCCCAACATAGTAAACCATACAAGATGAGAGGTGGACAGTCAGTGACCAGGCTTGAAGGGAATGGAGTTACCCAATGCTGAGTCACGTTTCAGGCACCTCTCCTTCCCGTGTCTCGGGAGGACGGTGGTCAGGAAAGGCTTCTCTGCAAAAATGAGGCCAGAGGGGCGCCTGGGTGGCTCAGTCGGTTGAGCGTCCAACTTCAGCTCAGGTCATGATCTCACGGTCCGTGAGTTCGAGCCCCGCGTCGGGCTCTGGGCTGATGGCTCAGAGCCTGGAGCCTGCTTCTGATTCTGAGTCTCCCTCTCTCTCTGCCCCTCCCCCGTTCATGCTCTGTCTCTCTCTGTCTCAAAAATAAATAAACGTTAAAAAAAAAAAAAATGAGGCTGGAGATGAAATCTGAACTAAGCAGGGAGGGGAGGGGTTACCAGGCAGACAGAATTGCTGTGCAAAGGTCCCGTGGTAGGAAGGTATGGACTTGTTCTTGGAAGGAAATAGGACCCCGTGTCTGGAACCCTCAGAGTGAAGGGTGGGTGGAGCAGTACATTGATGGGAGCTTCTAAAACGCCCCTCTTCTTCCCTTTGAGGTTGTGCTGGCTCTAGTGACTTGATTCTAGAACAGGCTAAAATAGCAATGGCATGCCTCTTCTGAGAGTAGGTTATAAAAGACTTCCGTCTTGCTCATACTCCATCCCTTGCTTTTTCACTTGTTTGTTCTGATAAAGTGAGCCCCCATGTTGTGAGCTACCCTGTAGAGAAGCCCATGTGGCTAGAAACTGAGGGAGCCTTCAGCCAGCAGCCAGTGAGGAGCTGAATCCTGCCAACAACCGCACGAGCGAGCTCCAAAACCGAGTCGCCCCGAGAGGGACCTCAAGATGACTGCAGTCCCAGGTGATGACGTGATTGGTCTTGTGCGAGACACTGGGCCACAGGATGCAGCTGACCCACACCCAGATTCCCAACCCACAGAAACTGTGACATAATACAGCTGTGTTGTTTTCTAAGCCACTACGCTTTGAGACAATTGGTCGCACGGCCGCAGGTAACTGATGCAGCGAATAAGGGAGGCAGGGATGAGATCCCGCAGAATATTTTAGAAGTTGATTGTTACCCGTAGAGCTTTGGACTGCTCCGTGTACGTTTTCAGCCCGGAACCTATGTGTGATCGACCTGAGCTTCTGATTCTGAACTTTTCTGGCTCAGAGTATCTATGTACCATCCGAGGTTGGGTGCAGGCTGTTTGGTTTACTAACAGTGCGGTGGGTAGGCAATGCGAGATTGGAAGGGACAGGAATTAACCTCTGCTGACAACCCGTTGGGCCCCAGGCCCTTGATGAATGCTTTGCCTTAAGTATTTCATTGATCCCTGTGGGACTCCGTGCACCCTCAGAGGTGCCGTTAAGTAACTTGCCCGAAGAGAGCGGCCGGTAAGAGATATGGTCGGGATCTCTGCTTTTGAGGTCAGCTGCATACCCCAGCCCTCTGACATCACTCTCACGAGTGAGCGGCCTTTCCAGAAATAGCTGGTCTGCTGGGTGAGAACCGACAGTAGAGAAGGGAGAAAACCGAAATGCTTTCTTTTTCCTGGGAAAATATTCCCGATGTTGGCTCAGGCAGACCTTTCCAGGGAAACCGAAGAAGCTGCGGTATTGGCTATGGCAGGGATAACATTCTCCTCTTTCTCCTTACCAGTAGAACTCCTGTATTAGTGGTCTCCCCGCCCAATATATTTCCCAGCCTCCCTTGCTTTAGGGGGTGGCCAATAAGCTAAAAGTAGAAGACATCAGGTGGACCTTCTGGTAGTTTTCTGTTTGTTTGTTTTTAAAGTGCTGACTCATCTGAGGGCTGCACTCTCTTGCACTTCTCCTGTCCTTTCCATGCTTGGAATGTAGCCATAATGGCTGGAGCTGTGGCAACATTTTACGGCCATGCGATGACCTTGATGATGGGAACTACGTTCTAAGGCAGCAGGACACAGATAGAAGGAGCCTTGGCTCCTTGGAGGGGACGACCAGGGAGCCAGCCCTTGACTATCTGCATCAGAACTGCTTTTATACAAGAGAAAAATAAATCCTTATCTTCTTTAAGCCCCTATTATCTGGGTTTCCTGTTACAGGTAGCTGATACTAGTCCTAAGTGATATGCTCACATTCTCAGTAAGATATTTAACAAGCAGGATTTGGAGATTTCATTTTTAAATTGCCAGGACTCCAGACTCTCAGAGATTCTCCCTTATGCCTTTCTTAGTTGAAAAGTTATCAGTATGTTCTCCAGAGGAGAGGGGGACTAAAATTTCTTGAGCACCTCCTTTCCCCCATGCACTGTACTCAACTCATGTGTACTCACTTCACAGGGCACTTGTGAGATGGGATTTTCATCCCATTTTACAGATGAGGAATGGAGGTTCCAACAGATTACATCACTGTCCAGGGAACACAGGGAGGCTTTGAACCCAGATCTATTTGGCCTCACAGCCCATGATTGTTCTGTTGCTTCCCCACTGCCTCCTGGGTCTAGAACTCTGAGGAGGTGGGGGCCATTCTGAGGGCCCTGGATCAGGGGGCCCAGCCCTCACCCTAATCTTCAACTTCAGCCACTGACCGAAGTCTTCTCCACTGCAAGGTGACTAAAGCAGACGGCCTGTTTACTGGCCATCTGGCCTTCATCTCTGTGATTCTCTGACTGTTCCTCTTTAAGGACCCTCTTAAAGGGACATAGGCCCTCCTTGGTTTCAGTAAAGGACCCTCATTCCTAAGCCAACACATTCCCAACCTGTCAGGCAAGCCTGACAAAGAAAAGGCCAGAACAGCAGGGATTTCTGGTAGCAACACAAGTCTATTTCTAACCTCAGATTACAGCGCCCGAAGGGATTACCTGTTCTAAGCAAAAACAGTCCCCCCCCACCCCACCCCCCCAGCAGAAATGCAATCAGGGCAGCCTGACTCCACAGCAGGCTCCAAATACTCTCCACTGAAACTTGCTTTATCCTGCTTGAAACTCCTCTGTCTGTCCCAGGAGAGACTTGAAATATACTCTTTCTAGGAGCTGGTGGAAAATTAACCCACATTAGGAGAAAGCTAGGTGGTGCTGAATTGGGGACAGGAAGGTCCATTTGAAAGGAAAAAAATGTTCTTTGTAACCAGGACAAGGCTAAGCATGCCTTCTCTCTATTGGTCCAAATCTATGCCAGCCTCCCACTGGCATCCGTAGGTGTGCTGAGAACAAGCTATGGATTTCTATAGAGACTGTCACCATGGCACTTGGGGCCTTATTCTGCTATTTTTAGAGGGAAAATAATCAAAAGGTCAAAGGAAGAAAATCTACCATAGGGATTTTCAGACTACAAATATTTATTAATGCTTCGGTGTGTGCCTGGCACAACATTAGATGCTGTCCATAGCAAGATGGGCTGGGAGAATTAACCTGTATTGCAACCCCCATGAGTTCAGTGCAAGGCTAGGTACTGACAGTCCATGATCTGATCTCTCTCGAAACAGCCCTGAAAGGGCAACAGTGTAATCCCTATTTTGTCAATTGGGGGGAAAAATGACATTTAAGTAACTTGCCCAAGAGCATATGCGGGAGCACGGTACTGGATCAAGCCAAATCTTATTTGGAAGCAGAGGGTACGCACTGGGGGGACTCTGAATAGAAAGGCCTACAAGGTCCGTTCACAGGGATGTGGAGTGGGTTAGGGAGCCGACAGAGGCACCGAGGCAGCTGATACTGGTACAGACAGCATCTCTAACTTCCTCTGTTAGAGGAGCTTTGCCTGAGGAGCAAGGAAAGGGAATCGTGTTACCAGCTCAGTGGGGACCACAGACGAGAAAGGGGCCCCGGGCTTGGAGCACGCAAGAGTTGGGCAGAGAGCGGATGGTGGGGGTGGCAAATGAGTCACAGGCACAGATTCACCTACTGACCACACCTGGGTCATGCTCTCCGTCTGCTCCCTGGGTGGTGCTGAGCCCCAACGAGTACCTGAGAGTGGAAGGGGGACGCTTCTGTGTAGAAATTGGCAATTACTGCACTAATTCTGTGTAACAACCACCAAACCCAGTGGCTTACACTAACGAGCATTTTTTTTTTCTTGCTCATGAATCTGAAGATAAATCGTGCTCCTGCTGGGGCTGCCTGGGCTCGGCTCCAGGCTGCAGGTTGAGTTGGGTCTACGCCATGGGCTCCTCACCCCTTGTGGACCAGGGGACATTTTTCTCTGTCGGATAACAGGAGTACAGAAGACTGACCCACACAAGCACATCTAGAGCCTCTGCTCACCGCATACCCACCCACGTCCCACCGGTCAGTGCGAGACTCTCGGCCAAGTTCAACAACAGTGCCACGGGGAGATAACCTCTAGCCAGCCACTCTGCTGAAAAGCACCGCAAACCCAGGAGGTAAAGGTATAATCCTGTTACGTGGGAATGAAGAATTAAAAGCAGCATTCCAATCTACCATATTCCTCAAAGGAGAATAAATAAATATGTTAATATCAAAAGAGGCATAGATGCAAGTTAAAAACAATCCATGTTCATAGGCCATGTCCATAGGCTGTATGAAACCATAGAAGTTTCATACAACATTCATTTGGACAAGCTGCACAAGTCTGAGGCGGATAAGATCATGTTTGTTGGGTTCCTTACTGTCCTTGGGTCAAGAATCAAAGAATGTTGGTCAGTGAGATGGTGGAGACCTGGAGGGGGGCGGGGCAGGTCTTCAATGGAGACGTCAGGACTCTGAACTCAACAGCATATGTCATGATGATCAAATTCAGGGGAACTACAGAGTTAGGGGTCATCGCCCAACTCTGGGTCCTTACACATTTGGAACCCCAAAATATTGTGAATGGCACGTATAAGAGACTAACTCCAATCCCATGATGTTCACAGGGATAGCTGTAGGTCTTACCCACTGGGGCTCAAAACTTGATCACATGGGCACAAGACCAGGGGATTTCACTTAGTTCTGTACTTTTAAGTATAGCCCTTCTCTGAGCTTCTGTCGCCTCATCCTCAAAATAAGACCTGCCTTGGAGAAGTATGGTGGAAGTTCAAGGCATACCCATGCGTGAACTGAGCCTGGAATCTAGGAGGTGCTCAGCGCGCATTAGTGCCTGCACATCCTTGCCTCAGTAGCCGCAGGGATTCACCTAGGGATCCTAGTTGACTGAGTGATCATGCTGCGTTGGGTGTGTCCAACTGGAAAGTGGATGGGGCAAGCACTCAGTGTGTAAGGTGAGGAGGCCACTCCTCCCTGCACTTCAGCCCTCCTCTGCAGTGGTTCATCAGCTATCCTGCTACCAGGGGGACTTTGATAAAGGGTCACACATCCAGTAAGAGCCACAGGAAAGGGAGGAGATATCCTTTCCAACAAGAATGTTGAAGGAATCGGGGATCTTGAGGAAGGAGACAGTCATGTTGCCAAACATTTCTGGGAGTGGCGTTGAAAGGAGTGACTGCTATTTTGGGGAGTGTTGTTTGCAGTGCTGGATCCAACACTGGAGACTGTTGGATGCAAATGGCGGGCTGGAGATTTGGGCTCAGAGTTGGGACTTTGAACCCATTGCCTGAATTTGGAACGCGCTGCCTTATTGCAGGGGTTTGGGTCAGACACATCTTATTCAAATCCTGGCTTAGCTGCTTACTCCCTGTGTGACCTTGGGCAAATATTTCTACTTCTCTGGGCCTCTGCCTGGGTCAGAGTTTTGAGCACATAAAATGCTAAGGAAGGGGTAACAACAGATGACAAAGATTCTGCCTGCCAATAAAAATCACTGCTCTATCCAGAATGAGAGACGAGGCAGAAGCCAATATGAGGGGAAATATTAACCCTCCCTTGGCACCCTGGGAGAATGAGACAATTTGAGGGTCATTGTTTTTGCCTACTGCCCTGTAAACTGGCAGGCTTCAGGGACAGAAAAGGGGTGAGGGCACTCTTTGCCTGTTCGAGCTATCCCTCCAGGACCTAGCATTAGACTTGAAACAATGGCAGCCTTTGATCAATATTAGAAAGAAAGAAAGAGGGAGGGAGGGAGGAACGAAGGAGAATATTCTATGTGCTAAGCACGCCTCCCTTACAGCATCTAATCTTCCCAAGTACTGATAAATTGGGAATCACCATCCCTTATTTTCGGGATGATAACTAAGGAGAACTGAGCTTAGCAAATCACCTTTTGCAATTATGAAACCCCGGGCAAGTTACTTAACTTCTCTGTGCCTCAGTTTCCTTATCTGAAAAGTGGAAGTGACAAACAATAGCATCTAACTCATAGATTTGTCATGCGGGTCCTTTGTCTGGCATACAATAAGCCCTGATGAAATGCAAGCTATCATACCATGTTGTTGCAAAGGGCAGCTCTGGGGCTCAAAGACAGGTCTCTGATTAGAAGATTCTTTCTACTATAACCTGCACATCTACGAACAAAGATTTAAATGCTTCCGTCCCTGTTATCAATGCCTGAAATATAAATTAATTTTCAGCTCTCTTCCTTCTCTCTAAGTTGAGGCCTGAGCACAATTTTGATAAGCCACACATGTGAAAGTTGCTCTAAGCTGGATTTTCTTGGAGGGTGCTGAAAATGTAGCAGAGAGCCGAGGGGGGAAATAACTCGCAAAAAATAGTGCCAAAGCAATAAATGCTGATTGTGGGACTCACGATGATGACA
Organism: Panthera tigris; assembly: GCF_018350195.1. Classification (NCBI taxonomy): domain Eukaryota; kingdom Metazoa; phylum Chordata; class Mammalia; order Carnivora; family Felidae; genus Panthera; species Panthera tigris. The sequence continues at coordinate 174,985,985 of NC_056660.1, forward strand.
ATCCATCGGCGTCCATGAATATTTGATCAGATCAGCTTCCGGGAGTGAGGCCTGGAATTTTCAGGCAGGCTGTGGTTTGGGCTTGCAAGTAATGTACACACAGGAAGGAAACTGACTCCCACACCCGGGCATCCCTCCCACCTGAAACTTCTGCTGTGCCAACCTGAAGCAGTGGTGGGTCAACCAAAGGGACCAAGGGATGAGGAGGAGTGGGGGGTGCTGCTCACCAGCTGCCACCTCCCCCCTAGAGTGTCCCAAAGGGCCAGTGGTTCCCCAGGGCACTGATCTGAGATGATGCTATGAACACAGGCCAAAAGCCACTTTGCCTACTAGGAAAGAGCTGGAATAGTGTCAGCCAATCTCCAAGCCCCAAGCTATCCTTCAGCTCCCTGGGAGAAGGTCTGGGAGCAGCTGACTGACCAGCACAAAGTGGGGCTTCTCGAAGCAGATCTGGCTATACTTGGGTGATACCTACTTAAGCAGTTGAGGGAGGTCAGGCTTCAGCTTTCTGGAAACCCCAAGGTGAGGGCCTATTGCTGCTACTTGAAACTTCACTTAAAAGGAAGTACCTGGGGCACCTGGGTGGCTCGGTTTGTTAAGCATCCGACTTCGGCTCAGGTCATGCTCTCACGGTGTGTGAGTTCAAGCCCCACGTTGAGTCCCACTTCAGGCTCCATGCTGACATTGTGGAGCCTGCCTGGGATTTGCTCTCTCTCTCTCCCCCTGTCTCTTTGCCTGTCCCCTGCTTGTGTGCTCTCTCTCTTTCTCAAAAATAAATAAATAAATAAAAACAAAAAAGGAAGTACCTGGTTTGATCTCTATCTGCCGCTTGCCAGCTCTGGGATGTAATCCAATCACCGAAGCCTCTGTGAACCACGGTTTCCTCATCTCTAATGTGAGGATACAAAAAACAAACAAACAAACAAAAAAACAAAAACAAAAAACCCAGTTCGTGCATTTATTATGGGACACGAATGGGACCAGTCACGCAAAACATTTTGCACAGTGCTTGGCCCACATGAAGTGCTTAACAAACATGAGCTGCTTTTGTCATTTCTTGTCATGGCTGCTGCTCAGCGTGTGTTCTTTGGAAACAGAACGATGTGTCATATTGGCCGAGGTCATCTTTGTTAGACCTGAGTGGAACAATGAGATAGTCTAGTGCCCAAACATTTCTTGGCGTCTGAGACTTGGGGACCCAGATAAGCAGTTCTTCTAGGTCACACAGGGAGCTGGCAGCAGAGGTGAGCCTGAATGCAGGCCTTCTGGTCTCTTCCTCACTGCACGACCCAACGCACGAAGTGTTCTCCCATGTATCTGTCTCCATCATGCCAGGCTGCCACCACCCCAAATTTGGAGCCACACACGGAGCAAAGATCACTGGGTCCAGGCCACCTTGTCTCTTTTGCCATTGTTCTCTCTTGCTGTGCATTCTGGGAAGCTTCTCCGAGCTCTGGGAAGCTTGGCGGCAGTCTTCTGACAGGTTTTTGGGTTTTTTTTTTTAAACATTTATTCATTTTTGAGAGACACAGCATGAGCAGGGGAAGGGCAGAGAGAGAGAGAGACACACACACACAGAATCCGAAGCAGGTTCCAGGATCTGTGCTGATAGCAGCCTGATGTGGGACTCAAACTCACGGACCACAAGATCATGACCTGAGCTGAAGTCCGACGCCCAACTGACTGAGCCACCCAGGTGCCCCCAGTTGTTTGTTTGTTGTTTTTTTTTTAATGTCTACAGGAAATCAGCACAGGTAACCTCTCCAAGATTTCAGTTTGCCCTTACATTTCAGCCCCCAACCTCAATAATACCTCTGTTCTTTGTTCCCTCCATTTCAGAGGACAGCTGGAGAAATGAACCCACCTACAGGTTCTTTTCATGGAAGTGAAAGCAAATGCTCACGGCACAGGGGCTTTCCCCTCACAAGGGAGCGGAAAGGAAGAGTGGGGTTGGTAAAAATCATGCCCCAGGTACTGAGCTTGATGCTGAAACGTGGAGGTCACCTGTGTTGTTATGAATGCTATTTTTTTCCATAAACCTGAATTGAACTGTAGGCCAGACAAAACAATGTGTGGCCTAAAAGTAAAACAAAACACCTAAGACTTAAGCCATGAGATGCATGGTGGCAGTAAGGGGGGGTGGGGGGGGCGTGCAGCAGGTATAGGCTTTGAACCCACACAGACCTGAGTTCAAGTTCCAGTTCTGCCGCGCATGAGCCCTGATACCCTGAACACGTCCCTGGACCTCGGTCTTCTCATCTGTAAAATAGGGATCATACTGCCCCACCAAAAAGGCCCTTTGTCAGCCGTTAAAGAGACAACGTATGAAAAGTACCCAACACAGAAGGTGCACAGTCGATACGAGCTTCCATCAAGTGTGGCCATCACCATGGACTGACTTCCCCCCAGGGGCATTTGGGGGGATCCCAGGATGGTTCTGATGCTGGGAGGAGACTTGAAAATTCACTCAATCTCTAAACTTCATTTTCCAGAGGAACAGACGAAGGTAACTTAAAATGGAGGTAGAAAACAAGCTGGAAATGCCCCCGGAAGTCTGTTCTCGAGTTCCTCCAGGGCCAGGACTGCTCACTCAAGGGGCCAGCGGTGGACAGGCAGCAGGATCAGGAGTTTTGAGACTTAGATACAAGGCCCGGGTCCACAACCTGGACCCCAGTGACGTCAGCACCACAGCCAACGATGCCGGTTTCCACCTGAGGAGTCTGGGCCGAACCAACCAGGGGCTGCTTGGTCCTGTCTTCAAGGCTGTGGATGGACGAACTGATCAGCATTAGGTGTGCTCACGTTTGTGCTTAGAGAATACTATCCGGAACGACAGAGCTGCTAACCTCATCTGTGTCCCAAACATTTGCTCATTTGGCCCCAGGTAGCCACAGGAGGCAGGAGCCATCACCTCCCCTCCTTTGAAGCTTAGGGAGGTGAAATAAACCGCTCAAGGTCACACAGCTGCTACACAGAAGGAAGAGGGGGGCCGTGACCCCAGTCTGTCTGTCAGACTCCCGATTTCTGTGTTCTTGATCACAAGGCTGCTCTGGGCACGCCCGGGGCCTGGTGGGCCCTTCGCGAGTGGCCCCCACAACCAGCAGCAACGAGTTGTCTAGAACAGAGAGGACAGCTCTGCTACCTTTCTGAAACACAGACTTTTGTCCCCAAGCTATTTGGGCCACAGCAGACTGCCCTCACCAACGCCTCTGAGTTCCGAGCAGGATGGGGGAGCCAGAGAGAGGATGGGCGGGCTTCTTGCCTCCTGCTTTAGTAGCTTGGCCTACACAACAAAGTACCGCAGACTGGGTGGCCGAAATGACAGACATTTATTTCCTCACACTCTGGAGGCTGGAAGTCCAAGATCAAGGTGCTGGCAGGGTTGGTTTCCTCTGAGGCCTCGGTCCTTGGCTTGTGGACAGCCATCTCCTCTCTGTGTGCACCTGGGTGTTTATTTCCTCTCTGTGTAGGGACATCAGTCATACTGGACCAGGACCGCCCAATATGACCTCATTCTAACTGAGCCGCCTCTCTCCAAATACAGTCCCATTCTGAAGTAGTGGGGGCTGGGACTTCCACATATGGATTTAGGGGGAATATGATTCAGCCCATAATCTTTCTGCTGGCTGTGAGGGGTCAGGGTACCTTTCCGGGCCTCAGACTCTGGCCTGCTTCCCAGTGACAGACGCCTCTGAGCTCAGGGCTCCCGGCAGCATCAGTGGCTGTTCACAGACAGGCAGGGCCTGCTGTAGCGCCGTCTCCTCCAAGAGGCCTCTTCTGACCACCTTGTCTTAGGAAGAAACCCGTTCCCCCCACACGCACGATCTCATCGCCTAAACGTACGTGTTACTCGCTTGCTTGTTTCTTGTCCATCTCTCCCGCTAAAAGGCCACATCCATGAAGACAGGAACTTAGGTTGTCCCAGCTGGATCCCCAGCTCTTTAAAATGCACCTAGGCCTAGGCCGGGAGATGGGGGAAGGGCAGGGGGAATGAAAAGGTGGAGCACAAGAGATTTGGGGAGCAGTGAAACTATTCCGTGTGATGCTATAATGGTGGATACATGTCATTATGCATTTGTTCAAACGCATAGAATGTACCACACAAAGATGGATAAACTATGAACCTTAGGTAACAATATGAATGTTAGCTCGTCAACTGTAGCAAATGTGCCTCACTAGGCAGGATGTTAATAAGAGGAGAAATGGGGGCGCCTGGGTGGCTCAGTCGGTTAAGTTTCTGACTTTAGCTCAGGTCATGATCTCATGGTTTTTGAGTTCAAGCCCCACATCGGGCTCTGTGCTGACAGCTTGGAGCCTGGAGCTTGCTTCGGATTCTGTGTCTCCCTCTCTCTGTTATTCCTCTGCTCATGCTCTCTCTCTCTCTCTGTCTCTAAAATTAAAAAAAAAAAATTAATTTTTTTTTAAATAATAGGAGAAATGGAAGGGATGGAATTGGGGGTATATGAGAACTCTCTGATGCTTTTTTCTTTTTTAATTTTTTTAACATTTACTTATTTTTGAGAGACAGAGGGAGGCAGAGCATGAGCAAGAGAAGGGGAGAGAGAGAGATACAGAATCTGAAGCAGGCTCCAGGCTCTGAGCTGTCAGCACAGAGCCCGACGTGGGGCTCGAACTCATGAACTGTGAGATCATGACCTGAGCCGAAGTCGGATGCTCAACCGGCTGAGCCACCCAGGCGCCCCCGATGCTTTTTTTTTTTTTTTTAAGTTTATTAATTTTTGTGTGAGAGAGAGCACAGTGTGCATGCCAAAGTACATGGGGGCAGGGAAGGGGCAGAGAGGGAGGGAGAGAGAAAGAGCACGAGTGGGGGAGAGAGACAGAGAGAAAGGGAGAGGGAGAATCCCAAGCAGCCTCCACACTGTCAGCGGAGAGCCCGACGCAGAGCTCAAACTCACAAACAATGAGATCATGACCTGAGCCAGAATCGAGAGTCAGACACTTGACCAACTGAGCCACCCAGGTGCCCCAGAGAACTCTCTGATACTTCCCATTTGTTTTTCTGCAAACCTAAAACTGCTCAAGAAATAAAGTCTATTCTCTTAACAACTGAGAACCAACTGAGGGTTGCTGGGGGGTGGGAGGGAGGGGAGGGTGGGTGATGGGCATTGAGGAGGGCACCTTTTGGGATGAGCCCTGGGTGTTGTATGGAGACCAATTTGACAGTAAATTTCATATTTAAAAAAAAATTTTTAAAGTTAAAAAAGAAAAAAGAAATACAGTCTGTTAATTAAAAAAAGAAACAAACACCTGGCAGGTGCCCAGTACCTCTTTGCCAATGACCGAGAGAATCAACCGGTCAGACTCGATTTCTGAGGTTTTCTCCATACCTGGCATAGCAGTCTAAAAAGCCTACATGAGGCAACAAGGCACAGACCCTCAGAAAGGGTGACAGAGCTAGCAGGAAACACACGAGGTCAGTGGTAATTAAGTGTTCATTCTAAAGCTCCTGTCAACTGCTGTGTCGTTGGTCACCTGCAGACAGACAGTTCCCCTGCCCACCTGAGCCGGCAGCAATGCCTTGCAGTCAATTAAAGCAAGAGCAACTTCCAACCAGTGAAAGACCGGAGTGAGTGGGGGGTTCCCTCAGTATGACATTCAAGAGTGTGAGCCGCACGGTTGCCCAGAGGTCCCCAGCAGGACGGAGCCCAGCTGCCCACGGCGGGAGCCTGTTCATCACACACACACCATTCAGTGCTTTCCCTCCCTTCCCTGTGTCACTTCCCCCACTCCCTCTCGAAGCTTCCTGGGGCCGCCGCTCAGATAAATCCTTGCCCCAACTCTTTGTCTCAGTGTCTGCCTCTGGGACAACCCAAACTAAGACCCTGTCCACTGCAAAACGTGCCCAGAGAGGGTATGCTGTAAGTGGTAACTGCTGTTTTCATAAGTACTTTTAACGACAGGAACAAGAGGAGTTATGATGGTGAATAAATAAGGCCCTGAGAGGGGAGATCTCTTGCCCAAGATCACTTGCAGAGGGGGGGTCCTAATCTAGGTCTGTACATACCTACTCACTCTGGGTTAAGATGCCTGCTGCCGATTTCCAGGGCCCCCAAGAAGAGACTGGAAGTCAGATGATAAGAACGCTGGGGTAATCCCAGAGAGCTTCCTGGAAAAATGTGCCCCTGGACCCTCAGTGGAAAAGCATAGATTCTGGAGCCAAAGCTTGGATCTGAGGTCGGATTCTGTGGCCCTGTGACTTTAACGACTCTGGGTCTCAGTACTGTCATTAGAAAATGGGAATAGTTGGGCCCATCTCACAAGATTGTTGCAAAGATTAAGAGAACAGGTTTCAGTGTGAGATAGCTGTGGGCTAGGTGCCAGCACTGTGATATAGAAGCTAAGAAAACATTTTAAATCTCTCGAATAATTCTTTCATCTGTAACCTGGAAATAAAAACAGTACTTACATAGAATTTAAGAAGACGGCACATGTAAGTTGCTTAGCAAGGCACACGAAATACAGCAAGTGCTCGCTGGATATCTGGCACTTTCAATCAAGATATTAGTGGCCGAGGGGTAAATCTGGGACACGTGATTTTGGAGAACAATGTGGCAGATCAAATTTCAAATGCCCTTACCTCTGGCTCAGCAACTCCACTTTCAGGAGTTCATCCCACGGATGTATCAAGATTGAGGTGAGAGGACGCCGATGGGAGCATCGCTACTAACAGCAAAACACCGGAGACAACTCAAATGCCCGTTGTCAGGGAACCGGTCATATTAATTGTAGCAAGACTCACAAAGAAATAGCATGCGGTTGTTGGATGGCGAAGTGTGTGTGTGTGTGTGTGTGTGTGTGTGTGTGTTCAGAAAGATGTCCGAAGCGGTGCCTGGGGGGTTCAGTCACTTAAGCGTCCAACTTTGGCTCAGGTCACGATCTCACAGTTTGGTTCGTAAGTTCAAGCCCCGCATCAGGATTGATGCTGTCAGCACAGAACCTGCCTCAGATCCTCTGCCTCCTTCTCTCTCTGCTCCTTCCCTACTCACGGGTGTCTGCACCCACAATCTTTCTCTCAAAAATAAATAAATCATTAAAAAAAATAACAAAGATGGCCACAATATAATAAGTGATAGAACTACGCAAATGGTGGAAGGCTCGGATATATTCATCCATCTTTGTTTAAAAAAAAAAAAGAAAAAAAAGGCATACCCACGTGCTTAGAAATATCCTAAAAGGATTTGCAAGGAACTATTACCAGTGATTACTGTACAGAGGTGGTTCTCAGCAGGGGTGATTTTGCCCCCAGGGACACCTGCCAAAATCTGGAGATGTTTCTGGTTGTCACAACTGGGAGGGTGGGGGGTGACGCCGGCATCTAGCAGAGGCCGAGGATGCTATCCCCGCATCCTATAGTGCCCAGCAGAGCTCCCCACCACAAAGAATCCTCTGGTCCCAAATGCCAATAGTGTTGAGATTCAGAAAACCTGCTCTGGAGGGAGAGACGAGGAACATGAGGAAGGAGACGTATTTTGAATAGCGTCGTATTCCTCCTCGAAGGCTTGAATGTGTTACATTAATGGAAGAACAATGACGAGACCTGTCTGCTCTAAACTCTGAGCTAATGCCAGCACGGAGAGGGTGTCCTTTCCCCGAGGTTTGGTTTCCGCATCTGCAGAAATGGGCGTCCTGACGCCTGCTCTCAGGGCGGCTGCAAAGCTCCTTTGAGACATACCGTGCCGTGACAAGTGCCACCCGGTACTTGTTTCGGTAAGCTGTGGTCACCTTGCAGGGGCAGGTGGAAGCAGCTTCAGGGACGGGCCTGGTGTGACTGAGGGCAGGGCCGGCCAGCACAGGCAGGAGACGGCCATCAGCAGCTTACACTCCGGGGCCACGGAACCCGCAGCTGTCACAGGCGAGGCAAGGGTGGGGCTCCCCGGTGGCTCCCTGGAAAAACAGTCCAGCGGGCGACCTGCCAGCACCTGCTGCAGGAGCAAAGATGATAGGCACGTTCGACCCAGAACCGAGGGTTCCGCAAGGAGGGGTGCCCAGCTGGTGACCATGTATGGGCACCTGAGATCCTCCAGCTGCCCGTTCAGCAGAGCACGTCCAACAGTGTGGGAAAATGTCTTTTTTCCTAAATAGCTGACAATAAAAACCAAACATGGGGACAGTCACCGTTGACGTCGACGCATACATTTTACACCCAAGGACATAGGAACTATTGTTTCGCAGGTGGAAAAGAAGGTCAGAGAGGAGCGGTGAGATTCCCACAATCTCACGTATATTAATTTACACCCTGGCTGTCTGACTCCGAGTCACTGACCTGCTTGGGGGAGGGGGGGCACCATTTTGCATTCCCTGCGTTCCTTCTGCCACAGGGTACTCTTTGGCCACTTCTCAGATGAGGGGCACTTCTGAAAAACACACCCTGAGTCTGAATAGCCATGTCCTTGCCTCAGAAAGAGGAGTCAGAAACTGAAATCAATTTAGTTTCCTGTGGCACTGAACCCGACTTTGCCGAGTCCCTGTCAGACAGGGCTGTGCCACATAGAATACCCGGGTGAACGTCCCAGGCCAAATGTGCCACACTTATACTAACCAATTGCATGTTGTTTATCTGAAATGCAAATTTAATTAGCTGTCCGGTATTTTCATTTGCTGCTTCTGACAACCCTCCTGTCAGAGCAAGGAGATTAACTGTTCCCTCCGTCTTAAGGAGCTGATCTCATCCGAGACAGTTTTGGCATTTGTGCTATCCATCTTCCTCCCTTACCAAGGGAGCTTCGAGACTGATGAAGGCCGAGACGGTCACTGCCCCGGACAGTTACCCAAGCCGGCCGGGAGGGACTTTTCTGGAAGCCGTTTCGCACAGGCACCATGGAGGCAAAGGGGTTGAGGGCAGAGGATCATGTAGTATGTAGCCTTTGCAGACTGGCTTCTTTCATGCAGGAGTATGCAGCTCGGCCCCTCCATGTCTTTTCATGGCTTGACAGCTCCTTTCTTTTTAGCGTTTTCCTGTTGTGTGGATGTACCACAGTGTGTGTTGTTATTCACCTCCTGGAGGACATCTTGGTTGCTTCCAAGTTTTGGCAATTCTGCATAAAGCTGCAATACACATCGTTGTGTAGGTTTTCGTGTAGACACAGGTTTTCAACTCTTTTTGTGTAAATATCACGGAGGTGCACTGCTGTATCATACGGGAAGAGTATGTTCAGTTTTGTTAAGAAGCCACCAAACTGTTCTCTGAGGTGGCTGCACTATTTTGCATTCCCGCCAGCAATGAATGAGAGTTCCTTCTGCCCCCCATCCTTGTCCACGTTCGGTGTTGTCAGTGTCCCGGATTTTGGCCATTCTAATAGATGCACAGCGGTATCTCGTTCTTGCTTTAATTCACATTTCCTTGATGGTGTATGGGGTTGGAGTATCTTTTCATTTGCTTATTTGCAGTATATATATTTTTCTTAGGTGAGTTTCTGTTAAAGTCTTTGGCCCACTGTTTAACCGGGCTCTTTGTTTTCCTACTGCTGAGGTTTCAAGGGTTCTTTGCGTATTCTGAGTAACGATCTTGTATCAGATGTGTCTTCTGCAAATATTTTCTCCCTGTCTCTGACTTGTCTCCCAATTCTTTCATTTTCCTGAGTCCAGTTTAGCAATCATTTCTTTCATGGTCCTGTCTTTGGTGTTGTATCAGAAAAGCATCACCATACCCAAGGTCATGCAGGTTTTCTCCTCTGTTGTCTTCTAGGAGTTTGACAGCTTTGAGTTTTACATTTGGGTCTGTGATTCATTCTGCGTTCATTTTTGTGAAAGGCATTAGGTCTATATCTAGATTTTTTTTTTTTTTTTTTTGCATGTGGATGCCTGCCCAGGTTTTAGCACCATCTTTTTGAAAACAATCTTTCCTCCACTGTATTGTCTTTGCTCCTTTGTCAAAGATCGGTTGACTATATTTATGGGGGTCTATTTCTGGCCTCTCTCTTCTGTTTCATTGATCTATTTGTCTGTTCTTTTGCCAACACAACACTGTCTTGATGACTGTAGCTCTTTTTAGCTTTCAAGTAAGTCTTGAGGTCAGGTGGTGTCAATCCTCCAACTTCTTTCCCTTCAATATTATGTTCATATAAACTTCATCTTTTCATGGAAACTTTAAAATCTTTTGGTCAAAAAAAAATTAAAAAAAAAAAAAAAGGAGGTGCCTGGGTGGCTCAGTCGGTTAGACGTCCGACTTGAGCTCAGGTCATGATCTCACGGTCCATGAGTTCGAGCCCTGCATTGGGCTCTGTGCTGTCAGTTCAGAGCCTGGAGCCTGCTTTGGATTCTGTGTCTCCCTCTCTCTCTGACCCTCCCCCACCCACGCTCTGTCTCTCTCTCTCTCTCAAAAAAAATGAATAAACGTTAAAAAAATTTTTTTAAATAAATAAAACCTTTTTTGCCAATACCCACAAAATAACTCTCTGGGATTCTGATTGGGGTTGCATTGAATCTATAGATCAAATTGGGAAGAACTAACATTTTGACAATATTGAGTTTTCCTATCAGTGGATATATATTTAGTTCTTTGATTTCACTCATCGGAGTTTTGAAGTTTTCCTCATGTAAATCTTATACATATTTTGTTAGATTTATACCCAAGTTATTTCATTTTGGGGGATGCTAATGTAAATGGTATTGTATTTTTAACTTCAAATTTCACGTTTATTTTTAATATACAGGAAAGCAATTGACTTAAAAAAACTTTTCAATGTTTATTTATTTTTGAGAGACAGTGAGCGGGGGAGGGGCAGAGAGAGAGGGAGACACAGAATCCGAAGCAGACTCCAGGCTCTGAGCTGTCAGCACAGAGCCCGACGCGGGACTAAACTCACAAACTGTGAGATCATGACCTGAGCCTAAGTCTGATGCTCAAATGACTGAGCCACCCCAGGTGCCCTGCAATTGACTTTCATACATTAACCCAGTACCCTGCAATTTTGCTGCAAATGCTTATTAATTCCAAGATGGATGCTCTTTCCGAAAGAGACGTTACATATTGTATGGCCTCCAGGGTCCCCAAACCCGGTTAGGGTCCTGCCTGAAAAGGAAGCATGTCCTCCGTTTGGGAGCTCAGCAGTTAAGCATCAGCTACATGCCCCGCCATGAGCACACGGAACCCTCACATCAACACCCTGGGCCTGGCTTCATTGTGAACACTTCACAAATGAGTAAACAGAGCTTCAAAGTGGTGAAAAACGCCCCCCAAGTCACACAGCTGGGAAGGCACAGTGAAAGGATGTGAACCCAGGCTGAGCTTCCTTCTTGCTGTGAGCACAGTGCTCCCAGGGCTTATGGGAAGAATAGAGTGGGCTCCCTGAGGGTCCTGCTAGCCTGAGCACTGGGGAAGGGGCTCTCCCTTCACAGGGAGCTGGGGCCCTACCTGGGCCAAAGCAATAGGGGATTCTAGGAGCACAAGTGAAAGTTTCAGAGTTATCTACAACAACTAAAAATATCGTGAGGCACAAATTTTGTGCCAGGCAAGGTTGCTAAGAGACTTCATGAGCATCATTTCCTTTCACCCTCACAGCAAGCCTGTGAGGCCAGTTTGATTACGAGCTGCGTTTTGAAGAGGACAGAACCAAGGCTCAAAGAAATGATGTGGGTGCCCAGGAGCACCCCATGGGACATAAAGCCCAGTCTTCTGAGAGAAGGGGGGAGGCTAGAGAGTCAGGGGAGAGACAGTTCTGGGCTACTGTGTAGGTAAATCGGGGACTGATGTGTTACAGTTTCCTATGGCTGCTGTACTAAATTACCATGAACATAGTGGCTTAAGCCAACCCACACGTATTATCTTATAGTTCTGGAGGTCAGAAATCCAAACTGGGTCTCACTGGGCTAAAGCCGAGATAGTGGTTAGGTTGTGTGCCTTCTGGAGGCTTTAGGGAATATGTTCCCTTGCCTTTTCTAGAAGTCACCTCTATCCCTTGGCTTATGGCCCCTTTCTCCAACTCCAAAGCCAGGAGCATAGCATCGACCGATCTCTTTCTGATTCTCACCTTCTGCCTCCCTCTTCCACCTTTTAAGGACCCTTGAGGTTCACTGGGCCCACCTGGATAATGCGGGATTGCCTTCCCATCTCAAGATCCCTAACCCTATCACATCTGTAAAATCCTGTTTGCTATGTAAAGCAACATATTCACCAGTTTCAAGAACTAGGACATGGACACACATTTGGAGGGAGCATTGTCTGGCTACAACTTCCTTGGCCTGCTGTGGACTTTGCCTCTGTTCTGGAGGTCAGGGGTGAAGTCACTGGGCTGGAGTTGGGGGTAGGAGTGAGGCTGGACTGATGGGCAAAGGGAGACCATGAAGACAGGTGTCCCTGAAGCGGGGCCACAGGATAGTCCTTCCTGAGGTGTGTCTGGCCAAGAGTCTGAGAAGAGCACTCTGGGTGCAACCATCCTCTGAGGAAGGGGTGATTCCCGCCCACTGAGCCATGCCAGGGGCCACACATTTGGGCACAGCCAATCACAGGAGTGTCATCCGGGTCTGCATCATTGGGTGGGAGGAGGGAGGAGCTCAGACACTTCCTCTTCTTCCTGAGCACACAGCTGGACTACATTTCCCAGCATCCTCTGTAGTTAGGTGTGGCCAAAAGACTGAGTCGGGCCAATGGAATGCGAGTGAGGTGATGTTGCTGACTCAGCCCCTTTAAGACTTCCCACACACAGTCCTGCTCCTCTATGATGAGAGGAGACTCGAAAAGACCTAGCAGAAGATCCTGACAAAAGGAACTGGAGACTCTGAATGACTGCATGAAGCAGAGTCCCATCTGCCTTGAGTGGACTGCGACATGAGCCAGAAACAGACCTGCATTAGTTTAAGTCACTAAGATTTGGGGTTGTTAACACTAATGGGCCTACCTTGACTAATATGCCGAATAACCACTTCATACTATAGGCATTGACTTAAATGTCACTTTGTCTTTTGGGCTGAATTCCTGGTTGTCCTATATGCCTGGAGGTGGGACAGAGAGGCAACCACAAGGCATGCCTGGGGCTTGGCCTGGATTAAGACCAGATAAAGGCAGACAGGCATTCACACTGAGTACTGCACTTGGCCATAATATCTTGGGGTCTATAGCCAAATTCCTTGAAAGGTTTACCTGGTATTTGTAGCAGGAGGGATTTCCCCAAAGGAAGCCCACAAGTCCGGTAACAGTGGCTGAACTATGCTACCAGATGCCTTTCCTATAATCACATCCTTTGTGATGTGATTATAAAGGCCACAGCTATCCTACAAAAACTGGCTTTTTTTGAGGCTTGTTGTATGTTGACTGCCAGAATTAATCAATCATTAATTAACTTATTTGTCCACCTAACTTTTACAGAGCTCCCTCTCTACAAAAGACCCGGGCAGGACACTGAGACTATAGAGAGTGATACCCAGCATCTGCCCTCATACAGCCTACAGCCGAAATGGGGAATCAGGTACAATTATAATCCAATGTGCTGAACGCTAGAATTAGAAGGGGGGGCTTTTGACACGGGGCTGTGGAGCCCAGAGGAAGGACCCTAAAGCTTACCTGAGGGGTCTGATCTACAACCTTCATACCTATTCAGGCCCAAGGAGTTTTGGTCCACTCATTCACTCACTCATTCATTCATTCACCTAGACCCTTCCCCCACATGCTGTGCCAGGCCCTGTACTAAGCCCTGGGGGTACAACCTGGAGCAGGAGAAACCCAGTTATGGCCTCCCAGGGCTGAGCGTCTAAAAGGAGAGGCAGACCGTAAACACAGTTGCAGATGAGACCGTTCAGTGGGGACGAGTGCTGTGTAGACAGTAAAATGAGAGAGGCTGAAAGCGCGGTGTGGGTGGCATCCTTACATGGGATGGCAGGGAAGGCCTCTGAGGAGATGAATTTACAACGTAGAGAGATGAGAAAGGGCACAGCCTGCAGGGCTGGGAAGAATGGAGTGGTGCAGAGGGTGCCTGGGGGACCATGTGGACCAGGACGTGAGGGGCTCCTGTGAGGGGGGAGGCACGGTCAGGCCCAGGCCCTCATGGCCCCCACCCATACCGAGGGGTTCAGAGTTCACTCCAGCAACAGGTGTTGTCTCCCTACCCAGGGGCCTCTTGGGAACATTCCAGCCCACAGAGAGCTGTGAGTAAAGTCAAGGCTCTCGTCGCTCCGGGTGGGGCTGGGCACACGTTCCTAGTTCCTGCCGTCACTGGTTAAGGAGTGTGGCCTTCCGCAGAGGACAGCAGCCATGACCTGGTCCCCACCCTCTGTCCTTCGCCTGGGGAATGGCATCCTTAGCGGGGCCTCTGACATTCTTTAGATCTTATGTTTCTTCTCCCAGGCCCAGGCCTGGGCGCCTTATGAAGCCTTTGGTGCCATAGCAGAGAAAGGCTGGGAGACCAGTGTGAGGTCCTTCAGCAGGTCCCTGGGGCAGATGGCTCTCGAATTCAGCCTTCTTCCGTTTCTGGCCATAGTCCACCCTCAGTAGTCTCTCCAGGCAGGGTGTGTACTTCCTTCTACTGCTAAGCTCTTAGCCCAGCCTGGGGTTGAGTAAAGCAAAATGTGGTTTAAAAAAAAAAAAAAAAAAAAAGGCAAGGTTTTCTAAGGTTTTCTCTGACCTCTCTGTAGTTTTCTTTTATTAATGTCTTATGTTCCCTTTTCTGTAATCATCCATCCATCATTCCTCTGTTCTGTGTAGTCATTCATCCACTTGACTAAAGAATTACAAAGCACCCACTCTGTGATTACCAGGGAGAACAAATGGAGATCCTGTGTTCCACCAGCTCACAGCCTCACCAAGGGGCCAGGGCATAGTGGGGAGCAGTTATGACAGTCATCATCCAGTGTGATGGGATTGTACCAACAGCATAACAGATTTGTGTAGGAATACAAAGGAGAAAACGACTAACTACTTGGGGAGTCAGGGAAGGCTTCACAGAGGAGGTGATATTTGAGCTGGGCCTTGGAATATCAACAGGAGTCTGCTAAGCAAGTCGTCTAGGCGATTGGTGTTCCGGGTAGAGGAACTTGCCTGTGCAAAAGCACAGCCACGTGCAAGGCCTATTTAGGGAGGAAACAGGAAGGAACCAAGCTCAAAAATACAATAATAGCTATGATTCATTGTTCGGAGTGATGTACATCCACGCATTTGCATCCATCTAATCATCACAACGAGCTGCAGAAGTATCATTTTCCCCATTTTATGGATGGAGAATCTGAGACTCGGAGCAGTGAAGTCACTTGCCAAAGGTACCCTCCACTCCTCTGGTTGAGGCTGAGATGTCAGGCTAAGGACAGTCATGCCCAGGCACGCCAAGGAACCCTAATTTGTTCCAGCACCTGCAAGGAGGTGACCTGGCAGTTTGATGGAGGATGTTCTAGAATTTTCTTCTACAACCCTTTTCCTTGTCCTCCCTGTCAGGACTGATGTCTTGGGTCCTGGCACAGCAGGAGCGTCCTCCATAATCCCCTCTTCATCCACCCACGTCTCACAGGACTTGTGTCCGCTGACCTTGAGTTCAGAAGGGCTGTTGGAAGAACAGCCATTGCCTCGCTTCCAAGGATGTCCCCGCGCACACCCAGGAGGCCTCATCGACAAGCAAAGACCCACAGAGGCAAGGGAGCCGGGGGTGCTGACAGGCACGTTCTCCAAAGTCAGGCAGCAGTCTAATTACAGACCCACTGCTTAATGACAGGTGTGCTGGCTGGGACAAGGAGGGGCTCTGGGGTAGAGGGGCCTGCAGGAGGGCTCCGGTGGGGCCACCAGCTCAGCGTCTCGCTGGCTCCAGACCACACGCGTTGGCCCTAGAGTGGGGAAAGGGAAGATGGTAAAGAGAACTGTGCCCAGTACTGGCCATCGGCCAGGTGCTAACCTGGGACTTTTACCTCTGCTCTCTCGTGCAATCCTGCAATCCTCTCAACTGCCTGGAGAAATAGGTATAATTCACTCCGTTTTACAGAGGAGAAAATGAAAGCTTCCAGAAGTGAAGCAGACTGCTCCAAGTCCAGACAGCTAAGAATGGTAGAATGAGGATCCCAACTTAGGTCAGGGTGAAGTCAAAAGGCTGTTTCCTTCCCAGGGGGGACATGAAGAAACAGGTGGGTCTGTTCTAGAGCTGGGAGAGCCTGTGAGGAACAGAGGGCAACTGTGAAGAATCCGGACGGGGCTTGGCCTTGGGCTGGCTAGGGGGCAGCCCCCCATCCCCGAGTAATGAATCGGGACAGGGGCCCGAGGCATCATTCCGGATGACAGCGGAGGCTGACTGGTTTGGGGATATCAGGCTTACAAATTTGGAGCTCTTATATTTTGCCTCTTTCTTTGTTTTCTTCCTTGCTTTTCTTTGGGGGTATAAATCCCTAGGAAAGCAAACCACCCCTGCCCCCGAACCAGGCGGCATCTGAAGCCACCTCCCTCTGACAATCCTCTGAAAATCTCCCCTGAGTGGGTCTCCTCCTTGGAAGGTCCAGGTGGTTCCTCAGGAAGACAGCCATGCTTTTTCCCTGCAGTTTCGGGCCCATTAAGAGAGATTTCAATAGTCAGCGACTTGGCTGCATCCGTGTGGGCCAAGGAGCTATGACTAACCTCCGTGAGCGAATGCCGGGCCCCCGTGGCACGCGGCATTCCCAGCCCCTCTCAGCAGCATCACCTGCTCCTGACTCACCGCGGGCCCTGCGGCTGCAGCTGCTGTCCTGTGCTCACACCGCGGGCCCCAAGCTCTGGCTGGAATTCGGGCCTCCACCCAGCAGGACTCTCCAGAGCATGTTCTGAGCCTGTGTGAAGGCTCACGACAAAGCTTTCTGCTTGAGAAGTGCCCCTGCACGGCCAGACTGCCCCTTCCTATGTCCGAGATGCTCTTCTGCATATTCCTGTGAGCCGGCAGGGTGGGCAAAGTTTGGAACCAATAGACTGAGTTTCGAATCCCGGCTTTGCAACTTAGCCGTAGGGCCTTGGGTATCTGATCTCACCTCCAGGGAGCATGGGTTTCCTTGCGTGTAAATTGGGGCTGATAATTGCCACCACCGCCCCCACATTTGTCTGTAACAGTGCTCCAAAGCTGTGTAAAAGCCAGGGCTCTGGAAGATGGGGTCCTGACTGAACTCCTGGCCCCACCAGCACTGCCATCTTGGGTGCCTTCCTTGGCCTTGCTGAGCCCAAGTCTCCCATAAAACTGGAATAATGATACTATCCACTTCACAAGGTTGTGGTGAATGTCAGGCGAGGTGATCCAAATGCCCCCCAAAGTGCTCCCTCGGCCACTCTCAGCTCTTCACTGAGCATGCTCTCAGGGCCCATCCGGACGCAAAGACCCTGAAGATGCCCAAGCTACTGACCTTTGACTCTTTTTTAGGAACAGCACCCATTCAGTCACAGGTAGTTTTCTTTCATCATCCAGGAATCAGAAAAGATGGCATCATGTTAGGGCAAAAGAGCTCTCTTCCCCAAACGGGACAGTAGCTAGGGAAACAGGCTGATGGGGTGGGGCTGTCTGTCAGTATCATGGATGCTGGCACTGGAGTTGAACTCACTGATGACTCTATCAATGTCTTCACCCCCTCTGGGGTGGCCGGTCAGGCAACAGTGAGCCTCCCCTTCCACCCAGAGGGCTTGTTTAACTGTACCAGCAGATTAGCTGTAGGATGTCCCCCAGCCCCCAGAAAAACAGGACGTGGTATTGGGAGCCTGGGAGAAGGTTCGTGTTAGAAGAGACTGGAAGGGCCTCGTGTGTTCTGTTGTCAGAGGCTCGAATCATATCTTGTCAGCCCTGTGGCCGATTTGCCTCACTGCGAAGGCAGAAGCAGCTGGCATTGCCATGACAACCAGGCCGCATCAACTTCCAAATCGCCCCTGAATTTTCTGTAACAACGGCAGAGCCGCTGAAAACATGTTTGGGAAGTGAGAGCCACGAACAGAAGATTACACCCAGGAACTGCCGGGAGCTGAAAAGGAGGGGCAGTCACGTTTCCTACCTTTTTGCTTAACCAGAAGGCAGCAAGAAGACAAGGGCTCAACCCAAACTCAGGCGGAGGGAAAGCAATGTTACTATGGCTTACCCATGTGAAAATATAAAGAATGGGGATTACTGTTCTGTTGAAATCACACGTGCCGTTATCTGTCGTGCCCTGGGTCAGACGGTGGAAATGAGAAGCTAAGGAGATGAGAAGAAAGCTAGGACTTGGTTATCAGTGGGATGGAAGCACCTGGAACCCAGATTGGAGAGGACTTCATGGAAGGGAGGTCTTCAGTAGATTTTCCAGATTCCCAGAGGGTTCATCAGCACTAGGTGCCTGCGTTAGGAAGACGGCTCCATGCCTATCACCTCATCTTCCTCAAGGAGGTCCTGGTTTCTCCTTGCCATTCCATACTCAGCCATATGATTAACTTTAATGTTTCAGTTAGTCACGTTAATAAATGTAAGAAGGAACAGGTGAAATTAATTTTAATCATACGCTCTACTGAATCCAATCTGTGTAAAATATTATCATTTCAACATGTAATCAATAGACAAATTGTTAATGAAGCATGTTATATTCTTTTTTCTTGCGAGGTGTTAGAACTCCGGTGCATCTTTTATCCTGACAGCACATCTCAGTTCAGACCAGCACGTGCCAAGTACTCAGTAGGCACGTGCCTAACACACCAGACATCGTGGTCCTAGTATTGGAAATGGAGGCTTGGCCACGTGATAAGCTTTGCCCCGCAGGTCACCTAGCTCACGCACTTCAGAGTTTGGAATCCAATCCAAGAATGTGATCCTGGGAAGCGGTTTGAATGCCGTGGGGATGGTCTTGGTAGGGAGGTCTGCTCCAGCTGGGTTTCCTGATGTCTCTGACATTTTGGTCAGGATGAGTCTTTGTTGTGGGAGACTATGCCGGGCATTGTAGGATGTTTTACAACATTCCTGGTCCCACTAGATGCCGTTACCATCCCCTGAATGTGACAACCAAAAATATCTCAAGACATCACCAAGATATCTCCTGGGGGGCAAACTCATTCCCATTTGAGAACCACCATGGTAAAGTAAGACAGAGAAGCGTGGGTGAAGGTATAGTATTGGCTTATGTAACCAAACGAGGTAAGCAAAAGGCTGGGGTAAGTCTGGGTCTCAGGGAAAAGTGGAATCTGCTACTGAAATATCACCAGAACATTCTGTCCTTATCTCTCATCATTGTTTCTCTAGCCAGGAAGACAAGAGCTCTAGGAGACAAGAGCCAGGGAAACTCTCAGGCCCCAAACTCACATGTCTTCACTTTACCACAGAGAAGGACTCTCTGCCCCTTACTTTATTTTTTACTTCCAAATTCCCAGGGCAGGTCTCTGAAGGGCCCAACCTGGGTCACATGGTCACTCCTGGCCTGGAGGAGGGTCGGATTCCTAGGTCAGGTGGGAAGAGCAGAGGAGCAGTGGGTAAAGAGCTGGGGAGATAGAAATGGCTGTCCCCTTCAGGACAGCATGATGTCCAGGAGCCAGGATTGATAGAGACGACTGTGTGGAGAACAATGCTACGATCACTTCCCTCCTCAGAAAACACAAGTGCAGTGGGTGACATGGAATGGTCAGGGCCTGAAGCCCAGGATGAGACTAGTAACAGAATACCGATCTTCTCTTCACTAAACTTTGAGCTGTTGGACATTAGGAATCTTTTTTTTTTTTTCCTTTGATATTCTCCTTAACCTAGAGCAGAGCACTGGGCAGATAATAGATGCCATAGTTAATTTTATGTGTCAACTTGGTGGGTGTTTTTGGAGGGGGTTAACATTTAAATCAGTGAACTGTGGGTAAAACAGATTCCCCTTTATAATGTGGGTGAGCCTCATTGAATCAGTCGAAGGCTGCCTTCCAAGCAAGAGGGAATTCTTCAGAAGACTGCCTTTGGAATTCACCTGCACCACTGGCTTTCCTGCGTCTTCAGTCTGCCAGCCCATACTGCAGAGTTTGGACTTGCCAGCCAATTCCTTATAATAAATTTCTTTCTCTCTGTCTCTCTGAACCCACACACATGCGCACACACACACACACACACACACAAACCACACAGATAGATGCACAAGCCTACACATCCTACTGGTTTTGTTTCTCTGGTGAATTCTGACTAATACAAAGGTTTTCATTAGCTGCTTCTTGAATATATAGGAGAAAAATGAATTTGTTTTCTGCAAGAGTCAGGAATAAATGCAGTGTTTAAAGAAGGAATGTGGCAAAGTCAAGGTGGCATTTGATGAGAGTCTTCCTTGTCATGAGACATCTGAGCCACTGGAATGTTGAACAGAGGAGGAGGTGGCTTTAAATAAGCCCTAAGTTGAGTGCGGGGTGGGCCACGCTAGGTCCCAGCTGGGCTGGCCGCAGGAGAGGGAGAAGGGCGGACTCTCACAGTGGTAACAGATAGGACCAACTGCACTTGGTTGCGGATGGTGGGGAGATCAGGAGACGAGCCAGTCAGCTAAATGGCCAGGCTGGCGCCCTGGGGAGCACAAATGGGAGTGGCCGTGGTTGGTGACAGGAAAGACAAGAAGGTTCTGGCACACAGTGATGAGTTCATAATGGGACCCTGCTTGATTGTACTTAGTTGTCGGGCGTCAAGGGGGGAATGGGCCAGACACATTGAGGAACGTGGAACCCTAAATAAGAGGGGCCCCATCGGGAGCTCTGAGAGTAGACGAGCTCCCCAATGAGAAGGACAGAGCCTGCAACAGATCCCTGGGGCCCAGGCCTGGGGCGACAAGAAGCCAACAAGGGAAAGGAAAGAGGCCTGGCTGGCAATACCAGGCAAGTCCTGCCAACGAGCAGAGGCTCATTCCCGAGAACCCCATCTTAGGCGACACAGGTGCAGCGAGATGAGCCTGAGCTCCCTCACACCCCACTGGGTAACCTTGGGCATGACTTCACTTCTCTAAGCCAAGTTTCCTCATCTGTAAGTTATGGGTAGTAATTGCCACCCCACAGAGTTACTGTAAAGATCAGATGGGATTATAATTGTTAAGTAGCAGGCACATAATAGGTGTTTAATAAACCTCCTGGACTGCCTGTTGGCAGGTGTCTAGTCTGAGCACGCAGCCCATTCTGCCCTGTCTACAGGGAAGCGCATACCGGCGTTTTCCGTGTAGTCACTCACTCCCCCCACACACCTCTGGGTGGCACGAGTATTATCCCATTTTTGCAGATGTGGAAACTGAGGCTCAGAGACCTACCCAAAGGCCCACAGCTCTGAAGTGCTGGAGCTGAATTTCAGCGCCAGGCTGCCGAATTTCAGAGCCCGCTCGGCCACCCTGTGAGATTCCGCACCCAGACCGTGAGCTCCTTGAGGGCAGGGAAGGCCTCCCTGAGAATCTAGCACTGTACCTGCCATGGTAAGAGTGAGAGAGGCTCTGCAGGGAATTCACACGGGGCACCGGAAAAGAGCAGGACTCAGCACCCCCTCGGGGCCCTCGATGCAGCTTCTTCTCCTAGCACTCGGGGGCCGTGCCTGGAACTACAACTGTCAGAGAGACATGACACATACAAGAGGCAGAGAGTACTATGGGAGACAGATGGCCAGATCTACCTGGGGCCAGGGGCCGGGCTCTGAATGTTGAACCCACCGCATACTAACTTAGGGGACCCTGGTTGCAGAAGACGCTGGGCTCAGTTACAGACAAAAGGCAGACCATGAAAATACAAACCACACAGGGCTGGGTAATAGAGGCGGGGCCTCCTACACAGTCAGTGCTGAACGAATGTTCCTCATTTTAAGGTGAAGCCTAGAAATGAAGGACAACAGCTGCCACTTGTCAGGCATCTGACATGTTCCAGGCCCTGTCTGCATTATATTCACGGACCACACCACCTGCCTGGGGCGGAGGGAGGGGGGGCAGGAGTTCTTACTCCTTGTTACTGACGGATGGGGAAGCTAAGGGACAGAGAGGGCAAGGGAGTGCCCCAGCGCACACAGCTGAATGACAAAGCCGACATGCTGTTTTCTGACTCAAAACGCCACACCCTCTCCTGTCCTCAATATATCACAGAATGTTGAAGGGGCACACAGACCTGTTTGCCAGATGGTAGAGAGCACAAACAAGGTCAGAGGAAGAGGTGGAGGAGAGGGGGAATGGAGGAGGAGAGCAGGGGAGGAGACACCCTCACTGGCAGGATCCCAGGGAGAGGCGTTTTAGAGATGCTCTATCACTCCATGCCATCATTATCCCCATTTCCCAGATGACAACTGTGAGGTTTAGCCAAGTAAAGGACCCTGCCCAAGGTCACACAGCCAGTAGTCACCGAGCCAGATTAGAACCAGATCTGTCTCTAAACTCACTGAATGTGAAGCCCTCCTTCTCCGCCCAGAGGCCCCCGGGGGCCTGGCAGGTAAATGCAGTAGAAGGAGGGGGGAACGGTGTCCCACAGGTGTCCCAAGACATGCTTGGGGGTCTGGAGTATTCAGGGGACCATGAGGCTGCTAAGTGGACCATGAGAAGGGTTAGTTCCCTCCCAAGGGAGAAGGGGTGCTGGGGACAGAGCCAGGATTCACTAACCACCCGGGGCCGTGGTGAGCATTACTCTGCAGACTTCCATTCTGGTTCCAATCACACCGTCTGCTTTCCGTGTGTCTCCCCGCCGGGATGCCGGCTCCTAGAAGGAAGGAACCGGTCTCCGTCTCTGTACCCCTGGCAGTTCGACCGACTGGCACAGAGTAATTGAACTCATATCACATCCGCTGCTCCACAGGCCCACCCCATTGCTTGCTATCCTCATACCCTTTGTTTTTCCTCAAAGAACATGTCCCTAGCTGACATCGGATATTTATTTATGTATTGATTTATTGTCTATCCCCATCGCATATGCTAGACTATGATGTTGAGAGACAGTCTGTTAAGTCCATGACTGCTAGCACCTGGTAGAATTCCTGGCACAAGGGAGGCCATCCATAAGTACTTGCCAAATAATTGAATGAATGGTAGGTGCTCAATACGGTTTTGTAAAATCAGCGACTGGGCAGTGGCACCACATGCGGGGAAGTTACTGGTGTGATTGCATTTCATCCTCACATGCAGCTTTGGAGGGGAGAATGAACCTATTTGAAAAATGTTTTAATGTTTATTTATTTCTTTTGACAGAGAGAGTGTGGGAGAGGCAGGGAGAGAGAGACACACACACAGGATCCCAGGCAGGCTCCGCGCGGTCAGCGCAGAGCCCGATGCGGGGCTCGAACCCACAAACCGTGAGATCGTGACCTGAGCTGGAATCAAGAGTCGGACGCTTAACCGACTAAGCTACCCAGACGGCCCCAGAATTCCCTACTTTTACAGATGAGACAAGAGAGAAGTGACTCGCCCACGGTGTCATGTCTAGTTGATGGGAGAGGTGGGGCTTAAGCCCTGTTCTGTCTGACGTCAGGGCCTGTACCTGTTCTACTAGGCTGCCTCTAACCTAATGGGGAAAGCAGGAGACAAGGCACTTGCTTCCCCAGGAGGACATGTGGCCTCGTTTTCTGGTTAGCTCACAAGATTTGTGAGCTAGTCATCAGAGGTTAAGGACCAAGCATGCTGACGTAAAGAAAACACCAGTTGCACCTGTTTCGTGAGCACCTATGAGCAGTGGATGAGGTAACTGGCCTCATCGGGAAGCCTTGTAACAGCTCCGTCGCTTTCATTTCCCGATTTTACAGAGGCTCAGAGAGGTGAGGTAACTCATCTCAGGCCACAGCACAAGCTCTTGAGAGAGCCGGGCAGAGATCTGACCTCAGCTCTGCTTGACTCCAAAGTCTGTGTTTTTCCCGAGCTGTTTCTCTTTATGTTTTAAGCAGGCACTGGCAGGGCCTGGAGCCAAACTGCAAAGCCATCCCATAGGCATCTGGTCTTATCCTATTTCCATCGGATTTCAGATCCTTGGTAGCAAGTTTCAACTTCAGTGTGAGCCTAACACTTTTAACAGGAGCCTCTGGAGACTGAAACACCATGTGGGGAGGGGGGGGGTCCAATCAAATAAACCTCTGAAGGAAATTCAAGCATTTGGGGTGAAGATTGGGTATAATCCATAACCATCATCCTACCTACCCAGTGCCGCGCCCGCTTCCTAGGTACTACTCTGTCGCCACTCCAGCCTCCAACCTCCAGCTCACAAAACCTGGCTCCCCAGTCTCTGCTGATTGGTCCAGACTGAGCCAATCATGGTCCATGACTACCTCAAGCCCAGGTTTTGATTGGTCCAATCCAGAGCAATCAGAGACCTTCTCCAGTTTTTGAACAGGAACTGAGGGAAGAACTTAGTCCCTCTCTGGTGATAGGATGTGCAAGATCCTATCAACTCAAGAAGTCAGAGGTAACGAATTCTCAGAGAGCTATCTGAAGGTTGAGGCAACCTGCCTGTATCCGTGAGAACACATGAGGCTGAGACGGGGGCATCCTGTGTGGATGCACCGTTCGGTGCCACAGCCTGCCTCTCCCAGGGAGTTCTCCATGGAAATGCTGCCCACACACGGGCCACCCTCACTTGAGTCCCACAACCTCTCATAGGTTTTACTCTCCCCCGCGTCCCTAGCCTGAACCTCATCCAGGTGGTCCTGGAACGGCAAAACCCAGAATTCGTGGCTGAGCCCAGAGCCCTTCTGCTTTCATCTGAAATCCACCCCCAAAAAAGACCCTCCCACCGAGGTCTACTCCCTTTGTCTTCGGGAGGCCAGCCATGCTGTGCACGCCTGCTCTCCCTCTCACAGGTACATCCCCACTTATAGGCACAAATTCAGACATCACAGAATACGTTTGTGTCCTTGAATCCAGACCTCACGCTTCCACTCATCCACGCGCACGCTCTCCCACATCAGTCACACGGACACAGAAGCATCCGCAAATGCCCGCGACGTCACACGCGCACACTCCCATTCACACGTGCCTCTTCTACGGGACAGCTGGCTTTCCCTGGGAAGGACTTGTACCCCGGAAGGTGCAAAGCCAAGAGAGCAGGAGGAAGTTAGTAACGGATGGTGGGCTGGGGTAGGAGAGGAACACGTGGCAGAAGCAGAAACGTGCTTCGTGTCCACGATGATGCAAGAAGGAGGCGACACTGCTCTGGATGCCGTTCCGGGTGACGCTAACAGCTCCCTTTGCTGAACACTCTCTGTGCCAGCCCTGTGCTAAGCGAGCTTTACGCAAACGACCTTCTCTAGGAGGCCTTCTGCAGCCTGACCTTGCAAAGCCCACCCGCTTAAACGCACACACCCCCCTGCATACATGCATGCACGCAGGTACGTGTACATATGTGCTCCCTAGCTTGTGTGGGCATCTCCACGCACCTGTGCATGTGAAAGTCACTTTATGTGTCAAAACAGCGTGTGTTTCTTATTTTTATATTTTTAACTCTTCATCCTTGGACGTATAAAGGGAACTTTTTGGCTTCTGTAAGTGTGCTCTCTACACCTCTAATGTTTTATCATGTGTTTGTACCTTGTACACGGTATTAGCCAATTCTGTACATGCATGTATTGTACAGAGAAAGAGCAGCACTAAATACTCAAGATTTTTACTTTTAAAAAACGTCGAATCCAGGGGCACCTGGGTGGCTCAGGTGGTTAAGCGTCTGACTTCAGCTCAGGTCAGGATCTCCCTGTTCACGGGTTCGAGCCCCGCATCGGGCTCTGTGCTCCCAGCTCAGAGCCTGGAACGTGCTTTGGATTCTGTGTCTCCCTCTCTCTCTGCCCCTCCCCCCGCTTGTGCTCTGTCTCTGTCAGGGGCCTAGGAGGTGAGTAGTCACTCAGGCACACAGCCATGAGTCACAAGCCAGGTTCTGGACCGGCCTCTTTGGTTCCCGAACTCGTGCTATCAGTGCCTCCCTCTCCTTAAGCCTGTCTGAGGGAGGGCAAGTTCATTGCCCTTATCTGGATGGAGCTTGCTCATCTGCAAAATGAAGGTAAAGGAAATATTCTCTCAAGTTTCCTCCAGCTCAGGGATTGTGTGATTTCACAGCTGACACTTGGCAGGTGTGAAGAACTCGATATTTGTCAAAGCATTTCCAAATAGCTTACCTGATTTGACTCACATAATCCAGACAGGAACCTGGGGGCTCGGGGCGGTGAATCCAGGGCCTGAGTCCCATCCCGGGTTAGTGGTAGGGCCGGCCTTGATCACATGAATGTCCCCAGGGTCACGGGTTACCAGGGCGGCACAGACTTCCAGCCTCCTCCATCCATCAGCAGGCTTGGCTCGCTACCCTAGAGATGTAACAACCCTTGCTACCTCAGTTTCTCTCTCCTTCTTCCATTCAACTTCTCTCGATGAGCACCTATCACATGCCAGGCATTGCACCAGCCTCAAGGGGCGTAGGCCGTCTCTGCCCATACAAGCTTGCTTTCCAGAAGAGGAGCAGACAAACCGCACCTGTGTGAGGTCAGTGGGCTGAAGGCGACCCTTAGGAACACATGGGCGGGGCCCCTCGGGGTCCAGGAAGACTTCCCCAAAGAGAAATCAGTGCCTTTTCTGAGCCCAGTGGGCTGGTAGGAAAAAAATAAAGTGAGTGAGGGATGGAATACTGCGGGGCTGAGGCCCAGAGGCCAGTAAGCCAGGCCCCTGCGAGAATTCGCTCTGTCCACCAGTTGCCTCTGGGGACACAACGCTGCACATCCAGTGCCTCTGAGGCCACTGCCTCCTGTCAGGAGGGAGTTCCTTCTAACCCCTTCACCCAAAGGCTGGCTGCTGCCAGACTCACAGGTCCCTCCCATATTTCCTCTGCCTGGCCTGCCTCCCTAAATCTCCAGGGAAGCAGGATTCATCCTAGGCCTGATTTATTAGCCTCATCCTGGAATCATCCCAGATGCTGTCGCTGGTCTCATTTACTGACCTGCCCGAGGGCCGGAGAAGGAAATTCATTAGGCCAGGCAGAGCTGGCGGCCAGGCCCATCTGTCTGGGCATCTGTCCCCTTTCTCCCCCTGCCCCCTCCACCTCCTCCCCTTCTATCCTCTCCACCTGCAAAGGGAATTTTGTGCCTGCAACCCTGTTCAGGATCACCAAGGCAATGACACCACTCAGCCGACTGGTCCCCCGGGAACAATCCAGACCCAGGAGGAGGAGGAGGAGGAGAAGGAGAAGGAGGCAGAGGCGCAGGGAGCTCACCCAGAGCTTTGCAGCCAGCCTCCCGCATTGCATCCCCAGGCTGCCCTGACCCAGGACACAATGCGTTTTCCACTGGGGCTGTGGAAACCTCTCTCCCAGTAACTGATGGCAGGTACACCAGACCTGCCCGTTTGTATGCAAACCGTGTCTTCCTGAGCAAGCTGTATGGAAATCAGATCTTTTGACGCAGACTGCTACCTTTAAAGCGGAAGGCAAGAGGGCACTTCTTCCCAGCACGGGGCAAGCAATATGATGTTAAGGAGTACAGGAATCAAGGCGTTTTATTTTAGTATGCACTAAATAAATTTTTAATTCAAATGCATAATTAGCATCTCTAATCCTTGATTACATTAGTTGCCATTGTTTTTCAATAAAGCTTAAATAGGTATTTACATTTTTAAAAGCAGACCAATTTTTTAAGGCTAAGTAAATAATAGTTATAGGAGATGTACAGATTTGACAAAAATACTAGAGTCGAGGACACAGTGTTTTAAAAGAACAGGGCAGGGAATGCACTGCCAAGGTTACATTTTTCTTGACGTGGAGCAAACCTTGATTAAGCCAGTCTATTTCGTGGAGGGAAATTGCAACCCCAGGTAACTTGCTAAGCCAGCACCTGCTCTCCTCAGCCTGCAGAGGGGAAAGCACTTGAACCAGAAATCGCATGTGTGCAGTGACCCCCGAATTTAAGCAAATATGGCCTCAGGCCTCGGTAAATGTTTAGTCTCAGTGACGGGCTGGCAGAGAGGCAAGGCCCGAGGACCTCTGTCCCTGACAGCTGGCACCATGGGAGCCAGCTGGGACAATGGAGGTGAGGAGGGAATGCCCGAGTCCCTTCTCCCCTTGGTGACACTTTCTGATCTAAGGAGAGGTAAGATTCTGAGACCCTTACAAGCTACAGGAACAAATGAGGGGCAGTGTTGGCAGCTTTTTCTCTGTTGGTAATATCCTGGAGCCAAAACGCACACACACACACACACACACACACACACACACACATACACACACACAGCAATCATCGAGCACAGTCACCTCCATCTGTATGCACAGACACGTGGCCTGCATAGTCACAAGTATACATTTACATGCAGACATACTGACTCAAACACAGAGATGTAGATACAGAAACACATGCCCCCCCCCCCCCAAATGCATACATAGATACAGCAACATACCTTCCTGGCTGTTTCATACAGATGAAGTCACATTTCACATGATTCATTTCATACACACATAGATACAATAACCACGCTCACAGTCACCTTCATGCAGCATTAACACAGAGATAAATATGCATGCAGACATGTCTGCCTGGATATTCAAACACAGGCAAATATATAGAGAAAGAAAAACACCACATACACAAGGAAAGACACTGTACACAAAGACACACAGCCACTTACACACTTCTATGCACATCCATAGATCCACTATGACACACACACAGGTAACTACACATATAGGTGATCTCAAACACACACACACACACACACACACACACACACGATGCAAATAGATATTCTCAGCTGTAGTGCAGAATGGCCTACCTTTGGCTTGGTAATGTCACATCAGATGTAATAGGATACATCTCTCACGTGTCACTTCTGCTGCTGCCAGCATCCCAGCTTGCAGAAGATGCCCAGAAGCCGGGCCTGAGCCCAGGTGTCTGGGTGCAGAGAGGAAGACATCCCTGCCCCCTTGTCACTCTTCTTCCCCACCTCCCACCAAGGAGCTCAGGGGCTGAGGGCATCAGAGGGAGACCCCCCGCTACTGTCCCAGGCATTCCTAGGAGGGACCAGTACCACATCAGGCCCTCCCCTCACCCCACACAAGCCTTTGGTACATGTTTTGTATTAGACGTCCCACCTACTGCTATAGCATGAGGCCAGTTGACACATGGGCACTCAGTCACAGGGACAGAGAAGAGAAGGGGGCACTAGTGACCATTTGGGGTCATGGAGTCAAATAGACCAGAGTTCAAAGGCTTCCTCTAGCACTCCATAGCTATGGATCTTGAGCAGGTCACTTCAGCCCTGTAAGCCTCAGTCTCCTCATCTGTAAAGTGGACATGATGATAATAACCTAGCTCAAAGAGTAGCATGAGGACTAAATTAGATAATGCACATAGAACCCCTAGCCCAGCTCTCATCACAGAGTATGCACATCATAAGCCAGAATTTCTCAACATTGGTGCTATGGACATTTGGAGCCAGATAATTCTTTGTTGTGTGTGTATGGTTGGGAACTGTCCTGTGCAATGTAGGACAGTCAGCAGTATCCCTGGCCTCCACCCACTAGGTGCCAGTGGCACCCCCATCCAAGCTGTGACAACAAAAAATGTCTCCAGACATTACCAAACATCCCCTGGGGGGCAAAATCTCCCCATGTTGAGAATCACTGCTTTAACTGTTGAATCTTATTTTTGTTGTTGCTATGACCGTTTCCATCGTCATCAGTACCATATTAGCTAGAAGGCAATCAGAACAGAGAGGGGACCCAGAGGAGGATAAGAAGATACTCTTCTTCCAGTAGTCACTTCCCTCCTGTCTCCTCATTCTCCCCTGGCCTTTCTCTGCTTTTGCTCCTGAAGCCACCTCTCCAGGCCATATCCACCTCGCTGAGCAGCAGGAGGGAAGGCACTGAGGTACGTGCAAGCGGGAGGGGAGTGGGGTTGGAATTGCTCCCTGAGGATAAGCAGACTGTCCAGAATAAACTATATGTCCCAGAACTGGCCTCCTAGGAAGAAGTGCAGGGTGCTTCCAACTTCTGGGTGTACTTGGGTGGGGTGAAGGTGAGCGGCCAGGACCAGGGAAGTCAGGACCAAAGAAAGCCACATCAGAAAGCAAAGAGGTAAAACAAATGACTTCCTGAAAAATAACCTCATTGTATCTATTAAAATACAAAATATTCACATCTGTTGACCAGGTAATTAACACAATTCAAAGTAAGATGACGTACACTTCGTAATTAAAAACAAAGGTGGGGTGCCTGGGTGGCTCAGTCGGTTGGGCATCCGACTTCGGCTCAGGTACGATCTCACAGTTCATGGGTTCGAGCCCCATGTCGGGCTCTGTGCTGACAGCTCAGAGCCTGGAGCCTGCTTCAGATTCTGTCTCCCTCTCTCTCTCTCTGCACCTCCCGCCCTCCTCCCCTTGTGCTCTCTCTCTCTCTCAAAAATAAATAAACATAAAAAAATTTTTTTTAAAGGTGAGAAAGTAGCTGGTACTTTATTATATAACCCACTTAAAAAGAAGCCAAAATTTATGAATGCCCAGGAATTATTTTGTCGTTAAAGCAGAGAACGCAAAATTGTCGGCAGACTAAATGAATCCCTCCCCGCTTCCTTTTCTGTGGGAAACCCACAGGTTTCAAGCCAAAGAGTGATCCCCATATGTTGTATTGTTTAAGCCTTGACTTAAGCCACACAATTATACCCATTTCAGAGATAAGCAGACTGGTTCTCCAAGAGGTTCAGTCACTTGCCCAAGGTTACCTGGGACTCAAATCCAGATCTGTGTAACTCCAAAGCCAGAGAGAACTCAAAGCATCTGAAGAACTGAAAATAGGACAGGGTGGCTGGAACATAGCGTGTGAGGGCCAGATAATGGAGGGATTTGTAGGTCATGGAGAGAAGCTTGCGTTTTATTGATGGTGCCCTGGGGAGCCACCAACAGGTTTTTAAGCAGAGGAGTGACAAGGCCAGATCTGCATTTTATAAGAATTCTTCCGGCCCTGCATCAAGAACAGATCGGAAAGGAACAAGGGCGAATGGGAAGAGCTATGGGGGGCTGTGGCGCGGGGGTTACAGACACGGGGACATAACATATTCACGAGACGTTTCAGGGAGCGCCACGGAATTTGGAAGCAGATTGAATGTGGGGCTTGAGGGAAGGGATGAGAAGGAGAATCCCACGTTTCTGACTTCAACAGCTGAGGAGAAAGCGGTGACGTTTGAAACGCCTGGAGAAAAAGTGATCTGGGGGAAGCGTTTTAATTAAATGGGCCTTGTGGTTTCCGTCCCTGGCCCACATTCGTGTACAGGAACAAGCACAAACTGCATTAAGAGTCACCCCTTCATGCAAACTGACGCCCCTTGGACCTGCCCAGGCCTGGTTGAGCCCAAGTTAGGCCATGGAGCTGAGACCCCCCCTAGTACATTTGGTATCGTTTACGCCTCTTGCCTTTTTGTTAAAGCCCTCCAGTCCCCTGCCTTTGCAAGGTTAGAGAGAATCCTCAAGAATCTATACTGGCCCAAGAGCTACCAAACACAGCTCTTTAGGTGTGCTAGAAACTGGGTAGCAACCTTAAAAGCAACTGAATATATTCCCCTGTCCCGTGAGCATGACCTGAATTATTTAATGATTTGCTTTCACCGGACACAGGAGAATAGAGTGCTTCAGCCAATGGCCTTTGGAGTCAGACTGATTGGGGTTGGTAGCCAGCCTCTGCCACATTAATGGCCGTGTGATCTTGGGGGAGGAAGCACAGGGATTTGCACATAGCAGGGTTTACTTGATGAAGGTAGTAGTGATTTGGGGAAGCTAAGAAAAGAGAATTTCAGCCAAAGGGGCTCTTAGAGATCTTCCTGACGTTATATAGATGGGGTAAACTGAGGCCTGCAGAGATGAAGTATCCACACTGGAGGTAAATGCCACACCCTGACCCGCCCCCCTCCCCCAGCCCAGTCTTCTCTCCGGACCTCCTCTGGGAAGAGGTGTGCACACTGCGGGCGGCCGCGGGACCCACACAACGTGCATTTTCAGTGAGTTGCAAGATTGGCTTAGGGCGGAGGGGCACATGGGTATCCCACGGACTGGATGGGTTTTTCCTCATTTGTACCGAGTGAGCAGCACGATGTTTTGAAAATTATCTAAACGAGTTGCTGCAATTTGCAAATTGGGTGGTTTCATACAAAAATCCAAATTTCTGAATTTTGGAGGGGGGGATATCAGAAAACGTGGCCACCCCTGTATTCCTACACGGCGACAAGCAGCTGGAGCTTGACTTGGTGCTGCTCCTTGAGGCTCTGCAGTCCATAGTTGGCCACAGTCCCTACCTCTCTCTCTCTTGTCCCCCGTGTCGCCTGGTGTCACCTGCAGTGACCCTCATGCTGGAGCCACCGCGTTCTGAACACGTGGCCCACTTCCCTCATTGATAGGATCTGCCCTGGCCTGGGGGCATAGGTTTATGATTCTGGTCTTGGAGTATTTCCTTTGGAAAAAAAAAATGTGTTGGGAGATCAAGCTGTATACATGTTCCAAGCCCTCAGTATCATGTTACCTGTTGTTACATAATCCTGAGTCATCTCTCTCCAACTCTCCTGGCAGCTGTGTTCCCTCTGAAATCTTCCTCCTCACATCCATTTGGAAATAGAAGATCCTGCCTGCAATCATGGTTGGGCTTTTTCCCTACATTCCCTATTTTTTCTTCTTCTTTTTCTTTTGGATCTTGCCAGGCATGAAGGTCCTCATTTTTCCATGTTCTTCCCCTTCCCCACCCAACCCTCTCGCCTGCCCACCACGAGCCTCTCCCCACCTCCTCCCTGCAGAAGCCTGGAGGCCCAGTGCTCTGCCCAGGCCCCCTCTGCAGCTCTCAGTGGCTTGCCCTTCCTTTCTGCATCTGGGGGGTGGCGCAGGATCCAAGGACAGACAGCATGGCTAAGTTTGGTATTTACCAGAGGGCAAATGGGGGGTTGGATTTTCTGAGTTCCTTGGAGCAGGAAAGATGATCACCAGCCACTCGTCCCCGTGGGTTGCTCCGGATGGCAGGATCAAAGATCTTTACTGGCCTCCCCTCCGCTTTTAGAGATGAATAAATAAGGATGTCCTGTCCGAGATATTTGGAGCATCCCCCTTTGACCCCCTCTTCCACAGGCTCTATTTAGCCCTTCGTCACTTTCAAACTTGCCACATCCTCCCAACCAGTCTCCCCACCTCCATTTCATACGCTTCTGCCTCTTTTCCACCCTGCCTCACGCGTGACCAGGTCTCCCGGCTGCCTAAACCGCCATCAAGAGTTCCCTGTCACCTTCAGAATAAAGCTTAAGGCCTTGGCCAACCAGGTGGGGCCTGCCAAACCTCCCAGCCTCATCTCTTACCATCCCCATGAGCAGTGGGCGCTCAGGCCAAGAAGCCACAAGCTCTTCACCTGGTCCTCTCGCTTTGTCTGTGCCTGGGACAACCCCTACCGATCCTTTGGGAATCGGCCTTGTCCCTGATCCTCTCCCCACCAAAGTGGCTCGATTGTTTTGGGCGCCCTCTGCGCTCACATCCCTGTGCTGTGGCCCTGCCTGGCTGTCCTGTATTTACAGATATGTCTCCCAGACTCTGAGGCTCTCAGACAAGGACCCTCTGGTTCGTCTGTGTCCTCAGAACCTGGCACAGGGCCTGGCAGGAGAAGCAGCTAATAAAGACTGGAAGAACTGAAAACAATGCAGCACTGAATTTCAACGAAGACACAGGCCGTTACAATTGGAAGCGGCTGTCCTTGGATCTTTGAGAATGTATCTCCTATTGCATACATACAAGGGCTGTCCTTCAATGGGATGATCACTGGCCTTCCTCCACCCTGCCAGCCACAGGCCCTTCCCCTGTCCAGTCCTCTCACAGGACTGGTCCTTCCACCACCGGGCGCAGGACCCTTGACCACAAAGTGCCTTGACTTCCTGCTCGCCGTGTTCAGGATCTAGACCTTGTGACTCCCGATGGACCGTCTCCGTCTGTGGTACTTCTCCATCCATCCAACCAAGTATCTACCCTGGACCACACGCTCCAACTGGGTGCCGGGGACAAAACGGACAGCAAAATCAGATGGCGCTTCTGGCCTTACTGCAACTAACGGTAAGACATGTAAACAGACACTTGCAAATAACTGTAAAATATCAACCGTGACGCGTGCCTCGAAGGAGAAATCAGCAGCGCTATGAGGGCCCGTCACAGGGAGATTGGTCCTGGTGTGAGGGGCAGGAAAAGCCCAGCGTGGGGGCGGCAGCAAGAACGCGGGGGAGTGTGGGACAGATGAGTGGGCACCTCGGAGCCGGGAGGCCATGACCAGGAGCCCTTTTTTGTGTGTATCAGCAACAGGACGACACTGGCCTGTGTTTAGGCATCATTGGGCCACTGAGCTGGCGTTCTAAATGTTTCTTTGTTCATTCACTTATACAAGCATGCTCAGTAAGATACGTGCATTTTTCCTGTGATGTCATTTTTTTTCTTATATAGTACAAAGTGTGCATCTCGATACCATCTATGTCTGTCTATATATAAACACACAGACACGCTCACACATGCGCAAGCACACGCGCATAGAGCTTCTTCCTTCTCCTTGACACTCAGTTCTGCATAAGGCAGTCGGTCCGCTGAAATGCAGCCATCATCATCATCACCTTCATGGTTATGTAACTAACACATCTTCTATGTTCCTATTATGTCATATATTTGAAATGTACAGAACTCTACAGTGAGCGCCACTTCACCAGGAAACACATATGCGTTGTCTCCCCTCCTCACAACAGCCCCACTGGTAATTTCTGTTTCCTCATTTTGCAGCTGTGGAGACGGAGGCTCAGAGATGTGAAGCCGCTTGCCCAGGGTCACACAGCCAGAAGTAGGAGAAGGCAGCCCTGGATCCGAGCTCTGTGGGATCCCACCTCCATGCTGCCTCCTTCCCAGCATTTCAGGACCCAAAGGGACCTGAAAGAAAGGCCAGACAGCTGGCTGAGTTAGGAGACGCCTGTGGCTGTGCAAGTTTGCCTCTATTTCAATAAAGAGCCATTCAGGGAATGGGGACCATGACCGTGGCTGCACAGACCAGCTGGGCTCTGGGGACTCGATGGAGCCGCCCAGCCATCGACAGCCCCAGCACAATAGATCTGCTGACCCAGCAGTCAGAGGTGAGCCCAGAGGTCACTGGCCCTTGGCCGAGAAGAAGGAACACAGATCTGGGATCCTTTTCCATGGACCACACAGGGAGGGCGACAGAAGTCTCTGAACTCAGATGGCCAACCTCAAAGCCCACTGGGCATTTGTCCCAGGCCTTTGGGGTCAATCCTAGATTCATATGCAACCTGCGTGTCTGACATTTGCTAGGCACTTTCACATGCATCTTTCCACCAATCCCCGTAGTGACCCTTGGAGAATAGTACTTTTAATATCCCCATTTAGAGAGGAAGAAAGGGAAGCTCAGAGAGGTTCAGAGTCGGCCCCAAGCTCACACAGCTACCAGGTGGTAGAATTTCACTCCATAGACTTTCACGTCCATTCATTTAATAAACATTTATGGCACGTCTACACGGTCCAGGCACTGTTCTAGGCCTTTGGAATACACAGCTAAACAGAACAAAATCCCCACTCTTTGTGGGGCTGACATTTGAGTGCCACGGTGCCAGGGCCCGCGCACTCACTACTGAAATAAACTAAGACCCAGGTCATGTGGTTGTGGAGCTTGAAGTTGTGGAGGAGATAGGGGTGCAGAACATTTCAGAGCACTGCAGAAAGTTTGGGGGTGCTCTGACAGGTGTTGGCAGAGGGGCTGTGGAACCGAGGGTGGGCATCAGGGAAGGATTCCTGGAGGAGGTGGTACCCAAGATGGTCCCGGCAGGATCAGCCAGGGACGGGACCGTCAATCCAGGTTGAATTCACAGCTGGCAAAGTAGCCCGAACCTGGTCTCTTTGGGCTGCTGTGCTCGGAGCCGCAACAAAGCTGCCCAGACCTGATTTGTGCTCCCAAATATAGCTTGAGCAAAGGCCCTGAAGTAAGAGGCAGGGCTTTGTTTCAGGGAACTCTGTGTCTGGCTACAGTCAGGGGTTGATATGGCTGAAGAAGAGAATGGGCCTCGGGCTTTCAGGAAGCACAGTAAGTTTTGAGCAGGAAAGTAGCCCAACGGCTTTGATGGTTTCAAACATCACTCTGGGGCCGAGCAGAGGCTGAAGTGGAGGTGCCAGGGAATGGGCAGGGCTCTCCAGGCCATAGCAGGACTGGGAGGGGGCTTCTCCAAGCCCAGTGCTCTGAAAATTGTTTTTTAATTTATCTTTTCAGAGGCAAAATTGTCCTTGCTCATTAAAAAATAAAAGAAGAAGAAGAAAGGAAAGGAAAGGAAAGGAAAAAGGAAAGGAAAGGAAAGGAAAGGCTGAAAATAGGTGGGGAGAAAGTTCTCTAACAGCAAAGTCAAGCCCAATGTTCTCTTTTTAAAACATTTTATTATGAAATAGTTCATGTCAAGGAATATACGCAGTTTATATTGGCTTATAAAGCATGATAAAAAAAAGAAACACCTGTGACCCCACCACTCAGTAGTGTAAGAACTGTAACTTGTTGGGGTGATCAGAGCTGAGGTGGGGTCCCCTTTGATGCCCCCTCCAGTCCGCCCCCTACATCCCCACCTACCAAGAGCTAACTAACTATGAGGTGAATTTCATGTTGGTCTCTTCGTCTTCCTTTGTCTTTTCTGCTTACGACTATAAACGTGTCCTCAAACGATATAATGCTTGATTTGCTTGTTTTCAAGCTTTATTAAAAACGTATCTTGGGCCCTTCTGCCACTCTGCAGTTTTAAATTCAGGGCTACGTATCTCCGATTCACCATGCTGATGCATGAAGCTGTAACTTATTTGCTCTCGCAGGTAGATGGTACGTTCACTGTATGCATATACCCCACCTCATCTGTATCCTGTCCCCTGCTGGCGGGCCTCCAGGTGGTACCAGCTGATGGAGGGGACCATCTCCAACGGTGCCAGTATAGGCATTCATGTGTGTACCTCCCAGAGCACCTGTGCACGAGCTTCTCTAGGAAACCTCAAGGGTGGACTTCCTGGGTTGCAGGGCCCAGGGCTCTTTCCACGTCTCTGCCCCAAGCGGGTCCCGGCAGTCCCCGCTCCGGCCTTAGTACCAGCATGCTGGAGCCCAGAGTGCGGCC
Source organism: Panthera tigris (assembly GCF_018350195.1). Classification (NCBI taxonomy): domain Eukaryota; kingdom Metazoa; phylum Chordata; class Mammalia; order Carnivora; family Felidae; genus Panthera; species Panthera tigris. The sequence continues at coordinate 175,022,932 of NC_056660.1, forward strand.
GCCCCTTGCAGGCAGGCCCAGGCCGGCCCCTCAGTCACTTCCCGGGACTCAGCAGGCTCCCCAGACATCCCTCTTCTGCCAGCAAGACCAGCAACCCTCCAGCTGGCTCCTAATTAGGTCACAAGAGAATTACTCTCTCACTCTGGGTCTGTTCCACTTCCTTCAGCATTTGGGCCTAGGCAGGCTCTGTTCACAAGCCACTGGGTCCAAGGAGACAGAATACTATCAACTATGGAGCTGAATGCTGCCAGGCACCATTCAAAGCACCTTCCCTGTGTACGAACCCACTTGATCTTCACAACAGGCTGCACGAGGCGAGTACTACATTATCCCCATTTTATAGATGAGAAGCTGAAGCACAGAAAGTCCGGGATCTTGCCCAGAGTGACGTATGTTGGAAGCAGACGGCAAACCCAGGCAGCCGGGCTCCTGCACTCCCCACCACTCTGCTAGCTCATCTCTTAGAAGAGGGAGAGAGACGACTCCTTGCCCATTCCTAAATCCGTCAGCATTCCTTTCCATGCAAGGAAAAGAAACAGAACTTGAATAAATGTAAGCAAAAAGGGCACTTACTGGCTGGCAAAAATAAATCCAGAAGCACAGGTAGAAAGCGGATCTCGGGACCCACTGTGTCCCCAGGGGCAAACACTCAGAAACCTCTCCCTCCCTACCTCTCTCTATCCCCACCTTGACATCCCTCCCTGTAAGTGTGGCCTTTGTTTTCTTATCTCAGGAGGGGCAGGAATGTGGCTACTCTTCGCCTTTCAACAGATCCACCAGTTCCCATTAAAAAACAAAACACAGGGCACCTGGGTGGCATAGACTGTTAAAGAGTCTGACTTGATCTTGGCTCAGGTCATGATCTCACAGTTCGTGAGTTTGAGCCCCACATCAGGCTCTGCACTGACAGCATGGAGCCTGCTTGGGATTCTCTCTCTCCCTCTCTCTCTCTGTATCTCCCCTGCTTGTGTGCTTGTGCTCTCTCTCTCAAAATAAATAAATTTTTTAAATGTATTAAAACAAACCCCACAAACAAAGCAAACAGCAGGGAAGGGTGCTGATGAGCTCATTCTGGGCCACCTATCCTTTCCTGAGCAATACCAGTGGCCAGGGGAGGCTGGCATTGGCACAGGGAGGATCAGGGGCCCCATCCCAGGAGGGGGATAGCACAAACGCCCCTTTCCCAGCACAACCAGAGCCGGAGATGGTGAGCAGGGCAACTGACCTGCAATGCTAGTTTCGTGTGTTACCAGGGCCCTGGTGTTCCTGTGCCAAGCAATGGAATAAGCCTCAGGGGTCCCTGCCTCCTCTCTGGAAATTCATCATGGCATGGGCAGCCCTTCCTTTTTGAGCAAGGCCAAGGTCATTACCCAGGATCCAACTAGGCTGAAAAGAATTCTTCTCTTAATAGCTTTCCATTTGGCATTCAGGGAAAGGAGGTTTCCACCAGGTATTTTTAACCAACAAAACCTTCCATGCACCTAACCCATGGAGAGCCCCAGGACCAGTTGAAAGAGTGTGAACATTATGCCCAGACTGCTCAGGGGAGCCACAGTGCCTTGGGATGGGGGCGGGGGGGGGGGCAACGAGGCCACTCAAGAAAGCCCAAGGAGGAGCATGTCCTTCCTCTTCAAGGGGAATGGGGCTCAGGGCACAGGGAAGGGAAACAGAAAGCAAAGCAGGGGACACATGATTTGACATGAGCACATGCTACTTGGGCTGGCCTGGCTCCTCATTGCCCACCTTTCCCTTAAAAACCCACCCAACCCTCATCTAGCCCTGGGCTCCCGCCACCCCTGTGGACCTTGGCAAAGGCCTGATACGTCCTCAGTGAAACCAGGTCAGAGAGCATTCGAGAAGCAGCTCAGGGAGTCAAGCGGACGCAAATCTGGACAGCAGAACAAAGCCAACCTGTCGGCCAAGGAAACTCAATCCGATTATGCCCCGGAGCCCCCGTGGCCAGAGCAGCCTTGTGACAGAGAAGAAAGGGCGCTTTCATGGGCCTGGCCCTGCCTGCTAGCAAACCGGGCCCTGCCAGTGCCCTGCCCTCTCTCTAAGCGGCCCCACGGGACCTGCTGGCCCCTCACCCAGCCTGGGGATGGGCATGGGGAAGGGACCCCTTCACCAGGCCTCAGAAGACAAAGGTAGTGGGAAAGGGACCTCAGGAAAAGCCATAGGCAACGAATGGCTTCAAGGTTAAGTCTCGGGAGATAAAATAGACTGTGTGTTTGTCCTGGAAATTGGCTCATGGACAGATTAAATTTAGGAGTAACTGGGGCAGATACGCAGGGAAGCATGTTTCCTTAATGAGCCCGTCTTTATTTAACTGCTTAATCATTTACTGGGCCAAAAAATCTGGAGGTGACTCCAAAAGTCACGAGGATGAAGACAGTGACAGATTGAGTCCTGTCCAACTGCCTCAAGGGCTGGGCTCCTATGACATCAGGTCCCTGTGCCCATCGTCCTTGTCACCCTGACGGGACAGGGCTGGACTGCACTGATGGCCCCGATAACCCCCATGGGGCACAGCTGCTTTGCTCAGGAACCGCTTTTCTTTGACACTTCATTTTCCTAACAGGGAGGTCACTGGGATGGGCAGTCAATTTGGGCACTGCTCCCTCCTCCTGCCCTGATACGACCCCCTTCTGGCTAGTTCGAGGAGCCCTCCAGCCTCCTGTGTTCCCTCCACCACACTTCTCCTCCATCTGCCCATTCATTCCTTCAACAAAGAGTTTTCCAGCAACCAACACATAGTGCTCCTGGTGTGAAAACGTGGTGTTGAAAAGGTCCCGTGAAGTGGTTGCTTTCATGAAGCTTCTTACAGCCCTGCGGGGGGGGTTGGTGGCCTGTAATCCAGCAAAGCCTTCCATTTTTTCATTATACGCTGCAACAAGGGCACTGAAGAAAAAGAGGAAAAAAACTAGGTTCAGGGGGGAGGGGAGAGGAATGAGTGGGTGGAGCACAGGGCGTTTTTAGGGCGAGAAGGCTATTCGGTATGCTACCGTGTTGGTGGACGTAGACCCTATGCATTTGTCAACACCCACAGAACGTACGACACAGAGAGTGAGCCCTCATGTAACCAGGGACCTTAGTTAATAATAACGTACTGGTATCAGCTCAGCAATGATAACAAGTATACCAGCCTAATGCAAGATGTTTATAATAGGGAAATCTGGGGGGGGGGAGGGGGGGGGGGGGAGGGAGTACAAGGGAGCTCTCTGTACTTTCTGTGCAATTTTTCTGCAAACCTAAAACTGCTCAGAAAAATAAAGTCTACTAAAAAATTGAAAATAACTACAAGAGACTCTGCTGGGGAGCCTGATCTACACTTGGGCGTCTGCATGGGCGTCTGCTGCTGGAAACCACACTGATTGACCATTATTCATCCTGGGTCACATTTCCCCTGCAGGGAGGGCAGGGCGTGACTGTTTAGTGAGTGCCTGTTATGTGCAGCTCATCGCCAGGCAATGCTCATCTGCTACGCTTGCTATAGAAGTGGGGGAAGGGGTCCCATTCTAGGGGATGTACCAGGACCAACATGGGGAGAGAAGTGGAGCGGGAATGGGTATGGTTCACAACAAGAGAGCTAGCATAACAATTTCTATTTGGGGAGGAAACCTTTCATTTCATAATACAGAATGCGGGAAAGCTGAACAAAGTGCTCATGGCTGGTGGATGTACGTGAAATACTTCTCAGTGGGCCATAGAGAGGTGGAGCCTTTGAGGGGGGAGGCAGAGACTTTTGCGTTTAGCAAAAGAGGACATAGACCCCAAAAGGCTGAGAAATGCTGTACTATCACATGTAAACTCACCACCGCATGTGAGCAAGATGATATGATTCCCATTTTCCGGAAGGGGCCACTGAGGTATAAGGTTAAGTCACATGCCCATGTCACCCTGCTAAGAAGTCTACCGAGGTAGAATTCTTTGTGGGTAGAACGGCACCCACAAAGGCAGCAGCCATCACTGCCAAGAGGGTGGTGCTGGGGGGTCTACTGGATGCCAGTGGTGCTCCTTGAGAGACTGGAAGTCATGGGCCGTGAGTCAAAGGGTCAGCGGGTCACATTCTGCCTCCAAGATGTGTGTGTGATGGTGGCCATGGGACCTACATGGGGCTGTGCTCCAGGAGAGGGACCTGCAATCTTGATAGTCTCCAGAAGCCAGGGGTGGCATCCTAGGAAATAGAGTAAAAGCTTCATTCATCTGGATGTCACTAATGCAGGACACTATTTAACTGGCCTGGGCTGAGCCTGATCAAAAAGGTCTGTAGAGCTAAGATGTGGGGGGAAGGACATTTAACCTAGGTCAGTTGGCTCGTCAGGTGTCTTGCGTTTCTGGTGCTTTTTAAAAAGTGGGAGCGGGGGGCGCCTGGGTGGCTCAGTCGGTTAAACGTCCAACTTCGGCTCAGGCCACGATCTCACGGTCTGTGAGTTCGAGCTCCGCGTCGGGCTCTGTGCTGACCGCTCGGAGCCCGGAGCCGGCTTCGGATTCCGTGTCTCCCTCTCTCTCTCTGCCCCTTCCCTGCTCACGCTCTGTCTCTGTCTCCCAGAAATGAGCAAACGTTAAAAAGCAAATAAACAAAAAGTGGGAGTTAATGAAGTCACGTCGTGGGTAATTTCAAGAGCCTGTTTCCCTCTTCCTCCTAAAAGCAGGTCCTAGAGGACTTCCAAAAGGCTAAGTGTCATTAGCCACGTTAGGATAAGACAAAAATGATCTGGGAACTCTGAGCTGCAGCACATCTCCCTCTGTGCCACCCCTCGGCCGCAGCGGACATGCCCCCTGCCCATGCTGCCCAGTACGGGTACCAAGCATGTGAGAGAGCGGCTGCTGCGCTGAGAGGAAACGCGTGTTTCATTCCATTTCATTTCAATTAGTTTAGATCCTGCCTGTCTTCGGGATTTCACGTCTGTGTGGCATCCCCCAGGTATACAAACTTAAATTTTCTTTTCTATTAAAAAGATAAATAAAAATAAAAATAAAAATAATGACTCAGCTCACCTTAAAGAGTGCTGCCCCTCTGGACAGTGCCGATTTCTCCCTCCTCCTTCAGTCCAAATTCCTACTCTCACCGCAGCACCACGGGGGCAGCTCGCCTCCTTAGCACACCGCGATGCCACAGAAGACTTTTCGTACCTGCTGAAGTGGCAGATACCCTGCGAGGGGACTTCTTGCGGCTCAGAGGGCAGAGGTGACTTTCCCAAGGTCTCTCAGCACTGAGGGGCAGAACAGGCCCTGAGAGGCCTGAGACCCGTGTGGTTCCGAGGAGGTCTTACTTCCCACAATGCCCTGGTGCCCCAAGCTCCTGGCAGAAGAGGCATTTATTTCTCCAGGCCAGCCAGTGAGGGCTGGCTGGCAGAGGGCGGCCCTGCTGAGCACTTGGAGCCATAAGATCTAAATATTTGCACCAACAAACAAGCATATTTGTGAAGCACCAGCCATGTGCCAGATGCTTGCTGGCCTTGAGGATACAGCATTAGACACCGCAGACAGGACCCCTCCTGGTCCCCTCCGCAGCTCCAAGCCAGGCGAGCACATGACAGGCACCCAGCCGTCCTGTGCGGGAAGGATGTTTTTTTTTTTGGAGTTGAGGGGATGAGTCAGGAAACCTTGATTCCCTAGTATCTGATTTTCATGAGGTGCTCTGCACATTTTTTTTTTTTTAAAGAACAAAAGAAAAAAGTTCCAACCTGCAAATATGCTTGGGAATCACTGAAAACAACATTTCTCCTGCAGGAGACTGGGAAATGCTCATCAGCCTTTGAAGAAAAGGGACAGGGAGGCAGGAGGCAGTCAGGGAAGTGGACAGAGGCCTGGGTACGGGCTTGGCATGCCTCACTTCTGAACCCTTGCTCTGTCCCACTCACTGGCGGGGTGACTTTTGGAGAGCTTCTCCAAGGCTCAGTGTGTGTCATCTGTACAACGGGAATGTGGTAACACTACATCTTATATATGACATTGTGTGGGTCTGTGCCTGGCCCGGGGTGATGCTCCACGAACAGTTTCCCTGTCCTTCACTTGGTGGCAATATGGAAGGCAGGGAACAGAGGAGAAGGAAGGGAGGTTGATCAGGGATCATCTGGCTGGCCAGCCTGGGCAGACTTTGATCACCAGGTAAGAAAATGGGAGTCTCTAACTGTCACCAGGTTCCATGGTACAATACTGTGGACAGTGAAACCGAGCAAAGCACACGTGCTCTGCCCTGAGCCTCCCAGCTCCTTACCTGCTTGAGTTCTGGCCCCTCAGGCTGCCCATCCCAGCCTGGGGTCCCCACCCCCATGCAAGCACAGGTCGGCTTCAAGGGGAGACCTAAGCAGCCCTCAGAAAGGGCCGGCTGGCCTGTGCACACATCCTCTCATGAGGTGCCCACTGGGGCCCAGCCCAAGACTGCAGGAGAACATGACCAGGTTCCCAGGACCCTGCCGGAGACTACGTGTTAGGAGCAAACATCGATACCACTTTCTGTGCTCTTTCTGCTAGAGGCAAAAGCTAAATGCGGCATGTGCCTCTCTGAGACCACAGCTTCAGATGGAAAATCAATGGCAAGGGCTGAGTCCCAGCTCTGTGACCTTCCTGCTGTGGACAGGTCACCTCCTTCAAGTCCTACATACCAGCCTAGAGGCTTCTGGAAAGTAAAAGCAGCTATCCAAGCCTCAGTTTCCCTTTCAGAAAAATGGGAGTGGAAACACCTCCCATACGCGGTTTACAGTAGGTGTTTTCTTAAGTTAGCAGTTCTCCCAGTTGGGGTCCCTGGGACCGCAGCAGCACAGGCATCAACTGGGAATGCTAGAAATGCAAATTCTCAGGTTCCACCCCAGATCTAACTGACTTCTAACTCTGGGGTGGGGCCCGGCAATTTGTTCATTTTAACGAGAACTCCAGGGGTTTCTGACACTTGCTGAAGTTTGCAAAGCACCGCATTACGTAGCCGTATGGGAGCTCCCAGTCTGACTGCCGTTGGCTGGGGGCAGAGCTTGGGGTGAGACAGGCCCGGAAGAAGTCTCCGTGCCTCCACTTCTAGCCAGTGGACTTGGGCAAACTGGCTGCTCTCTAGGCCTCAGCTTCCTCATCGGCGAAAGGGGAGGGATATGTGACTTTGCAGTAAAGCACCAGACACAGTCCTGTCAGTGTCTAGAACACCGGAAGGGCTCGGTAAAGCGGTAGTTACTCTTGTTGGTTTTCCTCTTAAACAATCAGGTACCAGGGATTTACGTTCTGAGAAAGGGTCAAGTTTCTCTGGCTTGAACCCCTACCATCATCCCCCAACTAACGTTCCCATAAGGACTGGTGAGTAAATTGCTAAAGGGCCCTCTGCTACCCATCAGATGGGAAGCTTTCCGCGTTTGAATGAGGCCAAGGATTTCAATTACCCGGGATTACAAAGGAGGGCCTCGGATGCACCATATGGCCTGGGCCCGGTCGCCCCATCGTTCTGTGTGATCAGAGACTCTCGTGTGAGATATTAACATAATATCCCTTCCAAAAGCGATTACAGAGTTGCAGGCAGCAGAATGTCATTTGGTGGCCGTGGCCCGCTCTCATCAGCGGCGATGACTAAACAAGCTAATCAAATCAGCACAAATTTGCACACGGGCCCGGCAGCTGGGCCTCGAAATCGCCATGGCAGAGGCATAATCCTGCCGTGGGATGGCTTGACTAATGCGCTACCGGTGGGCAGCCGGGCCCTGGTGGGCGGCCTGGCAAGTCTTCACGGTGAGGGCGGATGCACCCACAGGCCACCACAGCATTGGTCTTGGAAGGGACCAAGAGTCTGCATCAGCAAACAGCAAACCGAGAGGAGCAGGAAGGGTAGGCATCTGTGCCCCAGTCTCTCCAGCGCTGCTGTATCACCGTGTGTGTGTGTGTGTGTGTGTGTGTGTGTGTGTAAATACAGACAGAAAGAGAAGACAGAGGGAGGGAGACTGGCTGTCACGTGCACTTTCCTCCCATCACTTCCCGAGAACATGGACTCTGGAGGCTGTGTTGGTTCAAGTTTCGGTTCTGTCATTTGCTGTGTGTCCTTGAGCAAGATACTTAATGTCTCTGAGTTCAGTGTCCTCGTTCCGAAAATGGGATTGGTGAGGGGCACCCGAGTGGCTCAGTCAGTTGAGCATCTGGCTCTTGATTTTGGCTCAGGTTATGGGATCAAGCCTTGTGCCGGGCTCCGTGCTGGGCATGGGGCCTGCTTGACATTCCCTCTCTCCCTCTGCCCTTCCCCCACTGGTGCAAGCACGTGCACACACACACTCTCTCTCTCTAAAAAATATGGGCATGGTGAATGTTCTAATCTCTTGAGGTTGTTATGAAGATTAAATGAAATATTGTAAACTTCATCACATGATGTCTGACATAGTGTTCAATAAACGGCAGTTATTATTATTATTATTATTGTTATTATATTGTGCAACAAACTTCACCGTGGGCCTTCAATGTGCCAGGCCCCAGGCTCTGGGAATGCCAAGTGAAGGATGATGCTGTCCCTGCCTTCAAGGAATATATGACGCAACGGGGGTACAAATGGGTAAGAACAACAATATCCCGTGATGAGTTATGAGAGAAGAGGCGAGCAGCGGGGAGGTACAGAGAGCCCACAGCAGAGTGCCCCAGCTTTGGGGACCTGGGAAATCATCCAAGAGGAGGTGATCCCACAGCCAGTTTGGGGAGAGGGAGGTGGGATCACGTAGGAGAGCAACAGCGGAAGCAGAGACCGGAAGTCAGAAACAGGTGCCTGGCTGGGCTTCCCGAGTCCCCTGAGAGGCAGCAGTGGGCAATCTGCCCAAGGTCTGGGCTTCTCCAATCTGAGACAAGATCAGAAGGTACAGCCACGTTAAAGGAAGCTGGGATAAAGGGACACTCTCCTGGAGAACCGCATCCACCGAATCTTGGCTCCCAGGCACGAAATGGAGGCACCTCTAGGGCAGCAGGAGAGAAAAGAGGCAAGGAAGGTGCCTCCCTGCACACACCTGAGCCACGGCCCTTCCCAGGCTGCCGCTCTATCTGCAGAGGAGTGGGGGGCCAGCTCAGTACCCCCCACCGCAGTCGCCTCCTTTTCTACCTCACAGATTGTCAAAAAGCCGATGCAATTACTGACTTTATACCTATCTCTTTTCAAAACCTAATTCACTAATTTAAACAAAAACTTCCCAGCACTGCCATAACTGAAGAGCCAGTCCCATTTGCCACTGAGAGACGACAGCTGTGCAAATAAAATGGACACCAAACAAGGTTCTACGTCTCTCGTCAGATGCTGTCGGTTCCTGAGGACGGGGGGTCTGGGTCTGGGGGTGAGGGGGTGGAGGTGGAGACGAGCAAGTGTTCCGAGAGGTGACAAAGACATCCTAGCACCCAGGTGAGACTCCTCCGTGTAATCCCAAGGAAGGAACGAAAGTTGCAAGGGGACAAATCCTCGCTGGTTAATTCAGTGTAGACCGCTTCCCCGTTTGCCCTGTTCTCGCAGACCACGGGTCCTCATCCCAGCTACTAGCCCGGCCCCAGGGGAGATGTTGGCCCCAAGAATCTCAAAAGCCCTTTCTAACTATAAAACTCTCCACTGCCCTGAATTTATCAGCTCTTTAGGACAGGGAGACATGACCAGGCATGAGCCACAGGCCACCGTGCCTGTCCTGAGTTACTCCCACCCAGTGACACAGACCGGGATGACACTGCCCGGCCTTGTGGCCTCTGGTGTGGCTCGGTGGGCAGGAACCACCCTCCCTCAGGAGATGGCAGTGCCCAGACTTTTCTCCTCAGACTCTTGGCCAGACACCTGCTGTGATCCTTCCCATGGCCCCACCTTAGCGACACCTGTTTCCGTGGCTTCCTTCGGCCCATCAGCCCAGCCTCACCCCTACTTCCAACTCCAGTCCAGTGACTTCACCCCTAACCCTCAGAACAGAGGCAAAGCCCCCAGCAGGCCAACGCGACCCCTGATCTACCCATGCTGCCGCCCTGGGCCGCCTCTCTCCTGACTCCCCCGCCAGCTCCCTTTCTCAGAAGACCTGGCTTCAAATTCTAGCTCTGCCACTTGCGTGCCGGAGTCCCAGACATCTCACGTCCTCTCTCTCAACCTCAGTTTCCTCCTCTGTAGTAAGGGTCATAAGATCACTGCCCTCCCAAGGCTGTTTTGAGAATCAAAGGAAATAATATCGGCAAGGGAATTTGCAAAGGCAGCGAAATCCTGCTCATGCAAGTGAACAAATGAACGAGGGAATCGCCGAAGGTAAGAATGAACGAACGAATGAACCTAGTAGACCTGTAGGGGATAGACAGAGAACCACATGTAAACTCGAGGGACCGGGGTTCTAGTCCCGGCCTAGAGCCGCCTGACAGGTCACCGTGGGCAAGGCACTTTGCCTCACAGGCCTCAGTTGCCCCGTCCAGCGAGCAAGTTATCTCCGGATTCCTGCAGAGGTTGTTTCCAGCTTTGCAAGGTAAGCAGCGGTTCAGGGTGTGAGCCCAGCAAGCGTGCCTCTGCAGGTGCATGGTCCACCTGAAGCACAGTCTACGTCCGCTATCGTCCAGGCCTGGGCAGCGTACCCAGGAGGATGGGCAGGAAACAGCAATCTCTCTTATGCAGCAGGGTGGGCATGGCATTGAACCGTGCAGGTAAAAATACCGACCGGGCCACTTCCCAGACGGCTGACGATCTTAAGCAAGTGATGTGAGTGATGAACCTTTGCTTTCCTCATCGGTAAAATGGGGTGAACTTTACCATTCTCCCTGGTATGCTGGCAGAACTGAAGGAGAGGGCTGATTGTTACCACTCGCTGGTTCTTGCTGCATACACGTGTCAAACTCTCAACAAAGGTAGTATTCTCATTTTTTGCCTTTTTTAAATGTTTATTTATTCTGAGAGAGAGAGAATATCCCAAGCATGCTCTGTGCTGTCAGTGCAGAGCCCAATGCGGGGCTTGAACTCACGAACCACGAGATCATTGACCTGAGCTGAAATCAAGAGTCAGATGCTTAACCGACTGAGCCACCCAGGCGCCCCTCTTTTTCGCATTTTTAATTATTGCTGACCTGTTACAACTAGCCTTCACATTGAATGAAAGGGTCTGCAGACAGAAAGAACATCAAGCGAAGCCACAGGATTTGGAGGTGCTCTGTTCTTCAGGCCCTTCTCGACCACATCTGGGGCGGCCAAACCTGAAGGGCCCAGAGGGAGAGCAGAGGTGAGACAGGCCGGCCAGGCCTCAGGGTGGTGGTGGCCCTGGTCACCTCCTGCTCCTTCTCAGCCCTGCCCTGGAGGCCAGGAGGGAGACCCCCAACCCCCTCCCCACCACATCCCTAACCCCTTCACGATCTTAATGAACCCACTCACGATCTTAATGAACAGACACAGAGACTGTGCAGGCAGAGGTGTGTGTGAGTGCACAGCACCGCAGATGACAGTGCTGACCAGGAAATGGGAACCTGAGTCTGATCCCTGGTGCCGTTCCCCTCAACTCCGCAACCTGCGCCAATGACCCACCCCTCTGTGCTTCAGTTTCCTTCTCTGTAAAAGGAGGACGGTGTCGAGAAGACGACGTTACATCACGCAGGGATCCTGATTAGCAATGCCTGCTTCTGGTTCACAGTCCACGCTCCACGGAGCCCAACAGCTGTGTTGTGTAGACGGCAGTGTATTTCCCTTTAGGCTGCCGTGCTGGGGGGACAACGTGGCACGATCAGGAAGGGAATGTTGGCCCTTGAAGTAGGGCTCCTTGGCCTTCCGAAGCAGGAGGCAGTACAACAACGTCTGAAAGGGGTTCCGGCCGGGGTTCTCCCCACTGGCTGTACATTCGGATGTCCTGAGGAGGTCTGAAAAATCCAGTGCAGGGCCATTTCCCAGACCAACTGCTTCAGACTCACTGGGGCATGGCAACCTGGCGGGAGGCTTATTTAAAGCTCTCCAGGTGCTTCTAGTGTGGAGCCAGGGTTGAGAACCAGGGGCTTCCATCAAAAGCACAATCTCCCGGGTCAGTCCAGCCTGGGCTGAAGTCCCGGCTCTGTTACTTGTAAGTGCAGCCCTGCGTGAGGTACACAACTCACTCGGTCTTGGTGTTTTCATTTGCAAAAAGCAAGCAGTAATACTATATCCTCACGAGGATGATAAGGATACAGAGACTCTCTGAGAAGGCAGGTAAAAGCACAGAGGCCCAGCACTTATTAAGTCCTCCATAAATGACCGCTGTTATCATAGATGTCCTTCCTTCCGATAAATTTACAGTCACAGTATAACATTAGGTAAAGGCAAATTCAACTACAGACATTCAGGACCAGAACATTTACTTATGCACTGCTTTCTTTTTATTTGCTTGTTGGTGTTTGTTAAACCCCACCTTGTTTTAGGAAAAACGAAGACTTCCAGGTGTATCTGCATTACAAATATTGTTAAGTTATTCAAAGGAGCACCTCTCACCAGACATGAATGCTTTACATGGCTTGGTTCTTCAGTGCTGTGTTTCTAGGAGGGTACCTCTGTGAGCCCCTCCGTGGGGCTCCGTGCAAATGAAATCATGCACGACAGACACCTTTGTCGGCTAGCTGTTGCTTTCCACATTCTCAGAAGGGCCCTTGACCCCACTGGCTGTTTGCCCGGTCGTGGAAGCAGCTGATTTTGGACTCTGCCAATCTGCCCTGGTTACAGAGGGAACTACAGCTCAAAATCCACAGAGGAAGGAAGGAAGGAAGGAGGGAAGGAAGGAGGGAAGGGAGGGAGGAAGGAAGGAAAGAAGGAAGGAAGGAGGGAAGGAAGGAGGGAAGGGAGGGAGGAAGGAAGGAAAGAAGGAAGGAAGGAAGGAAGGAAGGAAGGAAGGAAGATGGGAGAATGTTCCAGAAAGGCCAGCGGGTGGAGGAGAACTCAGGAGAACTGGATTCGAGGCTCACCACTCATGGAGCTTACTGGCTGTGAGCCTTGGTCCTCCACTTTATAAGGTGGGGGTGGCCAGTGCTGTCTGCCAATGCACCTATTTCTCACGTGGTTTCAGAGGCTGTGCGAGGGTACTGTGTGCGTTTCCTGTGGCTACTGTAACGAATAACCACAAACCTGGGGCGGACGTGGTGGTGCCGAAAACAACAACTATCATTCTCTTCGTTTTGAAATCAAGGTGTTAGCAGGGCCACGCTCTCTCAGAAGGTTCTAGAAGAGAACACTTCAAGCCTCTGGTGGTTGTGGCATCCCTTGGCTTATGTCGGCACCACTCCATTCTCTACCTATAGTTACTGTCTCCTCTCCTGTCTTCTCTGTGGGTCTCTTGTAGGGACACCTGTCATTGAATTGAGGGCCCACAAAAATAACCCAGGATGATCCCCTCATCTCAAAATCCTTTACTTCATTACATCTGCAAAGACCCTTTTTGCAAATGAGGTCATACTCCCAGGTTCCAGGGATTAGGACATGGGCATATCATTTGGGATGGGCTGCCATTTAGCCCCTTGTCAACCATCTGAGAGTGTTTTGAACTACAACCTATTGCTGGAGGGATAACAGATTTCACAGTGCCCGCCAGCCTGATGGGCTGGTGACGGCAGCCTGGAGAACGAGAGAACTCTATCCCTGATCACCTACTGTGTGTCAGGCAATGCACTGACTGCTTTCCACCATCTCTCTCCTTTCATCCCCACGGCAACGAAGCCAAGTACTCTGGTCCCCCTTCCTCAGATGGGGAACCTGAGGTTCAGAGGGCTGAAGTACTTGGCCCAGGTCACTCACAGCATAAGGGGTAGAACTGAACTGGGATTTCAGCCGAGGCAGATTCTGAGTCGCCCAACAGTGACAATCTGCATCCAGCAAGCATGCAGGCCGGAAACACTGGCTCCTTCTTCCCATGGTCCTCATCAAGTTGGCATCGCCCTGCTGATATCAACTGCAGGGTCCTCAAGTCTACACCCCCCCCCCCTCCATCCCTGCGCGATGCCCCAGTTCAGGCCTTTAGCACCTTGTTCCTGGACCACAGCCCAAGTACCCATGACTGCTCTTCTGGAGTTCTGGCATTTCCCCCAGCTTCCTGCTCATTAAACCCACCCACCTCTCAACAGCTAACGTGAATTTAGGAAAACTGAATTCCAGCCACATCATTTCCCTACTTGTGATCCTTCAGGACTCAAGGGTCCAAGTTCACACTCCTTAATTGTATGTTCAGTACAGGCCTCTGTCATATGGCCGCTTCTTTTTTGGCCTCACCTCATTCCCCTTCCTCAGTCATATACCAAGTTGCCCTAGCACTGATCTGGCTGTAGCTCCCCACCTACAACGTGCTGTTTGCACCTCAGGGCCACTGCATAAGTAGCGCTCCCTGCCTGGAACACCATCCCCCTCTTCCAGCCCCTCTGTTCTGCTTTCCAGCCTGCATACTCTTTGAGGGCAAGGGACTGCGTCTGTCTTGTTCGCTGTTCTATCCCTAGTCTCAGCCTAAAGCCTGGCTCATAGCAGCGGATCAACGAACACTTCTGAATAATAAATGGACAATTTGAAGAAGGCCTAGGGTTGACCTGAGTATCCTTTTCTGGGCTCCAGTAACAGTATTATACTGCAATTTTCCATCTCCCCCACCAGCTTGTGAGCTCATCCAGGATGGAGGGGCCCAATTAAGGTTACAGACCCAGGACCCCAAGATGCTCCATGACATGCCTGGTTAGGTTTACCCCATGTTTCCTGTCTTTAAGAAAATGTTTTAATTAATTGCTAATGTTTCAGTATCGGGTGGTCTCAAAAAAAAAAAATTCAAATTCAGGTTTCTCTGAACAAATATGATCTGGCCACACTGGACTGGGTCCCCGCATGACAAAGATGGGCCGGGGTTGGGTAGCAGGTGCCCCTTCAGGCAGGACCCGGGCTGTCCAGTCCCCACAGGCCCACCCAGCCCACTAGATGCATCTTTGTCACCTGCCTGGCCCCTCTGGCATTTGAATTTTCTGGTCTCAGGACGTGTCATATTCATCTGAGAAACTCTCCTTTCACCTGTGTGCTTATTGGGTCTCTGATGCATGGCATGCCTTACCCGCAAGGCCAAATAAGTCAAACACTTCAGTTGAATGAAACCTGCTTTTCCTTTCTTTCATTACTTTTTTTTTGTTTAATGTTTATTTATTTTTGAGAGAGAGAAAGAGAGAGCACAAGCGGGGGAGGAGCAGAGAGAGAGGGAGACGCAGAATCCGAAACAGGCTCCAGGCTCTGAGCTGTCAGCACAGAGCCCGATGCGGGGCTCGAACTCACGAACCGCGAGATCATGACCTGAGCCGAAGCCGGATGCTCAACCGACTAAGCCACCCAGGCGCCCCTGAAACCTGCTTTTCTTAGCCAAGAGAGAAACCAGATCAGTTCCAAGAGTCCAAGTGCCCATGAGATTTTTAAAAGCATGGCTTGTCCACAGTCCGTGCATGCTTCCTCATAACCGGGCCGCAGGGCTGGATCCCCTCGGGCAGTGCTTCTCCAGTTTGAACGTGTGCAGGAATCCCCTGGGATGGTGAGGGGAAGGGGTGGGTTAACATGCAGATTCAGATGACAGGGTCCAGGCGGTGCCTGAACTCTGCATTCTAACAGGCTCCCAGGGGAAGACGATGCTGCCAGTCCCTGCACTCTTTCCACAGCAGCCTCAGCAGCACCCCCACAATAGGCAAGCGAGGCCCTGATGCCCGGCTACCTGGAAATACATCTCCCAGGTCATTCAGGTGCTCTTGGGAGCACTACTTGCCGAGTCACCACCTCCCAGAATGTCTATTTCATTTCGGTCCAGGAAAGGAAAATATGGCAGGCAAGGGATACACAGGAGGTAAGGTGGGGAGTGGCAGGGCTTAGACATCTATGCCTGTCTTGCAGCTGTCTTCCCCACTCCCCAAGGCTGACCCCCTTAAGTCCCAGAGTGGGTTAGCTCATGGGGTCTCAGGCTGGGAGCCCATGTGGGCTGAGGGATGCTCCCAGGGGGACCAAAAGATTGAGGCCAAGTCAACCTCATAGGCCTAGACCCCAACTTGCAAGTTTTTGTTTTGTTTTGCTTTTTGAACAGCCTTCACATTCAAGCTCCCGTTCCCAGTGTATTATTTTTCCTGTCGGCAGAAGGGAAGGCCTTTGCCCTAGCACGTCAGGGATCTCAGAGGAAGCAGAAAGAAAACTGACACACGCAGAACTGGTCCCAGGGGCTTCTCGCACTGAGCTTGTAAACAGGAAGTTGCAGGTACACTCTATGGGACACCCTGGAGTTTTCTGGTTTGTTTTGCTGCAGCCATTCAGACGTTGGACTCATTCAGATAAACTGGGGAGAGGATTATCAGAAAGTCACTGAGCCCACCCCCTACGCCGGCAATGCTTGCTGATAGCAAAGCTGCTGGGCAAAGATCTGCACCAGGCAGCTGGGTGGTGCCACAGGCTGCAGGGATGTGCCCTCTGATTACTCTACCCCCCTTTCTCAAAAATCCCCTGGTACCAACATCCCCCTCCCCCTGCCAAAAGGCAGAATTTCTAGGAGCCAACCCCTGGACGGTGGCTGCAGCTGGCATAGCTTTTCAGCAGCAGGCAAGAGAAGGAAGGGGAGATTCTGGGATGCCTGCTCTTGGCTTTCATTATTGTCCCATGTTTTCAAAGTGCCAGCTCCGGAGGGGGCTGGGGAGAGAAGGGTTTGGGGATTTGTTCGGCCTAGGTATACATAAATAGCAGCAGACAAACTGTCCTTTATCAGCTATTTCCCAGGAAACAGGGAGAAAATTCTTCTCATAAAAGAAGAGCCTCACCGTTCTGGGAGACAGCCCCCTCTTCTTCTCTCTCCCCTGTGCGGAACACTAAGTCACTGTTCCTGACACCCACCAGGAGGGACCCTGTCGGAGAGAAGGCAGGGCGGGCTGGGTGAGCTGGGCAGCTGCTAAGAAGCCAGGGTCGCTGCCAGCCAGAGCACAGAAATTCTTTCCCAGGAAAGGGGAGGTTACGTACCCTGCTGGGTAAACTGGAAATTCTTAACCACACAGGGTAAGTAGAATCAAAAAGAGCAGACAACCAGTTGTGGGCTTTACCAGGAGTTGTAAGTATGCTTAGGGGGAAAAAAATGACAAATATATTTGAAATATTTTTTCCCTGAACCAGGAAGAGGCATTTCCAATAAGTCCATCAAGTAAAGCACTCCAGTGTTCTCTCCTGTTGGTGTTTCAAGGCTGGTTTTGTTATTTCTTCACACAGATGGCCTAGAAAACACTCAATATATTTTTCTTTTCTTTCATCCCCCCCCCCCTTTTTTTTTGCTTCAAAGAATTTAAGTCTCTCTCATTTGCTCATTTCTTGTTTGCTTTCTATTTTCGATTTAGATAAGACAGTGACTTTAAAAGGCCTTAAGACTATTTACAACACAGGAGAATTTGAGATTCTTTCTTCATAAAAATAATAGGTTCAAACCCCTGCAATCATTAACTAACATTTCACTGAGCACTTGCAGAGTGCCTGGATCTGTGCCAGTGACTTACAGCAGGGGCTTCTAGAAGACTCATGTGCATAGTTCTGTTTGTAATCCTGTTCTTCATCAACGTTTTTTGTTATAGAACTGTGAGTTCTTTACGTATTTTGGATATTAACCCCTTATCCGATAGATGGTTTGCAGATATTTTCTCCCATTCTGCCTTTTCATTTTGTTGCTCGCTTCTTTCGCTGTGCAGAAGCTTTTCAGTTTCATGCAGTCCCGCTTGTTGATTTTTGGCAATCTGATTTCTGGGTATTTATCCAAAGGAAGTAGAAACAGGATCTTGAAAAGATAATCTGCACTCCCAGGGTCTTTGTAGCATTTTACACAATGGCCAAGATAGGGAAGCAGCCTGAATGTCCGTTAACAGATGGATGGATAAAGATGTGACATGTCTCTCACGCGCGTGCGCGCACACACACACACACACACACATGCACACACACTGGAATACTACTCAGCCGTGAGAAAGAAGGAAATCCTGCCATTTGCAACCTGGATAGACCTTGAGGGTATTACTAATGCTAAGTGAGATAAGTTAGAGGGAGAAAGACAAATACTTATATGTGGAATCTAGAAAAACTGAACTCCTAGAAACAGAGTAGAATGGTGGCTCTCAGGGGCTGGGGAAGGGTAGACTGGAGAGAAGCTGGTCAAAGCATACAAACTTGCAGTTAGAAGATGAGTAAGTTTGTTGTATGGAAACCAATCTGACAATAAATTTGATATTAAAAAAAGAAGATGAGTAAGTTCTGGAGATCCAATGTACAATATTGGGATTAGAGGCAATAATACTGTATTATATAAAGTCACTAAGAAACCAGAACTTAAGTATTCTCTCTACAAGAAAGAAATGATAATTATACGACCTGATGAAGGTGGTTAGCTAACTACTATGGTGGTAATCACACGGTAATAAATATAATAAATGTATCAAATCAACATGTGATACCCTTTAAACTTACACAACGTTATATGTCAATTACATCTCAATTAAAAAAAAAAAAAAGAAAAGACTGATGTGTGAACAAACCACCTGGAGAGCTGGTCAAAACACAGCCCGATTCAGTAGCTCTGGGGCCCTGGGAGCCTGCATTCCTAACAGCAAAGTAGTAGCAAGCTTTTGAGTAGCAAAAGCTTTTACTCCCACACATTGAGTAGCAAAGCTTTTACTCCCAACCCAATCCCATCTAGTCCTCGCATAAGGTTGGCAGAATTGATTGTGGTAAAAGCAGCTAGGGGTTTTTCCCTACAAAAGGGAGGAAGACGGGCTTTAAGCAATCTTTAGTTTTAGATCAAAAAGTGCTGCTATGGAAAGGTAAGCAGATGGAGGTAAGACATCCCGGGGGCAGGGACACGGCCAGGTCTGAGACATCTTCCCTGGGCTGTGAAACATGGGGCTAAATGCTTCGGGCTTTTGAAACAGAAAATGCTTTGAAAACCACTGATATACTGTGGTTTTAAATACAGTTTTATCTTGTCATAAAGTGGACTGGAGGGATGTCTGGTGTCCTCAAGCTTAGACTTGGGTCAGGTTGGACACGGTATGGCCCCATTAAAGGTAGACTGAGTCTTGCCTGACTCGAACCTCTGCTAGCATTTTGAGGATTGACTTAGTGATAATAATACTGCAATTTTTGGATTACTATTTTTTTTTTTTTTTTTTTTTTACCAAATCTGGCATTACTGAATCCACCCTGGTTGGTGTTGAGAAGCGGTGCCCTGGCTTGCTGGGCCCAGTCAGCTGGAGACGGGATGCTCTCTGATTAATGTTGCCAACTCCATGGTGAAATCTAACTCTTCATGAGAATTTAGATCTACTCTGTCACTAAGTGCTTTTCACGGTGCATCTACTTAGCAAGTATCTAGCTATCAGCCATTCATCTCTTGCTAGAAGGATATCAGATGCCATTCAATATAAAAACCCATGACCACCCACCCCCCCCGGCCAAAAAAAAAAGACGCATGTCCATGGCTGGAACAAAATGATGAAATCCACCGGAATCGCATTCAGGGAAAGCTGTAAGAACAAATATTTGAGGAACAGCAGGTGAGAAGTGTAGATACCCAGGGCTGCTGTTACAGAATTCCAGAGCCTACTTCCCAGGGCACAACTCCAGAATACACCATGAGGACTGCCTCCTAGAGTTGTGCTCTCCAGAGGTACTGAGGAGACTACCACCTCCCCCGCCCAGAGAATGGGGAATATTCTGGTAACAGGTGTGTTCCCTAAACTACCACCTAGCAAAAGCGGGTTTCCTGGAGGCACTGTGTTTACGGAGCCCCAAAAATTTACTGATTCTGACAGTGAGGGGAGCAATATTCCTTTGCATGACACAGAAGGGATGGACAGGGCAGACGGGGGAAAACTACCCAGCGGTCAAAATCTGCAAGGTTTTGCTGCGAACTATTATGGGATGGGACCGTGCCCCCAACACACAAATCGTCAGTAAAATCGATGCAGGTGAATTTTGTGAGCGAGGGCTGGATTCCGAGTCCAGGCTGAGCCTGAGTCAGCACATATGAAGAATGAATCGTCAGACATGCAGTTCATCAGTGACTCATTTATTCATTAACTACCTACTGCATGCACACAGTGAGGCGGGAGCAGGGAATATACATGCTTGAATTTTTTGCATGTAGTGAAATACACCTAACAATACTTAGCATCTTCACCATTCTTCGGTGTACAATTTGGTGCATTACGCCCATTTATACTGTTGTGTGGCCGTCACCACCATCCGTCTCTAGAACTCTTTTTATCTTGTAAAACTGAAACTCTGTAGCCATTAAACAATACCTCCCTGTTCCCCCTTCTCCCAACCCCGGGAAACCACATTCTACTTTCTGTCTCTATGAATTTGCCTACTCTACATACCTCAGTGTACTGAATGGCTGAGTGACTGAATTGCTATGCATTAGGCATGCTTTCTACACATAGGAGGATGTGAATGTGCATATGCTAAATGTCGACGTAGTCACACACACGCGCGCGTGCATGCACACACTATCCATACCTCTGTATCTGTATCCATACCTGTATTTATATTTATCTGTAAAACACAAAGCAGGACATATTCACTTGTAAAGGGATACAGACCAAGATTTTCTTTCTGGTTCTGTATCCATGGAAGAATCCTAGTGGCAATACTGTGTTCGAAAAAACACAGGCCTGAGCTCACATAGCTACCAGGTCCATCAGAGGCCAATTTTCTAACTGCAATAGATCACCTCTTAAAAATCTCAGTGTAAGGGCACCTACGTGGTTCAGTTGGTTAAGAGTCTCACTCTTGATTTTGGCTCAGGCCATGATCTCATGGCTCACGAGATAAAGCTCTGTGGTCGGCCTCTGCTCCGCAGTGTGGAGCCTGCTTAGGATTTTCTCTCTCTCCCTCTCCCTGCCCCTCCCCTGCTCGTGTGCACGCAGGTGCATGCTCTCTCTCTTCCTCTGTCAAAAATAAATAAATATTTAAAAAAAAATTTTTTTTTAACATTTATTTATTTTTGAGACAGAGAGAGACAGAGCATGAACGGGGGAGGGGCAGAGAGAGAGGGAGACACAGAATCGGAAGCAGGCTCCAGGCTCCGAGCCGTCAGCCCAGAGCCTGACGCGGGGCTCGAACTCACGGACCGCGAGATCGTGACCTGAGCCGAAGTCGGATGCTCAACCGACTGAGCCACCCAGGCGCCCCAATATTTTTTAATTAAAAAAAAAAAATCTCAGCATAAACTATGAGGAAGGAGAAAATAAGAGCCAGAGAATATAGAGCTAGAAGGATCAAGATCTTCTAGCCCAGAGTCAACAAAAAGTATCCTACCACTCTCTTTTCTTTTACCCTGGCAGACATCAGTAAATCCCAGTTGTCCAAGCCAAACATGCAGTCCCACTCCCTCTGACAATGATGAATACAAAATTGCATGTAACACAGTTCTGACCACAGACAGTCCTGCTACAGGACTCTGGGGAAAGTTTGCTCACTCTTAAAATGAGACACATAGAAAAACCCAGCCTCTTTTTGTCTCTGACAAAAAGTTGTTGCATCTAGTGTGATGACTGGGCTGTGGCAGCCACCTTGGCACCATGAGGGAAGAGGCCTAGGGCAAAACTGATAGGCTAGGATACCGGAGTGGTGGAACAGAAGGAAACCAGGTGCATGCTAACACAGAGAACCATGTAGTTAACCAGCCCTGGAGATACCCTACCTGGATCATAGATCTTCCTTCATGTTTAAGCCATTTTGAGTTGGGGTTTCTGTTACCTGCTACCCAAAGCATCCTAACTGGTATATGAGATCATTCCCATTTCCTCCTCGGGATTAAAATGGGTGTAGTCAAAGCTGTAGGCCTTTCCCAACTCCTAGGCATCGTACTCTCACTCGCCCAGCTGTATAAAGACAGAGCAGACCCTTATGTACAGGGGCAGCCAGAAGGGCTCTACCAATACTAAAATGTATTCCTGGTGTCTGAAATACCACTCTTAGTGAGGCATTGTTCTCTTTAGATATGCAAATGGCCCCAGGATGGACTAAATCCCCTAAGTGTGGAAGAACTAATCACATCTCTTTCTTCTTCCAAGAAACTTAGTGTGTTGCTACCAGAGAAGCAGATGTCAAGACTGGAACGGATGTACAGGGGTTTTATTAAGGGAAACGCCATGGCTCAGAGAGCAGTCAGACCATAATGCAATTGAACTCCGCGTGAAAATGAGCGGGAGGGAAGGTTGGGCGGAAATGTCCTGGGCTGCTGTAATGGTCCCTGAGGTTTGGGACTTCTGTATCCGCAGGGCTGCCTTCGTATCCCTGCCTCTCTCAGTCATGGGGTTGGCGGGGGGAGGGGGGGGGTGGCCAGCCCTCCGTGCAGATGCGGCCAGGGCCATTCGTCCCTTAGGCACCCTGAAAGCAGAGGACGGTAGGGGCACTGAGCGGCCTTCACAGGCAACTGGAAAAACCGGGCTCCTAAGGTGGGGGAGAGGGAGATATGGGGGTCTAGCAGGGGGCTCAGAGTTTGCATGATGGTCACATACCTGCTCTACCCAGGCACTCAGCCACCTTTTTCAGTGAAGCCCACTCAGCCTCCTCAAACTTCCCGCGGGTACCTGCTTGTTGTCTCTGATGTGGGAACTCGAAGGCACGATGGGGTGTGGGACAGGGTGGCACAAGAGAAACCCTGGCTCACAACTTCCAGGAGCCACAAGCGACCGGGTATCAGCGTCCCTCCGGATTTTACCAGGCTATGCAGTGAGGGGCAATTGGAGGCAATTTCTTCACAGGCCGGAAGAGCCCCAGCCGATCTCTGAATTACTCATTGTACTTGAAGGTTAGCGGGGCTCCTGCGTCAGAGGTGCAGAACGCAGTGGCATAAGCGAGAGAGCAGTCGACTTGTCTGTGCGAATCAGTGCAGGTGCAAGGCCGGAGCTGGGGCCTGGGCTCCCAACTCTCTTCTTGCTCTGCCCCCCCTAGAACACACTGTCAGCAGAACCGTATTGATGGAATAACGCCTGGGTGGCAAATGTACATGTCAGGCACTGTTCTAAATACTTTGTAGACAGTAATCCTTCAACCTATCTCCCTATGGGGTAGATAATATTATCTCAGTTTTACAGAATCCAAAGCCAAAGAGGTTTAATCACCAGCTCCACAATCTGTGTTCTTGATGGCCAGGTCAGTCAGCAATATGGAAGCAGGGAGGGTGAGGGGAGGGCAGATTACCACCCAACCCCCCACGCTTTAAGGTCATGAGACAGACACCGTTTGTCAGATGGCCACCCTTGGTTGCATCACAGGCTGAGAACCAGTCTTTAGCTGGCAGATGCAATGTATCCAGCAAAATTCCTACTCCTCTGCCTGGAATGGTTCCCCCAAACTTTTTGCCATGATTTATTCCATCATTATCATTGTTCAGACAGTTCTCCTTCACTACGAAGGCCTATCCACCCCTGACCCTGGATGGGTTAAATGCCCACCTCTAGGCTCTCATCAGCTTCTGGGATTCCTTCTATACCAACTTTTATCATATGTTATTATAAGATCTTGCCTGGGCCCAACAGGCCTGCAGATGTGGTTTGTTTGGCCCACACGATATTTTTTAAAACCAGGAAAAAAAAACCTCACACGAAATTCCAAATGTATGTCTTTCCTTTAAAAATCATAAGGCATCGGGCACCTAGGTGGCTCAGACAGTTGAGCGTCCAACTTCAGCTCAGGTCATGATCTCCTGGTTCGTGAGTTCAAGCCCCACATCGGGCTCACTGCCAGAAGCAAAGAGCCCAAGGGCCCACTTTGGATCCTCCGCCCCTCCTCTGCTTGCGACTCCCCAAAATAAATAAACATGTAAAATAAATAAAAATCATAAGGCATAGCAAAACTGGGCTGTTATGCCTGCACAGTAATAATTATTGGGGCTGAGCAGCCCCCAATGCCTGTACAGAGGACACAGCTATGCTTTATACGCAGACCCCACCGTTCCCTATTGTTTCACACCGTCTGCATCATTTATGTATGTTGTTTGCCTGGCCCCTGCAGGAAGTAGTGAATGTAACCCCCTGGGCCACGGGTTTCCTGGGGGCAAGGGGGGGGGCTTCATCTGGTTGTACCCTGCACTTGTCACACCTCACGTGCTCAAGTAGGTCTGTCGAGCATGTGAGTAGACCCACTGAAATACTCAGGATTAAATAGCATTGCGACACAGGCTTACATTCCACCCACACCCTTCCCAACCCTCACCCCAAAGAATCTATATTTAATTGTCTTTGCAAAATCGGAGCCTGCAAGCAACTTCACACTGGAGATTTAAACATCAGAAATGCAGCAGCTTGGCCGCCCGCGTGCTCCAGCCTATTAATAGCCGGGCTGCCTCTGGTAGTGTTTCCTGGGCAGCTGCATTGTTCTTAGTGGCAGAGAAGCAAAGGCGACCTTCTAAGTCACACCTCCCCCTCTGCCTCGCCCAGCCCTCCCTGCTGCCCTTCCTCACCTCTCTTTCTCTGCCCAGCACACCCGCGGTCTGTTCTGCAGGACGGTTATTTATTTATTTATTTATTTCGTCAGCACTAACCGGAGTGGTGGCGGGGTGGGAAATAAGAGCCCTGGCCCATGCGAAAGTGCTCTACCAGGGCCTCCGGGGAGAATCCCGTGCTGCTTGCAGCGCCAGAGGTCACTGTCACCTTGGCCTTGAGGTGGCCTGTTTACCGAAGTGAAATGAAGATATCAGTCAGATGTCAGGGAAATGCTAATGGCAGGCGCCTGGGCAGAGGGCCGGACACGGGATTGGCTGGGCCGGGCCATTCCTTCCTTCCCAATTCCGCGGCACAAAGGCCCCAGTGACTTAGCGACTCTGATAAGAGGGCAATAGGCAAATGTCAGGTCTCTGATTGAATGCTCCTCTTGGCCTGGTTGCCAGGCCTTCGAGGCTGCCCCTCTCCCTCTTCCACAGCCTTCCCCGCGTCTATTCAACTGGAAGAAGGGTAAGTGTTTGTTCGAAACACTGGCCCGTCCTTTCCCTATCTCTGGCAGGAAAAAAAAAAAAAAGGCTGGTCCCTCGGGTCCCAAGGTCTAGAAGCACAATGAGAACTGGCATCATTATCCTCCAGCCGTAGATGGGAAAAACGGGGTGTTGACCATGGCTCGTCACTTAGGAGGATGGATGGGACTGGATTCTGTAGCAGAAAAAGACAGGAAACAAGAGGAGCCCTGTTTATCGCTGTGTGATAGATAGCTCAGCTGTACAGCCTCTCCACGCTGGGCCTCATTAAGGAGTCGCTACCTGAAACAGGACCCCAGCCTCATAAGGCCCAAGATGAAACGGGCCCATTAGGTCTGTCTCCCAGGAGAGTAGCTGCTTTGCCAATTCCTTCTACTGCTTTTCTGACGTTGGCGGCGAACACTGGAGAGGAGGCTCCCGCCCCTCCCGGAGTCAGGCTCTACCTCTAATAGATAATAGCTGGCTGTGTCTCTGCCCCGTTGTCTTCCTGCAGCCTCCCCTCTGCCCTCCCTTCAGCCGGTCCTGTTTGGGGCTGGTCCTCTTTGGGGGTCTTCTGCGAGAAGCTAGAGTTACTTTGGCTTTGTCTGTCTTTCAGAATTTTCTGCAAACTCTCCTGCTCCTCAATCACTCAACCTGCCCAGACCCTTCAGGCTTCTCCCTCCAGCCCTGCCTTGCCAGGAGCCTTGCCCAGCCACTCTCAAAAGCGAGGCAACTCTCCAATCTGATGTCATTTCAGGATAAAATGGCAAGAAAATGGCAATCTCTTACACATTTCCAGAATGAAGTTGAAATTATCACCAGCTCGCGAAGGCTCTCCTTGGCGACTATGAAAGGGCAGTGTTGAAAAGGGGGTTTCATTTTTCCTGCCACAGCGGTGCCTATTGAAAGAAAAAGTCCCCCTGGTTCCTTCCAAGCCCCAGAGCAGATCTTTGGTGTCCACCGGCCACGCCAAGATCCTTTTGTTCCTGCAGGTCACTGACTTTGTGATCGTGTGGCGACCTGCCGGTGGGATTCTGCGTGGCAGGAATGTATAGAGTCCCAGAGACGGGGTGGCACCGGGAGAGTGGTGCTCACTGGCAACAGGGACCTGGGAGTTCTTTTTTACTTTTTAATGTTTATTTATTTCTGAGAGAGAGAGAGCGCGCGCAAGCAGGAGAGGGGCAGAGAGAGAAAGAGGGGGAGAATCGCAAGCAGGCTCCACACTGTCAGCACGGAGCCAGACATGGGACTGGAACTCATGAACCGTGAGATCATGACCTGAGCTGAAATCAAGAGTTGAACGCTCAACCGACTGAGCCACCCAGGCGCCCCCCGGGGAGTTCTTTAAAGTCTGAAGGATGACTGAAAAGCTCTCCCGTGGTCTGGGAGGCAAGGGTGACAGATGATGTCCCTGGTCCAGTTGGAGAGCACTGCATTCTTACTTCTATTTCATGCGGAGTATAGGGCAGCCAGCTGTGGTCAGCACAACTCGGACTGTGGAGAAAATCGTCCACTTAAAGCTCAGGAAAAACAGCAACAGAGTGGTCTCAAATTGTTTTCCCTTCTTCAGGAAATCAAGTGACGTCTGGAAAAACTGGCCCCGTGTGTTTGGGTTTTCTAAGGATGGAGGGCTCCGCAGGACCACAGGGGCCGGGCACCGATTGGGAGTGTGAGAACTCAACACTCATCCTCAGATGCTGGCTAATTTCCATGTGTGCCTTCCGCCCACCTCCAGATCAATCTCCAGCCCTGGAAGGTTGACCTCTCCAGATTGCATCAGCCAGTCTCTCTCAACCTCTGGTTTCTGGTTGGATTCACTCAGTGGGAGCCTTTGGAAAAAAAAAACCAAACAAACAAATAGGGAGTGGGGAGGAGAGAGAGGTTAGGGTATTTCTCCCCTGTTCCCACCTTCCTAAAGCACATGTCTCTAGCAGTTGTGTGTCCTTTCAGACCTGGGGACGGTGACTGCTTCAGACCCGGGGACGGTGATTGTTAGTTGTATCAGTTATCTACCGCGGTGTGATAAATCACCCCAAACCTAGTGATTTAAAACAATCCTTGTTTATTTGCAGATAATTCTACATTTCGAGATACGCTCATCTGGACAGTTCTTCAGCTGGTCAGATGATGGCAGCTACGTGAACGATTCCCTAAGTCACAAAGAATTTAAGGAGTCTGAATGGTATACAATATCACACACAATCAAACGCGCATGATTTGCTCCTTTTTGTGTGGTGTAACTGATAACCACTTTGGAATTCTATGAATACGTAAGGCATTTGCATATAGCATGTGTCACGCGTATCCCTGTTTGTGCTGATTTCCGTAGACGCCTAAGCATCAGGCCCCGTGGTCCGAACGCAGCCCTCAAAATCAGTCATGGAGTATATTATTTTGCTTTGCTCACATACCATCAGAGGTGCCCCACGTGGCCTTTTCGGCGTTCCAGTGGGGGTTTGCTTTGACTATATGCTGTGCTCAAGTCCATTCTCATTGGCTTGTTATTGCAGGACTGCTGGTGGTCATGAAAGCAGATCTTTGCACACAGGTGAGTTTCTGGGGCCTGGTTAGTAAAACATACTCCAGAGAGCACTCATAACCTCCAGCCAGCTCTCTACTGGATTGAGGCTTTCGATGTCCAGAATAAGCAAAAACCCTGGAAACATTTTCTTGAAGAAGGGTAGCCTATTTGTTTTGTGGAAGGCATCCTTTGTCACTGGAAGACAAAACTGTTTCCTGCCCCCATGTGGAGGATCAGCAGCAGCTTTCTGACTTGCAGCCCTGTTTCTCGCCTCAAGCCCCTCCAATCCACTCTCCATCCAGAAAGCAGGGTGATGCTCTTAAAACACAAACCAGATCATCTGTCTCTTCTCTGCCTCCAAAACTACCACAAAATATTCAGCATCTCTCCCAACTTCCTTCCTATCATTGCGCCTACCTCTCTGGCTTTATCTCCAGTCTTGTCTTTGTCCCTCGCCAGTCTCTGGCCACACCCGCTTTCTTGCTGCTTCACAGATGTGCCAGGATCACTCCCTGCTCAGGTGCTTTGTACTTGCTGTTCCCGCTACCTAGGATGCTGTTCCCCGAGACGTCTGCATGGCTGGCTTCTTCTCATCAGGGCTCACCGCGAATGTCACCTCCACAGAGAAGCCCTCCAGTCTTGCTCTTTCACATCGCTTAGTTTCACTTTGATCCCAGTACTTATCATTAGCCAGTATCTTTCTGGTTATTTAGCCGTGTATTTTCCTTCCCCCCACCACCCTACCCCACCGTGAGAAGATAAGCTCCACGAGAGCAACAGCACTGTCTGGGGTCACAGATATGACCCACCAACTCTGGGTCTGTCTCCAGGCGGCTCCCAGTCCAGAGCTCCAGCCACAGCACCAGCCTGCTTCTTGAACAAGTGCTGGCATTTTCTCAGCAGCTTTGGAAATCAGATCTCATTCCCAAACCCCGTGACTCAGCCAGCAGCAAGAGAGAAGGCTGAGTTGGGCACACAAGGGTACCCTCAGTCTTCAGAGAGATAGCAGCCCTCCAAGGAATGGAGCCACGGGGGGAGGCTGAGGATCAAGCCCGGGGGCTGACCTGCTCCCTGGCAGCTGACCCTCTCCCGGACCGTGCCAACCCTCAGCATTTCACAAAGTGGGCAATCTCCCAGCCTTTTGAATGCCGGTGTCGCCTAGCTACGGAATTACCACGCAGATAGGGCTCGGGGGATGAAATTAGATTTCCCTTTGCAGAACAAAGACAAACACACTCCTCTAGCCCATCCTGGGAGAGCTGCATCAGGAGGGCCTGCTTCCGGGCCAGGCATTCAAAACCCATGGGCTGTGTTGCTTGCTTCAGCAGTTCCTGGCAAAGGGCAACAGAGTTCTCCAGCTTTGAAATCTAATTGCCTGCCATGGCTGCGAATCCCATCTCCAAAGGAAAAAAAAAATTTTTTTTAGATGGTAGAGGGGGGCGGAAGGGGGGGGGGACTGTTCTCACAGAACCAGCCGAGATGAGCCCATTTAAGCTTTGGCATTATACCTTTTGGGAAGGCCAATTTTTAAAACATTAGTCTGAGAAGCTCCTGTTTAAAAGAGAAAGATCCATAAATGCAGCTTCTGTCAGTAATGAGAAAATGGAAATCACAAGCAAGACCAGAGAACTCATTCCACCAGAATCTTAATGATCTCCAGAATAACTGTGCTGGTCTCTCAAATCAAGGAGTGGACAATGACAGCTCCGGATTTTCATATGAGGGTCAGATGGGTTCATGTTTTTTTAATTGGGCTCATTTCTAAACCATGCGCTTGTCATGATGCCTTAATCTCTTCCCTGTCCCCCAGCAAAACTGCTTTCGCTCTCCTTGTCTCCCTCAAACAAATGCAGCTTCTCAAAGAGGGAAATGAGCTTCCCTCTCTCGCAGACAGATTTCTTATCATATGACTGCTCTGCTGTGGGTGAACCTGCGTTTCTCTTGCATAAGAGAGCAATTTCCTGAAGGAAAAAAAGGGGAAAAATCAAACTGCTTGCTGCTTCTTGTTTTCCACGTACATGTCTTTAGCCTCGGCTCCCAAAGATAATGGGAAAGAAATGGCTTGATTTCGGGAGGATGAGTACCAGTCTTTCAGACGGCAGGGGGATGTCTTCCTGCACTGGTTTTATTTGGTGGGACTCGGAAGAAGAAACAAACTTGTAGACCATTTTAAGGGTTCTTCACGCAATGTGATACCTTCTGGTAAAAATCTCATAGCGGGTTAAAGTTTAACAACGATTAACAAATTAGAAGAGTCACCATATGGCTGAATATAAATTACAGCCTTCATTTAGGATGCCTAAACCAAGGGATGAGGTCCTGCAAGTAATAAAAATAATAACGAGCCTTGGGATTAAAAAAAAGGGAAAGTATAATTTCTCAAGCGTGCTCAGAGGTGTGAAAGGTGACAGCAGCCATCAGTTAAATAAAGGAGTGCCAGCTCTTTGACAGACACTGGCCATGCCACGCAGTGTCGGGAGGCGCCTCAGATCTGTCTCGGCCATTTCACCTCCCTTCTAGGTTCTGGTCACCAGCTTTGTGCCACCCAGGGAGGGCAGTGAAGCCAGCCCCGGATCCGGTGGGGGGTGGGGGTGGGGGCGGGGCTCAAAGAAACAGGAAAGAAGGAGGAAAGGAGAAAGGGGAGCAGGAGACTAGCATTCTGTATTCACTCATTAATTTGATAAATGCTCGTGGCACCCCACTATGTGCCAGCTCAGGCTAGGTGCCAGGGAGACAATGCCAAGCAGGGCAAGACGGCACTCCAGCCCTCCGGGAGCTCCCAGAGAACACACATATTCACATAATGGTTGTCGTTTGGCTGGGTGCCCCCAGGAGCGCAGGGGTACGTGCTCCTATGTGCAGGAACAACCAGGAGACAAGACCTGTATGGTGGGCGGAGACCTCGTCCCTGGGCATGGGGGAGGTTGCTGTGAACGTTCATCATGTCGGAGTGCCTTCGATATGCCGGGTCCCAGCTAAGGGTCTTATTCCCTCCTTGCACCAGCCCAGTGCGGCACACGCTGCCAGAATCTAATACAGAGGAGTATCCTCAGGCTTAGAAAGGTAGCGTTTGCCCAAGGCCACAGAGCTTATTACACGGAAGAGCCCAGACTCAAATCCAGGTGCACCTGGCTCCAGAGCCCCCGACCCGGAGCAGCAGAGCGCATAGAGTCTTCTCAGAAGCACTGGAGACAGGCGAGGCCGGTCCTCCACACTCCACACTCCCTCCTTTGTCTATACATTCACACATGTGTGCACGTGCGCGCACGCACACACACACACACACACACACACCCTGCCTTCCTGTTCCCAGGAGCCAAGGTGACCACCTCCCCCCTCCTCTCCCCACTTAGCGAAGTGATGCGCTAAGCTCCCACAACAGATGCAGCTGAGTGGCACAGAGAAGGGGGCAGTTGACCCGGGCCTTGGGGCACAAACAGGCATTTGGCCCAGGAAGCAGAAAGAAACAGTGTTCCAAGCACAGAACGCTGTACGCGGAAAAGCATGGCGGCATGAGGGGCAGAGCGCATCTGGGAAAAGCGGGTGACGGCCCTGGGCTGGCTCAGATGTCCCCTGCTCTCCACAGTGCCCCTCCCCACAGCCTGCTTCTCCTCTAGGATTCCCCGTCCCAGCCACGGCACTGCCAGCCACCCAGGTGCATAAGCCACAAATACAGGCAGCACCCTGGCACCTGCCCACTCACTCGTCCAAACTGTCACCAAAGCCTCCTAAATATAGCCCGAATCTGCCCACTTCTCCGCCCCATCTTTGCTGCCACCGCCCTCCTCCCAGCACCCACCACCTCCTCCTGGACTATATTGTCACAGCCTCCTGACAGCTCCCCCGCACCCACCAGGGTGCACCCACCACCCACCACCCTGTTCTCACGGAGCAGCCCGAGGGGCCTCCATCTCTGCACGTCGGGCTCCCTGCTCAAAACCGCTCTCCAGGGCTCAGCTCGAACACTCTGCCCTGACACGGACGCCCACCCCCAGACTAAGTCAGATGCCCTGTTTAATGCTCCACGATGCACTGTTCTTTCCCTTCCTGACACTCGGCAAAGTTTGCACTTCCACACATATGTCTGTGATAACTTCATCTGCCACTGGGAGCTACTGGAGGGTAAGTACTGTCATCACCCCTCCCCGGTCCCCGCACGTAGCGGCAGCAAATCTTTGCAGAACGGATGGGTAGGTGCTAAAGTGCCCAGAGACGTGGCAGAGACGGGGTACGGAAGGAGGCGGGACGGACAGATTCCTGGAGGGTCTCAGTCGCCATGCTGAGGGACGCAAGGGATGGCGCTGGCAGTCTCCCTGAGACGGATGGGGTGCCATGGCTTACTGCCCCCCTGGTGCGGGCAGGCTTTGGAAAATGGCCAGCTGGCCTTGGGCTCGAGGCAGGGCCCCCCTCTCCACCGGCAGGTTTGAGCTGCTGCTGAAATAAGCAGGCTGAGGGAAGGTCGCTTATTTGGGCAGGTGCCAACGTCTGCCACCAAAAGCCTGCCTGCCACCCACAGGCGGCACCATCGTCTCTCCCACATGCTTCGCTGCCCAAAGCTGCCCAGGGCTCAGAGGGGCCCCAGAAGCTGGCAGGGTGGGCCCGCATCTTCCTCAGGCTCCAGAAATCCTAGCAAGGCAGCTGGTAAAACACGGGTTTGGGAGCCCCTTCTTGATAGAGGAAGTCAGGGCATGTAGTAAACAGAACGATGCAATGCTCAGAGCATTTCTGCAGCTGCCTGAGAGGCAAAGAGATAGGTGCTCTTTTTTTTTTAAGTTTATTATATATATATATATATATTTTTTTTTTTTTTTTTTGAGAGTGAGATAGAGAGAGAGAGAGAGAGAGAGAGAGGCAGAGAGAGAGGGAGACAGAATCCCAAGCAGGCTTTGCACCGTTACACAGAGCCCAACGCAGGGCCCGGACCCATGAACCGCGAGGTCTTGACCTAAGCAGAAAGCAAGAGTTGGGCGCTCAACCAACCGAGCCACCCAGGTGCCCCAAGAGATAGGTGTCCTTACTCATGATGACTCTGGGCCACCAGGCCGATCAGACGCGCCTTGGCAGTTCTGTTGGTGCTGCCGAGAAAGTTGGATCCCTTGGCTCCTCACACCATGGCCCAGCCAGAAACATACGGCAAGAAACACCTGTCCCCCCCTTCATATCTGGGCCTGGTGCTGGCCCTGTCCCTTCGGCACTTAGAGCTGGTGCAGGGCATACAGGCAGAGTGCTAGCAGAACCCGGCCCCTAGGCATGTCTTATTTTATCTTAAAAGTGGCTTCCAGCATTTAAAGTCAGGCAACTTCACATCCAAGCCTAGGTTTCTGGCTTCTTGAGAAAACAAGATTCCAGGATCACTTGGCACCGATTGCCTGTAGTGGTCACTGCTGCCCTCTTTGGACGGGCATGAGCACTGCAGCCCACCGCTCTGTCTACCACTCTCTAAGGACTGACCCTCATTCCATTTAGCTCCGGCTCCCCATAGTCCCCTGCAGCATCTGTGAGATAATCCTCCAACTGGGTGATCGCGTCTGTGATAGGGAGTGCAGAAGAAACGTACAGACAGCTCTGGAACCAGAAAAGGCCTCCTGACCTCCTGGCCTGATGGGGTTCGGCTCCCTCCTGTTGGAGGGAGGGGAGCCTCCTATTGGCCCTGGTTTATATGCATCACCCAACCTTGTCCTCTGAGGCAAAGAAACTTCAGACTCCGTGATGCTCCGGAGCCCAACCAGCCAGGTGAGGAGTGAGTCACGAGGGCCCCTTTCCCAGGGTTCCAGCAAAAGTCCTTCAGGGGACCCTCAGCAGGCTAACCTGGGCCATGTGTTCTACCCAGAACCACTCACTGTGGCCAAGGAGAAGGGTCAGCCCAGACCACATGGGATGAGACTAGAGAAGACATCCTTCCCCAAAGGAACAAGTCTCTGGAAGAACAGGACTTGGATGCTGGCCAAGTGCACACGGCAGATACCAGTCGGTATGTGCATCTTTAGGTACAATCTCTGTAATTACTTACCCCACCAGGCCAGCGCCCATGCCCCTCACCTTCACAGCCCCGCCCCCCCCACCCCCACCCCAGGGCATGGCCTTCTGTCTTACACAAAAGCTTACGTAATTAAACTACAGTGGTTGACATGATCTCTGCTAGGAAAGACCCTGACAGGTGGGTGTTCTCAATGCCTTGTGTCTGTTCATTTTCTATCTCTGAAAGCTCCCTGAGAGCAAGCCCAGCTTCTCATTCGTTGGTGTCATCCATAGTCTACCACAGCGCTAGGCACCTGGGTGCCTGATAACTCTCTCTCAACATCTTCGAGGACATCATGGAGAGAACTGCAGACTTCTCCTATGGCGCTGGGTTTCAATTGAGGTTCCTTCCATCTCTCAGTAGCTGTGCCTTGGTCAAAGTATTAGTCAGGGTTCAAGTGGGGAGAAGGCCACTAAGGGGCATGGAATAAGGGCTTTACTATCGGAGTTTGGCCTTATCCAGTGGGGGCGAAGGAAGGTCTGGATGGGGCAGGGAGGATCGGAAGGCTCGCGGGCCAGTCGATCGGGAAGCTGAATGGGACTGGGAAGGGGAGCTGATGCCTCCATGCGTCTGCTGTGAGGGTGAAGGGAGAAGAGCTGGACACAGAGCGCAAAAGAGTAAAGGCCCGTGGGTACCACTGTCAACTCTGTGTCTCACTTGCCACCACATCCAACGCAGTCACACATCTCAGAGAGTGTAGCCACCGCTCCCCTCCACCTCCGGATTTTTGTGCACACGCCTCTTTTGGCCAGCTCACACCTGGAACCATGCAGGGAGGGGGATTCTGGACAACAGGGCTCCGGTCTCACCACGTCAACACGGTACCACACAGTCAGGTACTGGACCCCCTCCGGGCCACTGTTTCCTCATCAGTGAAATGGGGACCCAACAGGCACACAGTTATTACTTATTACAGTCCTCATTTATATAACAATTCTGATTGATTGCTATTTAGCAGCCTTTGCCAGAATCTTTGTTACTTATGGGACCTTTGGCCCTTCCCTCTTACCATGGTAATGCCTTTAAGAATTTCCATCCCTACTAAGTCAGAGAGAGAAAGACAAAACATGATCTGTATGATCTCACTTATACGTGGAATCTACAAGTGGAGAACTCATAGAAACAAAAGATAGACTGATGTTTATGAGGACCCGGGAGGTGGGGGAAATGGGGAGAAGTCGGTCAAAGGGCACAAACTGCCAGTCATAAGATGAGTTAAGTTCGGGGCATCTAATGTGCAGCACGGTGACCATAGTTAATAATCCTGGATTGTAGACCTGAAAGTCGTTATGAGTAAATCTTAAATGTGCTCACCATAACAGCAACCTGGTAATTATGTGAGGTGAGGGATGTATTAACTGATACTGTGGTCAACACTGCAATACACGCACGTATCGAACCATCACCTCGAACAGCTTAAACTTGCACCATCGTTACGTGTCCGTTGTATCTCAGTAAATCTGAGAATTGTCATTCTCAAAGCCACGGCAGTGGCGTCTGTGGGCAAGCAACCGTGTCTCCATTCAAGTCTCACATTTTAAACATTAATTACTGTCCCTCGAGTGGCTTCACGTCTGCCGTCCTCTGGCCTCTGGCAGAACCAGGTTCTTCTGTTCCACAGGCCCGTCTGGAGACCGTTCCCATTTCTGCCTCCAGCTTGATTCTGGAGAATCAGCCGGGTAGCATGAGGTTCTCACCTTTCAGGCCTAGTTGCCACTCGCAGCCTGGGGACAGCCTCCCCTTCCTTGGGGAGCCCTGACTGCACAGCTCCTAGCTACAATGTGCCTCCCCAAAGGATAGAATCAAGTGAACGCCTGGCCAGGAAACAACAGCTATCCTGTGACTTCAGAAAGCATCCTTCTCTGGAAATTGCAGAGCTGGCCCTTTAAGGCCCCTGGACTGTCTGCTGGGGTGGGGTGGGAGGTGCAGGGAAGAGGAAGGGAGAGTGGTTAAGGGAGGGAGAGAGAAAGACAGAGAGAGGGATCAGTTGTGATACCATGGCAACGCTGAATACTCCAAAATGGATTCAAGTTGAAGAATAATATTCAGGGAAACAGAAGGCCAACTTCCCCTGGGCTGCTCACAGGCCCCTGAAGGCTGTTTCAGATGCAAACTGGGCTGGGTGGGTTGAGACCGGGAGGAAGGGACCCACTTCCTCAGAGATGGGGAAACTGAGGCTAGGAGAGGGGCAGGGGGCCAGTCTAAAGACACCTAGTTGGTGAGCTGCAGCTCCAGCACACGGGCCAATGGTTCATTTGTTCTTTTAGGCAACAGATACTTATTGAATGCTTACAATGTGCCAGGCGCTCTTCGAGGTGCTGGAGGTACGGCGTGGAATGAACGAAGGGTCAATAGGGAGTAGAGTGAATTGGGAAACCTTATCCCTTTGCCCAACTTCATGCAAGCACATGTGGTACACTTCTTGATCTTCGCAGACAAAACCCAAGCAGCTACGTTCTCACAGCACTGGTGGGGAAACTGAGGCTCAAGGAGGCTGAGGCACTTGCCAGGGCCATACACTCAGTCTGCTTGAACTCGGGGACCAGGAGGGGACTTTACCTCTTTTCTCCAAGAGGTGATGATCCGTAACCAAGTGGC
Source organism: Panthera tigris (assembly GCF_018350195.1). Lineage (NCBI taxonomy): Eukaryota > Metazoa > Chordata > Mammalia > Carnivora > Felidae > Panthera > Panthera tigris. Next base: position 175,058,945 of record NC_056660.1, read on the forward strand.
CACGGAGCTCGGCTGATCCCAACTCATCCCAACTTCATCCCAATTTCATGACTTTCAGTACATACAAAAAGGTGGTAAGAGTGGGCTGCCTGTGGGGAGAAGACCAGGCATATGAGAATCAGGGTGAGAAAGGGGACTTTTCAATTGTTAACGTAGGAATTCTTTTAAAAATTTGCTGAGTGAAAACTATAAGTAACCATAAATGTATAAATAATCACAAAATACCCGGGTCTACTGTGTTCACCAACTGTATGATCTTGAACAAGTCGCCCGCTTCTCTGAGCCCCGGTCAGGCACCGCTACAAAACTGGTGGGTTGCCGTAAATGGTAAAGGAGTTCATGGATGTGAAATGTACCCAGGCGGCAGCACGAGGCACCATGAGACAGAGAGAAGCACAGAAGGTTTTCACTTCTGTTGAAGGGCAGAAGAACACAGAGAAACAGAGGTCGTGAGCTTGAGGCTAGACAGAAGGCAGCATGGCTACCTGGCCTCTCTGAGTGAGGACCTCTAGGGCCACTGTAGGTCTGGCTTAGCCTCCCTGGGGAAGCCTCACCTTCAGGTCCTGGACCCAGTGAGTGAGGTCATCCAGTGAGATGCTTTCTGCCCGGGAGGGCGCCATGGGGCCGCCAGTATGCAGAGAATATGACATCTCTCCAGACTGAACGAGGGACCCCATACCTGCGAGGGACCAAGCTCCTGGTGGGATGAGAACCCATGGCTATCTAGGCCTAAGAAAGCAGGAGGTGCCTTCCTTTCCACATGGCATTTCCCTGGCTGGCTTCCCTTGGGAGAGAGCAGCATTTCATAGGATGATGACAGCTCAGAGAAGCAAAAGCCAGTTAGGAGGTGGAAGATGGGCCAGGAGACCCCAGTGAATTATCTTAACTACGAAAAAAAAAACCCCAAAACCAGCAACATTTTGAAGCCCTTTATGGAGCTTATAGTGAAAAAAATTGGCTTTTTTTCTGCTGGAACAAAGACAGTAGTTATGTTCTATATTCTAGCAAGTTCTTTCGAAAAAAAAAATGAAAATCTGGGTTCTGTGGGTCAGATCTGGAATTCAAATGTCTTCTCCATAAGCGCCCCCCCCCCACCCGCCGCCTTCCTCCCAACTCAACAAGATGGAGATATTTGAATATGTTGTGCTTTTGAAATACTGAAGGATCTGGTGGTCTTGGGCCGACCCACACGCCTGGCAGCAATAGGCAGGGCCCTCGCGGTGGCCATGTCTTTCAGATGGGCGTGCGCCCTCCTGACTTCCACACTCTATGCCACCCCCTCCCTGTAAATCACAGCAGCCTACATCCCTCACACTCTGATGCTGGTATAGCCCCTGCCCTATGTCCACACACCTAGCTACCATGCCCGAGGCCTCAAAGAGACTCTAACCAAATCCAGTGCCTGGCTCCGAGATGCATTTCTGTGACTTTGTCAAATGGTTTGCCTTCCTATTACTGATTTCCATCAGTAATGGCTGGCCAAATCAGTTTCTTCTCTGAGCACATCCTGGCTGCAAGTCTGATGTTCCACTGTCTAAGGACTGTGTGATTTAAGGGAAGCTATTTAATGCCTCTGAGCCTCTACTTCCATGGAACTGATTGAGAACAAAATATTATTATTATATTATTATTGTTATTATTAATGTTTCCCGATTTTGTTGGTTGGCTGGGTGGTTCTTTTGCTTTAATGTGGTGCCAGCCAAGGCCCAGGGATGGCTTGAAGGCCTCGCTCATGTGACTGGCGGTTAGTTCTGACCGCCAGCTGGGAAGTCTGAGGAGCTGCTGGAGGGAATTCTGGTTCTTTCTGCTACCCCTTTCCGCATGGCTGCTTGTGCTTCCTCACAGTGTGGCGTGGAGGGGTGTTCCAAGAGGTGAAAACAGAAGCTACAGCTCTCTGAAGGCCCAGAAGTTAGCCAGCATCACCTCCCTCACATTCTAGTGAACGTAACAGGTGCCAGCCACAAGGACTCAAGAGGAGTGCAAATGGACTCGGCCTCTTGACGTGGACATACAAGGTCTCCTCACAGAAAAGCATGGGAGGTAGGGAATATTTTTGCACCACTTTGGAAACACGGCGTCCCAACAGGTGGATTTCACGGGGCCTCATACACCAAAGGCCTTCAACAATGTTAGTTCCACTCATTCACTCATCCATTCATTGATTCATCCACCCCCCCCCCCCACATTCAGGAAGCACTTATTGTGTGCCAGCCTTAAACTAGACACTGGCAAGATGGAGTTGGTCCCACCCATCAAGGAAGTCATAATTCTGGATGGGAAACAGGCAGGTAGAGCAGTAATTACAGCACAATATGGCAACTGCTTTGCTAGAGGAATGCTTTAGGATTGGCAAGTGGCCCCACACCGGGCCAGTGGGAACCAGCCCGGGAGACTGGCTGGCTCTCCTGAGAGAAAGGTTCTTTTTCACAGGGCTGTTTGGTTTGCCATCACGTGAAATCTGCCAGTGCCTATCCTGCCACGTATGGAAGGACTTATGACAGGTGTGCCAACCACGTTTCTTTTTTTGCTCAAGTAATTTAGGTTATAGTTGTCCCCCCCTTCCTATTAGAGTGAATCCCTACAAACACTGTTCCTAAGGCACTCACAATATAATAGGAAGGACCCACATGCAACAAAGAATTATGTTTTAGTGGTATAAGGGATAAAACAGAGATGTGCATAGGATATTATGAAGGGAGGGACTGGGTTCATTTTTTTTTTTTTTTATCTTGGAGGCAGGTTTTACCTAGTTCTTGAAGTTCTAGAATGTTCCCTGGAGGAAGCCCCCGCCCATATACCTATCACAGGGCTGGGCAAATTAGCAGATGCCCTCTGTGGACCAGTGAAGAAACGGCAGAGTCTTAAGATAAAACTAGCAGAGATCAAGTTATCCCATTTTAAATCTGCCCCCTTCCTAACTTACTGAACTCAGGCATATGTCAAATTGGCTGCCCTGGTGTCTGTATGACAGAAACAGAATCTCCTTAGCTAAAGCAGCCTTTTAATAGACCTCCAGAGGTTAATGGGCCTGACAGATCTTTGACATTTATTGGATTTTACGACCTAGTGGATCTGACTCAGAAAGCTGATCAGATATTCCAAATCGATGGCCCCTTTGGGGTACTGTCTTCACACAGAGCGAGCCATAATGAGGTGACCTTGGATGCCTGAGTCCAGAAAGAACAGAGAATGTCAGAATCGTAGGAATTCTAAACTGATCAAGGCCTACACGGTGCCCTCAGGGTCCCTCTGGCCCCGAGATGCTTTGCCCACAGATTCTGTAATTGCACACTCCTTCCAGTTCACCCTGCCTGGACAGCTACAAGCACCAGTATCCTTTTACAAGATTCCTTCCCTCAGCCACAAACATTTGTGAAAAGGCTTTGTTGTAATGGCATTTAACAAATGAACATTCCCTGGGCCGCTGCTCTGCACCAGGCACAGTTCAGGCAGAGGGGATCCAGAGAAAACTGGATCCTTCTCTTCTAGCGGCTTACAGTGCTACGGGGAAGACTTCCAGAGACCCAAATCCTGTTAGTGCCCTGCGATGGGGCTGGCAGGGGGGAACACAGAGAGAGCAGGCAGTAGGGAAGAAGGCAAGCTGACTGTGGAGGATTAGGGAAGCCTCCCAAGTACAGGGCCTTGTGGCTGGGTTTTGAAAGCCAAGTAGGAGCTCAGCAGGCTGGGGAGGAGAAAAAGGACATCCAGGTGGGGAAACGAGGTATATAACAAATACAAAAGTGCGGAGACACACAGATGCTGTCACTGGAGCATACAGAATCCAGCAAGGACGCATCACTTTTCTCAGCTTGGCAAAAAGAAAAACTTCAGGGCTGGGAAGATATGCTCATACGTTACTGGAAGGGATGAGAATTACTATGAAGCTTTTTGGAAATACTGGCAATGTCTGTTCAGATTTAAAATAGACACGACCTCTGAGCCAGAAATTCTACCTTTGGGACTTAGGTCTCTATATATTAAAATAAAATTAAGTTTAAGTTTAAATAAAATAAAATACAATTCTGTGCAATTTCCCAGTTATGGTGAGTATGAGTCGTCGTTCCTGCCCAGAATCTCTTCTTTTGGAAACAGCACTCTGATTTCCTTTGGGGAACAGTTCTTCCCACTTGGGTCCATGTGGGTTTATGGTCATCTTGGAGCAGGCTTCTTTATTCTGGGGCTCATCTTAGTTATAGAAATGCCAGCCAAGCAGATACCCATTGGCTTGAGCGAAGGGGAAAGAAGGATTCACTCGGGGGGCCAATGGATGGCCCTCTCCAAATCCCGTGGCACAGAAGTACAGGGCAGAGATGGGCAAATTGGCCTACGATCTGTCGGTAACTGGTTACTTGTTTGGGCTGCTCATCTGGGGGAGAATTCTCCACCTCATGAGTCTACCTGGTAGGCCACTTCCCATTACAAAAGTCCAAATTCACTTTCCAGTCAGTCTCCTTTGTACCCAGAGAGACAGCATGTAAACCTGGTTTCTCCTATCACACATGCCCTCTTAGGACACGAACGTGGCCACTACTGAGAAGCAGGGACTGCACGGAATCCATTCTGGCAAGGACGGCGGCCGTGAGGTGAATCGGGTTTCAGGCAGCATCATCCCCCCAATCCAGGGGCCAGCCCTGCTGGTGTTGGTGGTGCTGGTGGCAGTGTCCGTGCCCAGCAGGGGAACAGTTGCGGCGTTTGGGAAGTTGCTCCTAGATGTGTGATCTCCAAGCCCGAGTGTCCGGCCTCTGAACAACTCTCAAGGCTACACAACAAACAATCTTTAAGAAATATTTTTCGGCTTCAACTGGCCAACTTTGGTCCCTGTCTCCGAGTACGGACAGAGACGCAGAGCAGGCCACGAGCAAGATGATGCAAGAACTGATGAGGTCCTCCAGGGCTCACCTCCCCCCATCTTGGACTGCAGCCCGACCCCTAGAGACTGACGAAGAACTTGAGTTCTGAGGGAGGGATGGGGCTGGAGAGAGTCTGAACATTCTGCTCAGTTGGGCAACGGAGGGCTTTGACGTTCATGGTGAAAAGCCAAGTGACCTCTTTTGTGCACCAGGCTGGGAAAAAAGTTATACCCATTCCCCTTCAATACTTTAATAACTACAGAGGTGAGATTCAGGCCACATGTGATTCGCTAAATGGCGGGTGGGGGAAGGAGGTGAAAATGTGGGACGATGGAGCCCATCCCACTAGGAAAAGGATAAATTGACCGATCACCTACTCCACCCACTGGTACTGGGGCTAAGTGAACTGGGCAAACAGGTTAAATCGAACACTACAGGTTCCTCATGAAGGGGAGGCCAGCGTGGTCCTGGGGTGCAAAGAGCTCCTGGCTCCCTCTTGCTGAAGCCCCTTTTGTGCCAGCACATGCCATCGAGTCAGGCTTCCACGAAGCCTCGGGCTTTAAAAACGCAGCCTGGTGAATTCCAGACATTCTGAGTGGCTGCATGGACCGCATGCCCCGTGCTTCAGCTAGGAAAGCACTCTGAAGGCTCTCCTGGAATTCGACTTATTTGTCCGTAGGTTGTTTTGAGATTTCTAGTGAAGAATTGGGGTCTTAATTCAGAGAGGCCAAGCGTATACATTTAAAATGCCACTAAGCAAATCTCAATATTGATTTGCCAAAGAAATGCAGCCAGCCCACACAGGACTCCTGGGTTCTAAGTCTATAATCTGCAACCAACTTCTGAACTTCAGGTCCTCCTATGAGGCTGAGGTTGAAGGCCCTGGCTGGAGGAACTCAGTTGACGCACAACTCTATGAATAAACCACTAACCTGTACGCTTTAAAAAGGTGGAGTGTATACTATGTGAATCGTATCTCCATTAAGCTGTCATCACGATGCATAAAAGGAGCATGGAGGGCCAGACTGGGTTTGAATCTCAGCCCTACTAAGCACTAGCCAGCAGACTTGAAGCTAACGACTAAACCTGGCCGAGGTTGGTTCCTGAATCTCTAAAGCAATCAAATGTGATCAAGTCACAGTTATGTCATGGAACCAATATAAAGGGGACACGTCAGCTATGTGTGACATTGCCCGACCCGTGGGTCACACTCAGTAAATGCGTATGCCTTACCAAGTCCCTGCTATGCACCGGCACTGGGGATACAGAAACAGATGATACTTTGCTCCTGCCTTCAAGGAAAAAAGTACTTTAGGGTGGAAGGCAGGCAGTGACATTATATCTGGTCCCTGTGATTCAGGGACCAGACCACGCAAGTGAGGAGAACCAGAGGGCTCAGGGAGGACAGATGTCGCTCCTTAGACGTACCTTCCCTGGCCTCCAATCCCCACAGCCCAGTACTTCCTGCCTCATCACCTTCCTTTTGTTCTCTCCGGGGCTCCGTCTGAATGTATTCTCATTCATTTACTTGCATGCTTCTTTGATGGAGACTGGCATCTCCATGAGAGTAGGGCCCTTGTCTGCCTTGGTCCCTTGTCTGTTCTTGGTGACCAGAACAGTGTCTTGTTTTTATTACACGCTCAGTAAATATTTGTGGAACAAAAGAAAGCGTCAGGAAGAGGCCTGGAGGGTAAGGAGGAATTAGCCAAGTGAAGAAGCCAGAAGCGTTGTTGCAGACTGAGAAAACAGCACCCAGAGCCACTGAGATGTAGACCGCATGGAATAAGGAGAAGGGATGAGTGGGAAGTGGCAGGAGAGAAAGATGGAGACACAGTGGGGCAGCCCCCAGACACGACTTGGCCCTCACTCTGGGGTGTGTGTGGGGGGGTCTCTAACCACTACCAAGACCCCCCCCTCTCCGTTGGCTCCAGTCTGTGAAAACCTGCTCACATCCTGGTAGTCCTGCTGAGTGCAGCCTGTGCGTTTCTATAGTAACCGTCACCATGGCACCAGAGGCCAGGATCCAACTTCCGGCAGGCACCGCTGAGGCCCTGAGCTCCTGTCCCCCTCCCCAGCAGCCTCTACCCCACAACACGGAAAGGAGACATGGCTGGGCACCACACTGGGGATATGCCAGGAAGGGTGTGGCCTGATGCAGGGGGACAGGATTAAGCATCAGGTATATGTCACAACAGACACACCAAGGGCAGACACAGACTGAACGTTTACTACCAGTTTCGGTTTCATTGCTTGGCTCAGGCAGGGGATGGGAGGTTGCATCTGAACACACAGCAAGCGCTGGAGCAGACAGGCCACTGTGTGGGTGGCAGGGTAGGGCATGGAGCTCGGGGCTCCTTGCGGCTTCCAGACCTGTGGCCTCTCTGAGCCTCACTCTCCCATCTGCAAAGGGGGAAGGATAAACCATGATACTATTCAGCCCACTGGAAGGATCAGAGAAACAAGCACAGTGCCTTGCACCCGGTAGGGGGCTTGACAAATATCCAGGGAGTGAGTCTGCACAAAGTATTAAAAAATGAATGTCCCCTCCGTCAGTCGACAAAACTATGAGTCCGCCTTCCCTTCTCTCTTCCCTTCCCTGGTCCACATTCTGTTCAGACCTACTTCTATTGCACGAGCTTCAGATCATCTGTTCTCTGCCATCTCCCATGCTGTTGGACAGGGGCGGGGTGAAGAGGGTGGGAATCACAGGCTTCTGAGTCACAGACCTGTGTTCTAATCCAGCTGCTCACTGGCTGGCTGGCCTTGTGACCCCAGGCAAGCTGAGTCACTTCCCCACCATCTGCTTTCATTGAGATCCCTTTAACTGCAAGACTCATGAGTCCAACCAGCCTGGCTTAAACCCAAAGGAGGGTTGAGGTTAGGGTTGCAGATTGCAAATAAAAATACAGGATACCCAGGTCATGATCTCGCGGTTTGTGGGTTCGAGCCCCGTGTCAGGGTCTGTGCTGACAGCTCGAAGCCTGGAGCCTGCTTCAGATTCTGTGTCTCCCTCTCTGCCCAGTCCCCGCTCACACTCTGTCTCCCCGTCTCTCTCAAAAATAAATTTTAAAAATTCGTTAAAAGAAACACTTAAAAAAAATACAGGATGCCCAGTTAAATGTGAATTTCAGATAAACAAATAATTTTTGTATTAGGTCTCAAATATTGCATGGGACACACTCATGCTAAAAAATACTTAGTTTACCAGAAACTCAAATTTTAAATTTCTTTTTATTTTATTTATTTATTTAAAAAAAATTTTTTTTTTCAACATTTTTTTTTTAATTTATTTTTGGGACAGAGAGAGACAGAGCATTAACGGGGGAGGGGCAGAGAGAGAGGGAGACACAGAATCGGAAACAGGCTCCAGGCTCCGAGCCATCAGCCCAGAGCCCGACGCGGGGCTCGAACTCACGGACCGCGAGATCGTGACCTGGCTGAAGTCGGACGCTTAACCGACTGCGCCACCCAGGTGCCCCTTTAAATTTCTTTTTAATGTTTATTTTTGACAGAGAGAGACAGAGAGACGCAGCATGAGTGGGGGAGGGGCAGAGAGAAAGGGAGACCCAGAATTTGAAGCAGGCTCCAGGCTCTGAGCTGTCAGCACACAGCCGGACGCAGGGCCCGAACTCACGGGCTGCGAGATCATGACCTGAGCCGAAGTCAGATGCTTAACTGGCTGAACCACCCAGGTGCCCCAACAGAAACTCAAATTTTAATGGGCTAACCTGTTTCCTATCTGGCAGCCCTAGGTGGGGTGGGTACCTACTAACTCATGAAACAAACTGGATCTGGGAGTTCAAGGAACACCAGGAGTATTCGCTCTCTCTCTCCCTCTCTCTCTCCCATTCCCATCTCTGGGCTTTGCTTCCTGCAGCCTCAAGGAGGCCCACTCCTTGTGGGGACAGAGACATCCATCAGCTGTTCCCTGCTCCTTAGGACTGGTTATGCAGAGGACCCTCCCTCCCTCCCTCCCCCGTTCCTCTCTCCCTTCCATCCTGTGCCCACGCTGGCCCCGTACCCCTGGTCTACCCCCTGTAGTTAGCTCTCTGCCACCCTAGACTGTCCCACCTATGAGGGCCAGCAGCTTTGGATCTGCCCCTCACCTCTCACGGCCTCCTTCAGCCTCCCTGGGCCCTGCAACAGCCTGGTCCTGGGCCCTGTGAGTCTTCACGCTTGCTTCTCCCCTCCCCGGGAGTGCCCTGCACTGACTTTGTCCTCCTCCACCCACTGCTTCCGTGTACCACCACGGTGGACCACCACAGTGGACACAGCAGCTCTTCCGAGGTTGCCTCCGGCCTGGGCATCCAAAGCTGGCTCTCTGCATTTAAACCATTTTGGCTCTGGGCTTCAGTTTTCCAGTCTGTGAGGTGAGGGGACCGGACCAGCTAGCGGCCACAAACTTCAACAACACAAGTTTGGATCAGGATGTCAAATAAAAACCATGGCCCTATTTGGAGGGGGCAGGAGCAACTGAGCTCTGGCCCCCTGTCAGGTAGAAAAGCAGGCCTGATATTGCAATGCTTCTGATTTTCCCAAAGAACAAGGAATATCAGTATGAATGGAAAACTCTCAATTTTGAGCAGTGGTTCCCGTTTGCGACTTCTGGACTAGACTGTCCAGCCCTGCGATCTAGGAAATACCTAGATCCTGGGAACTACATGCAGGAGATACCTGGGGGGTTATTTAAAATGCACTTTCTGTGGGGCGCCTGGGTGGCTCAGTCGGTTAAGTGTCCGACTTCAGCTCAGGTCACGATCTCGCGGTCCGTGAGTTCGAGCCCCGTGTCGGGCTCTGGGCTGACGGCTCAGAGCCTGGAGCCTGTTTCAGATTCTGTGTCTCCTTCTCTTTGACCCTCCCCCGTTCATGCTCTGTCTCTCTCTGTCTCAAAAATAAATGAACATTAAAATAAATAAATAAATAAATAAAATACACTTTCTGGCTGTATCCAGGATCCTTGGAGCCAGCCCCCAGGAATCTGCATCTTAGCAAGCACCCTGAGGTGCTAAGCTTTTAGAATTACAACTCCTGGATTTTCCATTTTAATGGGGTCTCACCTTTGATTTGCATCCATTACAACGGGAGACAGGAGCCCCTTCCCTTTCACGTGGTCTCCCCAGATATGCCCCTCACCCCATTGCAACCCTGGAGCAGACCAGGTGGCAGAGCCAGAAGTTTATGGAGCAGGAGCTCCCTGCCACCTGCCCGTCACTGTGCCAGCTCCACTGGTATAACGTGGAGGCCGCAATCACGATGAGAAACCCGAGGCTACCAAAGGGGTGGTCACTTGCCCAAGGTCACAAGGCCATCAGTGGAGGAGCTGGAGGTTCAAATCCCAGTCTGCGCATCAGAGCACTGTGGAGAGCCTTCTGCCAGGCCAAACTCTCTCTCCCCAGGTGGAAGACAGACAGAAGGTCATTGTCACGTTGAAAGAAGACTGTTGGTTCTCGGTCCTCTTTCCTACCGATCAGCGGCTAACACAATCAGCGGCTAACACAATCGGCACTGAAGGCTGATCACTTATGGGGAGCAGGATACAACAGGGTCACAAGGAGGGGAGGAGGAGTGCGAGTGGCTTTGATGAGAGTAGATGGCTCCTGGGGACAAAAGAGGAGCTGTCGCAGCTATCAGCTCTAATGGACTTCTCACAGAAACAGGGATGGCGGCTGCCTGCTTCTGTCCTTCACCACCCAGCCCTCACACCCTCCCCCCATCAGGTTTAGCTAAAGCTAACTAAGTATGATCATTGTAAAGTTTTAAATCACAGGCCCAAGCAACTGGCAGCTGGGGGCCCCATGGCACTTTGCTGCAGTTTCCATCTTTGGCAACATTTGCCTGGATCAGTGCGCATGCTTATCATCTGGCCACAGTTTGGTGCCGTGCAGACTCAGAGTGAACATCTGAGTATCTGCTGTGTGCTCTGTGTTGTGCTACCTACAAACGACTGGAATTTAGTCTGTACCTGCTCTAATGGAATAGAAAAGACTTATTGCCCCTGAGGTGCTATGGGAACAGAGCAGGGAGATTCCTCGCCCGGGAGGAATTGGGGGGAAACTCTGTGAAGGAAGAGGCTCTGAAGCGAGGATGGGAAAGTGTGCTCAATCGGAGCCACATAGAAGATGAGAAGGCAGGGGGCATTCTCTGTGGCATAAACTGTGTGCAGAGGAAGGCAGGCGGGTCCCAGCCCTGCCAATTCTGCCTCCCGAACGCTTCCTGTCTGGTCCCTTAAACCCAGTGCATCTCAATCTAGTCATTTGTGTAACCCCCTCCCCCCCCCGCATAGTTATTTCACATTTTTCTTTAAGTTGGTTTACTCATTTTTATAAAACTTACATTACGAAGAATCTTTCTGTCACAACAGTAATTAAAAAATAGATTTTGCTTATAAATAGATGGTCACTAGAAAAGTGAGAACACTGAAAGCAAGATAATGCTACTGAAATCCAGCCAGGTTCTGCCCCCCCCCCCCGGGGTTGGGGGAGGGGCGTTGCTGAGTCTGCAGCCTACTCTCTCGTCATTAAAAAAGAGAAAACGGCAAGTGTTAGGCATTAGGGACACCCGAGCAGCAGCCTGAGACTTCCTCCTTGAGATAATCAAGGGTGAGACAGGACAGAAACGAGATCCTTGCTTTAAGCTTTATGCGTCCCCCACTAAAGAGACCCCAGGTACCAGTGTCCGTACTCTTCGAGAAACTCTTGTCCCAGCCAAACTGGAGCCAGCCCCAAACCACATGTGTGCCTCCGCGGTCTCCTGTAGATTGCTGGTTTGCAACTGTGCTCTTGGGAGATGGCAGATGCCATGGCTGTACCTAGAGACTGTCATGGGAGAGCACTTTGCATGACAGCAACCACCACACCCCCACAATAGCAACAACCCTCATCATAGACAACAGTTCTCCAATTCTTACTGAATACCAGGCCCTTTGCTAATAAGCATTTAAACACATTGTTATTTAACCCTCACAAAAGTTTCCACGAGGGTGCCATTATCACTCCCATTTTACAGGATGACAAAACTGAGGCACAGAAAGGTTCAACACCTGCCCAAGAGCAATGTTATCCTCTTTATGTATTGGATTCCCATACACAATCTCACCGTTTTATTCATTCTTTCATCCAGTCGTTCAGCAGACAGACATCGAGTACCGTCTATGTTTCCTTTCCTTTTATTTGGAGCAATACTCTCTGTGTTTTAAAACGAAACGTGCTGTTTCCGGCTCTGCCCGCGCTCTGACTTGCATCCTTCACTCCCGGCATCTTCAGACGGTCTCCTGTTGCCTGTGCGGACTGTGCCGCGATGCGCTGCTCAGGTCACCCATCAGGACCTGGACACCTGTTCCTCTGCTTCCAGGTTGCTGGTGGCTCTCGCTGAGTCCGTCTCCGGGAACTGCACTAGACTCAGGGGGACTGTGTGGCTTTCCGTTCTGCTCCCCCCACCCTGGTTGGGGTGGGGCACAGCTGGCAACTAGGGACAGACCATTACGGGGGAACAAAGCAGAGACCCCTTGCATCACTCCAGGGCCACTGTTGGGGCTGCCCCTGCTCCGAGCTCCCTGCGGGTCGGCTGAGGCCTCTGTTGCAGCTGCACCACAGACCAACTTCCCCTGCCAGGCCTGCCACTCACGCCCCCTCACAGGTGGGTCCCCAGCCTGATCCCGAAAACGCCTGGGAGACTCCACCTAAGAGACTGTACAAAGGCATCTGTCCCCATCGAAAGCTATAACCCAGCCCCTGTCTTCCCGGTGGTCCCTCCACAACTGAGACCCAAGCAAAAGGAGCCCCAGTGCATTGGCACTAAAGGCCCAGGGCCACCTCAACCTCCACAAGCCCTGGAAGTCATGGAGGCGGTTGGTCTCTTTATTTACATGTTTTCACACATTAGCTAATTAGATTTGTTCCCAGGCCCCATTACTGGTTCCTCACGTGTATCACGGCCTCGGCTCTAATGACAGGCAGCCACACAGGCGGGCCTGGGAAGATGCTCTCTTTCAGGCCCGCAGGGATCAGCCAGGGCAGGAGAGAGAAGAAGGAGGGGGAGACTGGATTACAGGGTGTCAGGGAAGGGTCACTGCTCCCCTACCTTTTTCCACCTTTGAGCAAGGAGAGAGCAATCGGCATTTCCCCTCCTTAAGGAGGCATCTTGCCAAGGCAGCCAGAAGGCCTGAGTGGTAAGTGACCCACCTTTGCTCTATTCTTAAATGGCCTGTTAAAAATAGCCTACATCTGCCCCAGGTTTGACCCCTAACATTTCTTAAATTGCATTGCAAATTACTGTCTCGGCAATTCCGCAGGCTTCCCACTGTAAGCCTAAGCCCAGCAATAAAGGCAGAAAAGAAACGGAATTAGAACCTGCAGCCCGCAGTGGTGATTTTGGGATGTGGATGTGAGGGCTCACCAGTAATCTCACTTAGCATAAAGCAGGCGGTGGGACTCAGTCTGAAGGAGCTCCGAGGTCACCGTGTCCAGCCCCGCTTTGCATCACAGGAGCAAGGACCAGGCCGTCCAGACACCGTCCTTCGAAGAAAAGAGAAACATCGCAACCAGGCAGCCTGGCCTGTCACCGCCTCCAAAGGCCTGGCCACCACATCTAGTTAGTGAGTACCCACTATGTGCCGGGCCACGAGTCAGCGGTTTGCAACATCCGTGGTCTTCGGATGTCTCTATGTGCTTAAAAATTATTGAGGAGAGGCCCCAGAGTGCTTTGGCTGCTGTTTGTCATATAAGATACGAAAACTGAAGAACTGTACAAATATGCATGAATTTATTCATTTCAAAACAACCCATTACACAGTAACATGTCACATATGTTTTGAAATCAAAACGTGTCCATATGTTACAAAGTAAACTCTGTCGTGCATGCCTGGGTGGTTCCGTCCGTTAAGAGTCCGACTCTTGATTTTGGCTCAGGCCATGATCTCACAGTACGTGAGTTCGAGCCCTGCACGGGGCTCTGTGACAGCATTGGAGCCTGCCTGGGATTGTCTCTGCCCCTCCCCCACTTGCTTTCTATCACTCCCAAAATACGTAAGTATAAACTTAAAAAAAGTTATAAAAAAATAAACTACCTTACAGAACGAAGATGAGTGGTGAGAAGAGGGACATTGTTTTACGTATCTTCAAATCCCTTTAATGTCCAGCTTAATGGAAGACAGCTGGATTCTCAGATCAGCTTCTGCTTTCGGTCTGGGGCAATAGCTTGTTCTGGTTAAAAGGTATAGAGAAAATCTGGCCTCACACAGATACATGGTTGGAAAAGGGAGAAGCGGTTTAATAGCCTTTTCGGACAATGATAGGTGTTCTTTGGTACTACGGTCACACTTGACAAGTTTTGGTTAAGCGTGGCTGCAACGTCAAATCCGAAACTGTGCTGCCGAACTGTTCTCCTCTGCCCCATTAAAATCCACTGGTCTGTCTCCCACTTTGAAGGGATCTCTTACCCAGGCAAGATTTCCTAACATCTTGATTGTTCATTGGGAAACAACTGCTTCACAGACTCCTGCAGGTTTTCCAAACATTGACACGTTTCATTGTACAGTATCACGAATTCAAAGTCACCAGTATCGCCGCAGTTCTCCTCCAGGACATCTGATGAGAAGGCGTGAAGTTCAGAATGGCAGATAAAGTTTTCCAAACTTCTGCTTTTCACTTAGCTCGAACTTTATCGCCGGTAACAAATATCGCCAGTTGCTTTCCCTAAAATGACAGGCTCGCTTAATTCATTTCTGAGAGAACATCTGCAAAATGCCCAAATCTGAAAAAGCATGGTGCTCGTCGGTTGTTCTTTCAAGTAAAAAGCATGTGTCGTGAAAAAGCAATGAGTGATTCAGCTCACAATTCAACCACATGTGAGCTTTTCCTCCACACTACCTGCAACGATGGTGCTTTTGCATGCAGCCAAAATGCTTTATCCGTCCTTCCCACTTTTCTTTATACAGATCATTAAAAAGACAAGGGTCGATGGGGCGCCTGGGCGGCTCAGTCAGTTAAGTGTCCAACCCCTGATTTCGGCTCAGGTCATGATATCACAGCTTTGTGGGATCGAGCCCCGTGTCAGGCTCTGTCCTGACAGCAGAGAGCCTGCTTGGGATTCTCTCTCTCCCCCCCACCCCTCCCCTGCTCACATTCTCTCTCTCAAAATAAATAAATAGACAACAACAAAAAAGGCAAGGGTCGAGGTTTCATAAAGTTAACCATTTCATTGCCTCATTAGGGACATCCTTGGTGTCCTTACACCTGTGCCAGTTTCATGTGTTTTAATGCAACTGGGTGACGGTCACAGATACGACCATTCCTTGTACATTTTGATATGCCACATCCTTGATTCAGACCAACGTCAGCAGTTTTTACCCACCTCTGCTACCAATGTTAACAGAATGAAAAACGCAAATGACGTCCTAGAGTTATGGAAATAGTTTGACCTCAAGGACCCCCCGAAAGAGTTTCGTGGGCTCCCAGGTGTCTCCAGACTGCACCTGGAGAACTGCTAAGCTAGGAGAGTGCAGTTGTTACTGCACCTCCAGAAACTTCCAAGCTGTCAAGAAGATAGAGCATAAACAGACACAATTACCATACGATGTGGTGAGGGCCAGGATGGAGGCATGGCAAAGAGAGCAATTTCTCTTGCACTGTGGAAACTGGCAAAGCTTTCACAGCGCAGGGAACTTTTGAAATGGGTCTTGAGGGTTAAGTAGTTCACCCAGAGAGAGAAGGTAGATCTCTGTATTCCCACTTTCAGAAGGATGGGTCCTGGGCAGGCAAGGCCTTGGGAAACAGGTACAAAAGAAGAAAATAAACAGGAGAGTTCACATTATTAATAAAAATAACATTGGTCACCATCATGGAACACCTCCTCACTCTTTACTTACATTATCTACATTTATTTATTTATTTTTAATTTTTTTTTTTAACCTTTACTTATTTTTGAGACAGACAGAGAGCATGAATGGCGGAGGGTCAGAGAGAGGGAGACACAGAATTTGAGGAAGGCTCCAGGCTCTGAGCTGTCAGCACAGAGCCCGACGCAGGGCTCGAACTCACGGACTGCGAGATCACGACCTGAGCCGAAGTCAGACGCTTAACCGACCGAGCCACCCAGGCGCCCCCACATTATCTACATTTAATTCTCTCCCCAAACCTATGAAATGCATGTGATTCTCTCTTTGTTTAAAGAAGGTGGGTAAGTTCTCAAGGACACAGAGCAAATTCGTAAGGGAAATCAAGATTAAAAACCAGGACTGCCTGCATTAACATATGTTAAATGCTCAGAAGTGCCTGGCACATAGTAAGCACTCAATGTGTTTGAGCTGCTTTTGTTCTTACTGGTGTCCTCAGCGTATTCCTGCCTGGTCTCAGCTGCACAGCCCACCTTCTCATAGTAAGGGCAGGCTCTGTTAACACCACGTATTTTAAGCAGGTCTAGAAGCATGAAAATACGTCACAGCAAGAGCACTTTTCCTGCAAGCAGTTCTATTCCTGAAGGCTGATTCACTTGGATCCCTCTGTTCCATGTCTCATGCCCGCCAAACCTGCGTGGACCCGAGCGGTGTAAAGATAATAAAAGCAGGCCCTAAGGCCGAGTCCCAGGGAAGGCCCAGGGCACTCAGGGCCCTGATTTAAAATGCGCTGGGGTTGGCCTCATCTCAGCTGAGTCTCCTTCCCTTTTCAGTTCTGCCTGTTCACCCTCTGCGGGCTCCTGGGATGAGGCAACCATTCAATCCTGCTGTGCACCTGAAAACAGGAAGATATTCGGTGCACTCACCTTTGATCTATTTCTGCTGCTGTCATTCTAACAAGCAGGTGAGGAGAGCCCCCTGTCCCTGGGCTCTGCCCTGCCTGAAGCAGGCTGGCAGGTTGTTGTCCATATGCTGGCTTTGTCTGTTAGGTTACCAGACAAAGCGCCCCAGAATGCCAACTGCCCCGGGTTTGGTTACTCAGTTCTTGACACATGATGAGTTCTCGGCATCGTGTGAATCCTGAGGATGGGATGTTGTGTGTGAGCTCCCAAGGGCAACTCAAGAACATTGGTCATGCTGGCGCTCCCAGGCCCTATTTATTTCCAAATGATCCCGGCCCTCAGGAACCCCTACTAGAAATGGAGCGCGTATCTGTGTAAAGGCTTTGTAGAGACGATCCATCATTTCCAACGTATTTCATCACCTTTCTAAGGCTGGTACAAATGTTCTGCCCGAAGCCACCACGGGGTTCAGTTTCTGTGGCCTGGGCTCAGCCACGATGGTGATGCTATAGCACTTTCTACATGTCAACCTCTGGGTGCACCACTTCGCATACATTGTCTGGTTTCATCCTGAGCACAGCTCCTGGGAAGACTCCAGATAAGTCACTCTCCTGGAATCAGGAACCAGGATCAAGGCCAGTGTGATCAGATTCCCCAGTGTGAGTGCTTTCACTCTTCCATCCCCCTGGCTGGTCCTCTTTGCCATCAGGCTTGGCTGAAATAAACTGGGGCAAAGCTGGAACCAGTATTTTGGGGGTGTCTCTACCTGCACCAGACCTTTTACCCATGCATTATCTCATTTCATCCAGAAAATAGCCCTGAGGTACAGGAGATGATGTAGAGGCCCAACCTGCCGATCAGCTCGCCCGCGGCCACGCGTCTCAAGCAGAGCAGGATCCAGACCCAGGTCAGCGTGAACTCCAAGTCTGTGGACACGTTGTTTCCACTGCACCAGGACATCTGGGTCTCCTGGGAGCACCGAGGGAAACATCTGTGCAGTGAGCACGAGTGGCAGGGCTGGTTACTTCCAGTGAGAGGGAAGCAGGGAGGAAAGGTCTGAAGCCAAAAAGACTTGGGGGTAGGGGACTGCCATGGCGGGGAGAAGGGCGAGGAAATAAGAAGGCAAGTCCCCACGGTGCAGGAACAAGGAATCTGGGCAGAGCGTGCTCGTCCCATTGTCAGAATCAGGAGTGTCCACCCCTCCAATTCCTTCCAGATCATTCCAAACATCAGGGCTCGGTTTAAGCAGCACACGATCAATGGCGCCTTCCTCCAGCCCACGCTCAACCCGATGTCTGCTGGCATCTGCAGTCTGAGCCTCTCTCTCTGGATGTGAACTGTGTACAGTCACATACTGCGGTCTGTCTCAAGTGTCTCCAGATAGAAAT
Organism: Panthera tigris; assembly: GCF_018350195.1. Taxonomy (NCBI): domain Eukaryota; kingdom Metazoa; phylum Chordata; class Mammalia; order Carnivora; family Felidae; genus Panthera; species Panthera tigris. The sequence continues at coordinate 175,076,916 of NC_056660.1, forward strand.
TTCCCATCGCACAGGAGGCACCCACTGAGGTGGGAAGTTGCTAACAGGGAGGACGCTGTCCTTTTTATTCTTCTCTTATTCTTCACAGGACCCAAAAGACTGGCAAAAACAGACATATGCTCAAATCAATGCATGTGGTGTGGAACTGATCCCATTTTATAGAGCAAAACAGAGGAACTCCTATAAATTAAGTCCGCAGTTCCAGGGTTATCTGATTTTTCTCTAACGATAAATCTCCTGATCACTACAACACTTCAAATTAAAGGCAAATAAGTGTGGATTGATTTAAGAAGGAAGAGGAGGAGAGGAGAGAGAAAGAAAGGGGTAGGAAAGAGGAGGTGGGAGGAAGGGAAAAAAGATGAAGGGGAGGAGAGAAAGGGGAGAGATGAGGAGGGGGAGAAGGAAAAGCAGGGGATGGAAAAAATGGGAGGAAATAATGAGAGGGAGGATGAGGAGGATGGGGAAGAGCTGAGGAGAGGAAGGAGGAGGGGGAGGGGAGGAGGGGGAGGAGGGGAGGAGGATGGGTTAGAGCTGAGGAGAGGAAGGAGGGGGAGGGGAGGAGGGGGTGGAGGGGAGGAGGGGGTGGAGGGGAGGAGGGGGTGGAGGGGAGGAGGGGGTGGAGGGGAGGAGGGGGTGGAGGGGAGGAGGGGTGGAGGGGAGGAGGAGGATGATGGGGAAGAGCTGAGGAGAGGAAGGAGGAAGGAGGAGGGGGAGGGGAGGAGGGGAGGAGGAGGATGGGGAAGAGCTGAGGAGAGGAAGGAGGAGGGGGAAGGGAGGAGGGGAGGAGGAGGATGGGGAAGAGCTGAGGAGAGGAAGGGGGAGGGGAGGAGGGGGGGAGGAGGGGAGGAGGGGAGGAGGAGGATGATGGGAAGAGCTGAGGAGAGGAAGGTGGAGGGGGAGGCGAGGAAGAGGAGGATGGGGAAGAGCTGAGGAGAGGAAGGTGGAGGGGGAAGGGAGGAGGGGGAGGAGGGGAGGAGGTGAGGAGGATGGGGAAGAGCTGAGGAGAGAAAGGTGGAGGGGGAGAGGAGAAGGGGAGGAGGAGGAGGATGGGGAAGAGCTGAAGAGAGGAAAGAGGAGGGGGAGGGGATGAGGGGGAGGAAGGGGAGGAGAAGGAGGACAGGGAAGATGTGAGGAGGGGAAGGAGGTGGGGGCAGAGGGGGAGGGAGGAGGAGGAGGTTTTGCTCTGGAATGGGACATAGAGCTTAAAACTGAAATGGGTACAAAATCAGATTGGTGACAGAAATAGCACTCTTTTCCGAAGCATGAATTCTATTTTGCCTAATCTAAAAAGAGATTTTTCTGCGATACAAACCTCCCCGTCTGTGCCTGCTTCACCAAGATGTAGGCTTTGATCGACTCCATCGAGTATGGCAACCTAACCCACCACAGAATGAACTATATTCGGGGCTCTGTCAGGTTAATCTCCAAAGAAATCTGACGACAGGGCCGAGTCTTGAGGCACCACAGAACAGATTACCAGAGTCTGCAGCCCAGCCATCCCCCACGCGGCACAGCCTGGCACTGGGACGGTCCTCCTCGCGGGCAGACCTCGGTGACCACCCTGGAGACCTCCCGTGCCCACTGCAGGCTTGACACAGGAGCTGCTCCGCAAACGGTCACCAGCTCACATCTCTGAGCTTACAAACGCGGGCGACGACCGTCAAACTTGACCTACCATCAGGATTCGCCAGCTAATCTCAAAACTGGCCAGATTTCAGACTTCTTCTACAACATGGGTTTTCACGTTTCTTTTCTGTGGCATGTACTATTGATAACGAACCTCACAGATGATTCAAGCATTCTGGGTATTTATATGGGACTTGAACCTTCCCTGAGGATTCAGACCTGTACCGTGAGGTCAGATTTGACCAAATGTGCGTCTGTGATGTAGGCAACAGGTCTCGTTCTTGTCTTTTCTCTCACTTATCGTGGTTCAGAATTCTGTGTTTTGGGCTTACTTATCTTGTGTCTGTTTGCCCCCCTAAAAGTACTGATGTCCATAAAGACCAGAACCCTATCTAGCCTGTTCACCACAGCAGAATATGACCTGGCACTAATATGACGAATGACACATGGCAGGTGCTGCACAAACATTGAATGAATGAATGAATGAATGAATGGGTTGGATCAAACACCTCTTGGCTTCTTAGCTCCCTGAGACAGACTCTTGGGCTCAGTATCACCAGAAGGCCCTTGGCTGCCTGCTTGGGGTCCCCAAGCAGGCAGCCCTTTGTGAGTTGGCCAGTCATGTCGACATGGTGTTGGGACCCCAGATCTGACCTCCAGGGTGGCTGCAGGTCCTCATCTGGCACAGTTGAGACCAGGGGAGCCTTCGCCATAAGGGTGAGCTCGTGCTGGGGCCTGGAGGACAGGCCCACTATGGAGCTTACTTGACCACTGTCCCAGTCAGGACCCGGCTTGGGAAGAGCATCTCTGACTTCAGCGGCCAGCACCAGCATGTGCACACACAGGAGGGCAGCAGGAAGGAAAGTATACCCCCCCCTACACACCTGGCCATAACCCCAAGGTCAGGGAGACATGCACTTGGGGAAGGTGGGCCATATGTAATAATGCACAGTCTGATAGAGCTACATCTCTATTTTGCAAGACCTGTCCTCTAATGTAGTCACAGCAGGTGCAAGACACAGAGGGGCTGGGGCAGGCCTCGGGAGAGACAGTGGTGAACATATTCCACCCCTGGCACATGTTCTGGACTGCAGGCTCAGCCCTAACCCTCCAGGTAGGCTTCCTGTGGAATGACTTCTTCAATGAACCCATCCCTGTCCCGCTGCTCCGTCAACCACGGATACACTGACCTGCTAGTCAGGATCGTTCTCACCTCCAGGACTTTATACAATTGCTTCCTTTCCCAGGACCCTCTTTCCTCAGGTCTGAGCATGGCAAGGTCGCAGTTCAAACACCGCCTTTCAAAAGAAGCCTTCCCTGACCACCTACTGATCGATATGGACCCAAAATGATTTTGATCTTGATTTTGTTTATTTCTCACTTGCTTCTAAGTTCCAAAACCTGAGACCATGCCACCTTTCACGTACTCCCTTAGCCCAGCACAGGGAAGCACACAGAAGGCACCTGATAAACATTTATGCAGGTAAATGAGTACGTGACTGAGTGACTGAGTGCATGTGCTCAGTTCAATAGTGAGGACCAACATGGCTTCCCAGGGTCCATTCATTACCAGGCCTGTCCAGTCAAGACACTAATCCCAAGTCCCCTGGGACGGTGAGGCCAAAGCTCTCAGGAAGAGTCTCCCTGTAAGAACAGGCTCTACATCCAGGTCCTGGCAAGTTTTTATTTTTATTCGACACTGACTACATGGCAAGCACTTGACCTGCAAGCCTTTGTCTAATTCACAGCTTCCCTCTGAGTGGCCACCATGGTGACTCCCATTTCACAGATAAGAAGCCCTACTTGGGGAGGTTAAGCAGCTTGTTCAAGGTCTCTTGGCCGTGAAGTCAAGGACCTCGTTTGGCCCACCCCTGGTGAGCCAGGGCTCAAAGGCCTCTTTCCTGCCTCCCTGCACCCCTTCAAATCAGTCAGGAAGCCTGTGCCCGCAGGGGGCAGTGTAGGAAAGAGCTGTTCTCTCAAATGGCTGTTCCCATCCCTTCACCCAACAAGTATCGACCAGGCCCTTGCTCTGTGTAGGTGCCAAGGTCAAGGGCTGGAGCACAGAGACGGAGCCCCACCCACCTGCAGCTCAGGGACACCCATGCTGCAGTGAGTCATAGCACAGTGGTCTTCTAGAAAGGTTTTTCTTAATTAAAGGTAATTAAAATTCCTCAGGTTTTGAAGATTTCTTAAAATTCCTTGGGGGTGGGGGTTGGCAGTGAATGTGGAGTGAGTGCTAGCGTCTCAATTCAGGGGACACACTTGAGGCTAGGGGTAGCAGGACGGGAAGGAGGGGGGCCTTGGCCACACAGGCAAGCTGGCTAGGTGGGCTGGCCTCCCAGGGCTTGCCCCAGTTTGGAGCCATTTCCTCCCCCAATTCTGACTTCCTAGCTCTCCAGCCGTGAGCTCTGGACCCTGGCAGAGGACCACCGGGCACTGGTGTGGAGAAACATGCCCTGCTCAGTATTTTGTAGCAGGTCTTAAAGTAGAGGCACCAAGACTTCTGCTGAGACACTGGAATTTTTCAATTTGAAGCCCAAAGTTCCCTCTTTCTCTCTCTCTCTATCTCTTGTTATTTCGTTCATTCATTCCTGGCAAACTGCATGTTCTCTCCTCCTTCCCTGGTGAAGCCCATTGTCATTCCGGCAGCATTTCAGCCCACTGCAGGCATAGCGGAGGCTCCCTCTTCCAGATTTCTCTGTCAAATCGCTGGCAAGGACAAAGCCGTTGGGAGCAAGATTGGGTAACTAGCTTTTTAATTTCATGGCCCCAGGTTGTCAGGACAGTGCAGAGAGCATTGCCAACGATTCGGAGAGCGGCCCATGAATCTGGGGCACAGCAGGCAAGAACAAGGGACACTTCAGCTGGTGGGGGTGGGGCTGGGTGCTGGCAGCCACTTGGAGGAGAAAGTTCTCTTCTTCCAAATTTGTTTCGTTTGGATCCCATGTTAATTTAAAAAGATCACTTCAGCAATTTTTCGCCCTTCCACAAGAAAGTGTTTTAGACGGCTGAGAAAGCAAAAAAGAAGTGTCCTTCTCCAGCGGGGATAAGGATCAGGTGGTCAGAGGCTGCTATGAAATGGGGCTTGTAAATTGGGAGGGAGAGCTGCTGTATTTCCAAATCATTTTTGCAAACGTGGATGACAGCACAAATGCACCTCCAGATTAAGACAGTGACACTGTCACAGTGAAAAGACCTGCATCCCAGCCCCAAGCTCAGGGACAGATTTGCCGTGTGACTGTGGGTCAGGGGTCCTCCCTCTCTGAGCCCTGCATATTGAAAGCACTGAAGAAAATAATCCCTAAAATCCTTTCCCACCTTTACGCTTCTCTGCTTTTTTTCCAAGCCCATCATTACCTTAAATCTGGGGTCTCTGGTCTCATGGGTGGGACCTCAGCTGGGTCTGAACTGAGAGGACTGAGCTGTGCCCACCCAGGAGGGGAGTGACAGAACCGCATCACGAAGGACAGTCACCGCTTTACAGCCGCACTGCCCGAGATTCCCCGCTGGACATACCCCATTAACCTTTTACGCAGTTAAAGTGGTAAACTTGCGCTGGAGTTTGGATTCACGGTTCCCACAGCTCCGTCAAATGCATTCTCTTTCAAATTCCTCACATCCACCCCATAAAGTGAGGTCCTGTTATTTGCTCCATTTTACAGAAAAGGAATGTGTGATTCACGGACCTAAAGGTGGCCCAAGTGTGACCAGAACCCCCTTCCCCAGTACCCTCTGGCCTGCTCTGGGCTAACATACACAAGGTCTGCTTCCGGGAAGTGGCCCATAAGGGGAAGAGAAGCCAGCATGTGCATCTTCCCTCCTGCCTCCCTGCAGCCTCACAACTGCCCCCTAACTGGCTGTTTTTGTCCAAGGCTCCTAGTCTCCAGCAACATGAACGCACGCTGGGTGATTTAAGCTGAAAGGGAATTTATAGAAAGGATACTGGGCAGCTCACGGAACAGATGGGAAGACTGGAAAATGAGGCTTAGGAAGCAGGCAGGAAAAAAGCGAGGCCACACGGCCAGAATCAGAACCCAGACTCTCGCGACGGCTCCAGCCCAATAATGTCACCATCGCAGCTGCCACGAACGCACAGCCCCGGCTCCCCACAGCTCCGCACGATCTCCGCTGGCCTTGGCCACGCGCCTGCACCTGAGCTGCAAGGGAGGCTGGGAAGTGTGTGTGTGTGGGGGGGGGGGGTGCCTGGCATTTTCATCTTCTTATAGCGAGGCTCTGCCTCTCAACAAGTCGCCGAGGGTGGCGCCAAGCCCCAAACGGGAAGGGCGCTGGGATGCCAGGCAACCACAGAGATGGGAAATGTGCACTATCACTCAGGTAGGCTCAGTAATGCTGTGTGAACAAGACTGCCTAAATCTGAGCGGCTTCAAATATTAAAGATTTATTTCTTGTTCACTCTACATATCCATCAAGGGCCAGCTGGGGGCTCTGCTCCAGGTCATTCTTTGCCCAGATCTCAGGCTGACAGCACAGCCACCATTTCAGATACTGCCCACTGTCACCCCGGCAGAGTGAAAGGGAGATTCGAGTGACACATGTCACTTCTACTCATGGCTCACTGGCTGGACTACTCACATGTCCCTGCCTTGGGGCCAGCAGGTGCAATCCTGCCTTGGATGTAGGAGACAGAAAGCTGGGAATATCCGAAGAGCATTAAGGATACCCACAGTCCACTACATGAACCCTGCCAACCACAGCCCATCTAGGGAGCGAATAGAGGAAAAACGCTCTGAAATGGAAATACAAGATCTGACTTTCATTCCACGTTGAGCTACCAAGGTCTGTGTGTTCCTCTAGCACCTCCAAGGCTCGAGGGATCCCCCACCTTTGGGTGTGGTCACAGAAAGCCGTCCACTCAAATTTCAAATGCCAACAGCAAATGTCAGAGCACCGTCTACCATGAAGCATCGGAAGGGCTGGGCGTAATCCGACAGCCAGAAGTGCAGATCAGCCCCCTGGAGCTCAGGTGGGCAGGCAGCCTCCTCCTCCTCGCTCACGGGCTCCTTAGTCACTGCAATGTTTCCCCAGAAAGATGGATACTTCTCTGCAGCTCTACGTTCTCTCTGAAAATAAACCCTCTGCCTGCACCTGATGGACAGCAGCAGGAGCTAGGACGTCTACAGGCCACTGGGGCCATAATCTGCCTCAGCCACAGAGAGACAACAGGCAAGCAGAATCCCAGAAAAGTGCAGAGAACCAGGCACGGAGAGTGAGGGTCTGCATCTCTGAAGGATCTCACACACCTGGGTCCGACTAGCTACACAGCCCTTCCTTAAGTTGTGATGTTGACACTTCTAAAAGGAGCGAGAGCAGGGGTGCCTGGGTGGCTCGATCGGTTAAGCGTCCCACTTCAGCTCAGGTCATGATCTCACAGTCCGTGAGTTCGACCCCCACGTCGGGCTCTGTGCTGACAGCTCAGAGCCTGGAGCCTGCTTCAGATTCGGTGTTTCCCTCTCTCTCTGCCCCTCCCCTGCTCATGCTCTGTCTCTCTCTGTCTCAAAAATAAATGCAAAAAACGTTAAAAAAAATTTTTAAAGGAGGAAGAGCAATTATTGGTAACAACTGGGCCAATGACCAACAGACTAAATACAAAAGCTCCCATCGACACCCAGTCCAGGGAAGAGGCGGTTGTAGCTTCTGACAAGTGGGCTTCATAGATACAACACAGACCCCTAGTCTCCTCCCAATATCCATGTGCCACTTCTTCCTTAATAATATGAACCACAATTTCTCACTGGAGGCTGCACCAGAAAGCTCTCCAAGACTGTGGCCAGCCATCTTGGATCACAAGGCAGCACTCTCAAGATGGTGGAGCTTAGGAGTCTGAGGGTCAGAGAGCCACCCTATTAGCCCAGGACTGCCTTCCTCCAGACTTTTACATGAGACAAACTCCTGTCGTGTGTAAGCCACTGCTATTTTGTGGTTTATAGGTCTTAGCGGCAAAATGCAACTGTGAACAGCTCTAACAGAAGCAGAAAAGTCATGTTAACCACACTCCTGTTTTCAAAGGAGCGTGGAGCTGGCTGAAAGGATGAGCTTCCTGCTTGGATGACCTCCTTGATGGGTCTGGGGATGCAAAAGCGGGACTGGGGCTCAGTCTGGAAAAGGGAGCTGAAGAGAGCTGATTTATGTTGCATCCCATGACGAGAAGTGGGCATTCTGGTAGCAAACTGTGAGGGTGGGAGTGAAGATGGGCACGGGAGAGGGCCGGGAGATAAGGTGGACAGAGGCTTGTGCACTCACGAGGAGAAAAAGCTGATCACGAATCCCTCATGATACGGGAAGCCCTCTATGAGCAAGAAGGTTGAAGGAACAATTTGCAGGTTTTTTTTAAAATTTTTTTTAATGTTTTTTTCATTTATTTTTGAGAGAGGCAGAGACAGAATGCGAGTGGGTTGGGGCAGAGAGAGAGGGAGACACAGAATCCCAAGCAGGCTCCAGGATCCGAGCTGTCAGCACAGAGCCCGATGTGGGGCTCGAACTCACAGACCGTGAGATCATGACCTGAGCTGAAGTCGGACACTCAACCGACTGAGCCATCCAGGCACCCCCAGTTTGTTTTTTAACGTTGCTGAAATGTCAGTGCCTCCTCTGCTACCCTCAGAATTTCAGTCGGTAATAAAGAATCAAGATGCTGAGTTCCCTACAAAAACCCACAAGCTACAAGGAACAGGGTAGAGGCACGAGTGCCAAAGCAGAGGTGACCATGGAGAATTGCAGAAATCGTGGAGGGGGTCAGGCTTGGCCTTCTGCAGGGCTCAGGATGGCCACGGTAGGGGTGGGGGTGAAGTCTTAACTAGATCTCAAGGGGCATGTGACATCTGCCACTTGTCTCCTCACTGCTCATCTCAAGCTTCACCCAGTCTGTGCTGTCCTAGAGAAATTTCTACAAACCGCACATCGGATGCTGGTCCTGCCCTATTTAAAGCTTATCATCTCCACCCCAAGGTCAAGTTCAACTGACAAAATGGTAGCATCTGAGACCCCAGTCCACTTCATCAACTTCATCTCTCTCTCTTTTTTGTAAGTTTATTGACTTTTGAGAGAAAGAGAGAGAGAGTGTGTGTGTGCACAGGCAGGGAAGGTGCAGAGAGAGAATCCCAAGCAGTCTCCACACCATCAGTGCAGAGCCCGACTTGGGAGTTCGAACCCATGAATCGTGAGAGCCGAAATCAAGAGTCAGACACTTGGGGCGCCTGGGTGGCTCAGTCGGTTAAGCGTCCGACTTGCACTCAGGTCATGGTCTCACAGTTCGTTGAGTTTGAGTCCCGCATCGGGCTCTGTGCTGATAGCTTGGAGCCTGGAGCCTTCTTCAGATTCTGTGTCTCCCTCTCTCTCTGCCCCTCCCCTGCTCACACTCTGTCTCTCTCTCCCTCAAAATAAATAAACATTAAAAAAAAAAAGAGAGAGACGCTTAGCCAACTGAGCCACCCAGGTGCTCCAAACTCCTCTCTTGCTGGTCCCCACCACACCCCACCCCAAATACATGCTCTACAACCCCACAGAGCTTGGAGACATGCAACTCTTTTCAGAATATACCTATGCTCTTCAAGCTTCTGGGCCTTTACCCAAGCTGACCCTCTGCCTGAGACTCTGAGCCTCTCCTTCTCTACCTACTTATCCAGGGAATCTTAATCACAACAGAAATAAATTCTGGCTGATTCATGCAGTAAAGGAGGTAGTAACGGACATAGTGTGGCTCCCAGAATCTCTGGGAAGGCCAGAGATCCAGGCTTGAGGATGACAAGGTCAGGAGCTGCACCCAAAGTCCCACTACTAGACATTTCATGTGACACTACTGCCCCAATGCTGGGACACACAAAGCAGCAGCTGCCTCTGATGCTGCCCATGCAGGCACCGGACCCGTGGGGGAGCTCCATCGTGGCCCCTCTGAAGGGGTGCCACCTCCCCCTTACTTCTTCATATGTCCCCCTGCGGCATCAGCGGGCCAGGGTGGCCTCTGACAGCTGGAGTCCAGGCTACATGTTTGGGAAGCGGAGAAATCAAGTCTCTGGGCTCTACGCCTCCTGCCAGCACTCATAAGCTGGAGACTGCCCAAACACAGGAACGGTGCTCAAAGGAACTTCTAAAAAGAAGGGCAAATGCCCACTGTGCTCATCAGGACCCTGCTCCAACAGTGCCTCCTTGGTGACATTCTCCACGGCTGTGTCGAGTAGTTCCCTGCACCCCTTCTGTTCCCTCTGTACCCACCTCCCTCCTCAGGCACTCTATTAACGACCTCCCTCCAGGTTTTGAACTCTTCCAGGATGAGGACCAAGGCAGAGATGATGTCTGTATCTCACCTCTCCCCTCTAGCCCTCTGTACCTAGAACAGAATGTGGGTATCATTATTTCTGAGTGAACAAGTAAGTGATTTAGCTCCACTACCAAGGACACATACGACAAGAGGACAATAAGTAATAACCATGACGTATGTATGCACTTACCGTGCCCTCATTTCTGTGCTAGGTACTTAATGTACAATATTTTATTGACAAGTAGGGCTGATTTGGGTCCTCTCTGTTTTGCAGGTGGGGAATGTGAGGCCGATTAAAGAAGTAACTTGCCAAAGACACTCAGCCACACTGCTGACCTGGGCCCCAAACCAGAAGGCTACCTCGCAGGGTTGGCCAAGAAGGCAATGGAAGGAAATCAGGAAGCTGGCCCAGCACTACGTAAGTCCACGGGCAGCTTCTAGAGCCTTCCTACCTAGGTTATCTCAGGGGAGGGTAAGGACACAGGGTGCGGGAGCTCCCAGTGGCTCCCTACACTCCTCTGTCCTTGAGCCCCGAAGGATATAAATGTCTCACTATAGCCTGGAGTCCCCAGCAAAGCAGACACCAGGGCAGGGCTGGGGGTGGGGGACAGCAGACAGCGGGTAGAGGCAGGGGGAAGAGCAGCAGGCTGTCATAGATCTGGGCAGGGACGCTCAACCACCCAAGGACCACATTAAACAACAGCCCCTTTGGCCCGGAAAGAGCTTCCTGAGTTCAGGAACAATAAAATCTACATGCACATACCTCCTCACCTGTGCACAGGCCCTTTCCTGTTCAACAAACCATCACCAGTCTTCTCTCTAGAACCATCACAGGTAGCATGGATCTAGAACTTAGCACCTGCCAGGCACCATATCCCTTGGAGGTAGGTTCTGTAATTACTGTCATATCACACATGAGAAAACGGAGGCTCCAAGAAGAGAGCTGACCCATGATTCATAGCTACAATGTGGTGGGCGGGCCAGAATTCCATCCCAGGCCCGTCTCCAGAGGTCACAGTCCTCCTAAAATGTTACAGAAGGCAGAACCCAGGCTTTAGGCATCGGGCAGACCCAGCGTGAACTTTGCTTGTGACTTCCCCTCCCTGCACCTCAGTGTCCTCATCTGTAAAATGAGAAGAATGTCTGTCTGCCTTGCAGGGCCACTGTCCCAACTACAGATAGTGGGGGCCCCACCGGGGCCAGGTATACAGTAGGTGCTCAATAACTATCACTTCCCTCCCTCTAGCTGGGGCAATCTGCTTCTCCTCCTGCCATAAATCTTTGGAATTTCAGCTGTGTTTCCAGGACGATCCAACACACCCTAAAGCCAGCTCTCTCTCAGAAATGGAAGCGACTTCCCTCAGCTCAGAGACCTCTGCTTGCCCTGACAGGGCCTGGCTACAGAAAGTGGCCCCTGAGCCACACCCAGACACCCAGCACCTGGCCTGTCTTTGCCTCTGGGGCAGGGGTGGTGGGGTGTCGAAGGGTCATTCCCCTGGGCCTCACGGTCCAGTCCTCGAATTTAGACGTTCTCTCCAAATATGGCTAAATACACAGTCACAGAGAAACGCCAAAGGGAACAAAGAAGACAACTGTCACACTTATGGATTTATAGGCATCACATGTGTGTCATGCCTGAATTATCTTAGAAGCAGCACCATCACATCACATCACAGTATATTGCACGCATCTGAAAGATGTTAGATTGTTAACTGTTGACACCTCTCACAGAAAGTTCTTCTGGCCACCCTGTTTCAACCCCCTTCTTCTGACAGATAAACGGTCAGGGAGAAACTGTCACCCACATATTCAAGGGAACCTTTATCAATGGCAATTGCTGTTAGGTCAAAGTGGCCACATGGGCACAAGGGTGGAGGCTGGGAGTAGGACTTGGGGAGGGGATGACGGCGAGAAGCTGAAAACCCGCATGCCGAAGACCATCACCCTTTCTGGCCTGTTGATGGGTCCAGAAATTTCCACCTAGAGAGGCCACAGTCCCTGACCCTGGCCCGTTGTCGGAACCTCACAAGAAACTTGTTTAAAAATGCAGATGGCCATGACTCACCTCTAGGGACTGCTTCTGTAGGTTTGGGGGGATAGCTGAGCATCTATGTTTTTAATATAAGGTCCTCAGGGAATTTGGATGGCTGCCAAAGTTGAAGAAGGACTGACTGACGCTGTCTCAAAGGGGGCACATACTAAATGAGGCTGACTTGTGGCCATTTCTAGACATGAGCTGAAGGGATGGGCCCTGTGAGAAGGAAGTTGATTCAATGATGCATTCAATCACTCACTCATTCGTTTTTCAGTTATTTCTCAGCTGACGGATTTAGTGGAGGAATGCGGTCAGGGTTGTATCAGTCAGACTGGACTAGGGTCTGCTGTCCTAACAAACAGCTCCAAAAGCTCAGTGGCTTCGAACAACCAAGGTTTATTTCTCACTCCTGCCACATGTCCATTAGGGGCCAGTGGGGCCTCTGCTCCACACCTCCTCCCTTTGGGACCCAGGATGACAGACCAGCCACTATCTTAAACGGTGCTTATCATAGCAGATGGGAGGAGAGTTCTTGGAGCATCCCAAGTTGCTTTTTAAATGTTCCATCACTTCTGCTCACAACTCACTGCCTAGAACTCGTTACATGGCCCCAACTAACCCTCAGGGTATTGGTTCATGACTGCTGTGCCTTTATGCTAAGAGCAGGAAGGGGTGCTTCTTCTATCAGTAAGGCAAAGCTTGCCCAGGAACCTCGGCTGATTATCTCTTTGGCCAGAAGCAGGACCTACGGCCACCCCTAGCAACAGTGACATCTAGGGAAGTATATACTTCAACAGGGCACGCTGCAGCCTCTCCTGCTGGTAAAGGAGGAGAATAGATACTGGATAAGCAACTAGAAATAAATAGGAAGACAGGGAGCGTCACTGGAGAACGAGAGACAATGCTGGCAGTGTGACAACAATGAGAGATGGTGGAACCGGACCCCAGCAGCAACAGCAAAGAGGACTTGACTACGAACTTGGCTTCACTGGGCTCACCAGCTTAGGGGTTGGCTGAGTGGTTCCTTACGTCATCACAAGATTAAAACTCCCAAAGTAAGGCACATGTTAATCAAGATTTCTCCCCCCCAATCATAGACTACAACTGAGTGCATTAGAATGTTGTAGCAAGATGGTATAATTAGCTATTAATGGCCTACTACATACCAGGTTCTGCATATATATGATCACCCTAATTTTCAGGACAACAAAAGGTAGGTATTAATATCATCCCCACTTTACAGGTGAACAGGCCAACACTCATATTGGTTACTGGATGACCCTAAGTCAATAAGCAGAGGTGCTACGTCTAAACCCAACCCAGATTCCAAACTTCTCTCTTTCCTCAATATTATCTCGGGTTGCCTCTTTCCCTAGACACCTTTCAGGAATAATAATGTGAAATGACAACATGTTAAAAACACCAAAGCCTGAAATGATATCTGAGATGCATGTCTGGTAATAAAGGCGTAATAGTGTTGACTGGTGCTGAGGACTCCTGCTTATTAAAGCTCGGTTTTTTGACGTGTATTTGGATCCATTTTGTCATTAGATATGCTGGAAAATATCAGACAGAAACAAACAAAAAGCAGCTGAGATCACATGGTATAGATACAGCCAACACACTACAGACAGGCAATCTTGAGAAACTCTGGATGCTGTTAATTAGGAAATGAACAGCTGTCCAGCCTAAGAATTGGCAGGGCTCCCTGGATGACGACACAGAAACAAGGAGAAAAAGGGCCACACCATGAACATGAATAACAATCAACAACGTATCTACCCCAAGTGGCTGTGGTGTCTAAATGCAGTCCTGGATTTAGTCATAGTGCTCTGGAATGCTCTTGCTTATGGACCAGGATCTTGGATTACATGGTTGGAAGGTTACCAAGGCAACCTTTCTAACCTGGGGGCTCACTGCCCCAGCCTCCTACTCTATTTAGTCATGTATTTAGTCTATACTTAGAAGAGCAAATTTCCCATTCATGATTTTTTCCATCCATCCATCATACATCTTCCAAGAGCCTGTATGTACCAGGCCCTGTTCTAGGTGAAACAGACAATCCCTTCATGGAATTTAGAGGTCAGCGGGAGGAGACAGAGGTAAATCAAATAACCCCCCAACCCAAAGGTAAATTTGCAACTGGAAGGTTATTAAACATTTGCTAAGGGCCAGGGATTATACTAAAAGGACTGCCAAAATGGTGCTTAATCTTCTCCAAGGTCCTGAGGAGTGGAGGCTTGGAGAGGTGATTCAGCTTTCCCAAAGTCACACTGCCCCAAAGTGACAGTTGGAATTCCAATCCTGCGCCATCTGATGCAAAAAGCCCGTGCATGCACGTGGCTGCTTTTTCCTATCTCCCTTAGCAACCTATAGATCTCAATTCTTTCCAGCTCCTGCCCTTTCTGTTTCGAGACCTGAGTTTAGACTTAATGGAGTTTCCACTCTTGTATGCAATCTTTGATATAAAATATTCCAGAACCTAGTCCGTGAAATTCACTGGGATCAGGAAACCTGTTTCAGACCATTTTAAAACTGAGCTTCAACAATTATTTTTTTTCCTAAAGGATACCTGAAAACGAGACGACCTGGGCCAAAATTAAAGCAATGATGTGTATAGAATTTCTAAAGGTGATGGATTATTAACGGAGCAATGGCGCCCCCCAGTGACCACTGTGTGCTACACATCCCTTGACTCGGAATGAGCACATTCTGGATGTAAGCAGTGGCTTCCGGTTGGAAGTCTGGATGAATAATAAGTCTTGATCACCTTGGCTCCTCAAACCCTCACCCCACCCCATTTATATCAATTCCAGAGGCAAGGTCGCAGACATATGGTGCAGCATCTTCTCACGGTTCAGAGTTCCACCCACCAGGACACAAGGTCCCCATAACCCACAGTGAGATTGCCAAAGGGTGAACCACCTACTGCCAATCTCCAGGATCACGTTTCCATTAGATCAACAGATTAGTCCATCATTTCCTCCTACAGTGCTTCTTTTCTGAAGGTTGTGGCTTAAACGATACCCACCCTCTACACACACACACACACACACACACACACACACACACACACCACTACACACACTCTGATCCTATCCTAAAACTAAGGAAACAGACAGGAACTTACACATTCACTTTGAACTAGGTATTGTGCTACAGGCCGCAGACACAGTGATGAACAAGACGTGGTCCCAGCTCTAAAGCTTACACTCTAGTAGGGGAAACAAATGGCTAATTAGTCTATAAACGATTCACTTTTAATTACAGTAACTGCTACAAAAATGAGGCTCTGAAAGTCTGTTATCAGTGAGACCAAAACCAGATTAGGTCTGAAGGTCAGAAATGTGCCCTGGGAAAGAGAGTCAGGTGTGCTGTGCCAAAAATAGATAAAAGGCTGGTCAAGGTGATCAGAGTTGGTTGGAGAGAATAAACATGGGGCCCAGGTAGCCTGAACGGGGCTTCTCCTGGGCTAAAGGTAGTAAGTGTGAGGTCAGTTAATAAGAACAGGCATTAGCTAATCTCAAGGATGGTGAAGTATTAAAAGAATGTCATTTACATTAAAGTTTGCATTTAATTGAGGAAGACTGACCTGATGTTAAAGGTGAATATAAACTAGCACCTGAATACTTATCTTGAGGATTAATTTAAACTCTCTTGAGTAGGAAACATTAGTGCGGAGAGCATCCCAAATCCCTCTATTCCGCCTCTTCCCAGTAGCCACAGATATTGCAGAATTTATTATTTATATCTCCCCACCCCACACTGCTTATGTAAGATGAGAACATAACAATGGCACACACGATTGCCCCAGTCCTGGGCAGGAGTTGAGCTAATAACAGGCAAAAGGCTGAAAGGAGACTATGGTGGGGGCAACCGCGGGGTTCTCGTGGTGAACTGCGGCTAAAAACAAGTCAGATAAAAAGCCTTACCTAGTGTGTGATGCCAGCTAGATCTCAGAAGGAAGCATACCTTAGGTTAAACACTGCCAGATTTGGATTCGGAACACCTGAGTTCAAAGCCTCGTCTTCAGCCTATAGCTACGTGATCAGGGCAACAAACTCTTTGCGTCTCCATTTCCGTATCTGGAAAACAGCAATAACAGTATCTGCGTTTCAGTTTCTTGTCAAGCCGTGTGTACCAAGCGCTTTAGCTTCATTCCTGGCATATTCCATTTACTCGACATTAGTTTATTATTATTATTACTACCGTTATTAGGACAGTGTCTAATAACTGGGAGGAAACCCACACACGTAAGAAAAAAATTCAGGGAAACTTTTATCTTCGTCACAATGTTCTCCTATTTTTCAATTTTCTAAATATGCACTGCTATTAAAATCTGAAAGGATAAAAAAATATCCACACATAATACAAATTTGACCAGTCTACTGTTTTTTTTTCCCAAATTTCCCGGCTCCTATTGTTCAAGGAGGACGTGGGTGTGCCTGTTAGGGCACAGATTCCTAGACCCTTACCCAGTAATACTGAATCCGAACATCTCGGGAACAAGCCTGTTAATTTATACTTTTAACCAGCCCCACAGATGATTCTTATAATCGGGCATTTGCCGGGACCTGCAGATTCAAGGCGAGCCCTGCAACCACTAGACGAGGAAGGCCAGCGCACGTTGCGGCAATCACGAGGGCCGGAGCCTACAATTCCCATACTGCCCCGAAAACTGACGCCAAGCCAGCCGGAGCCTGCCGGGAGTTGTAGTTTCTGTCGGCTAGACCTCTGCCTATAAGAAAGGAGGAGGTGACTGCCGAAAACTTCCCGTCCCACAATGCAAAGGCCAGTGGTGACGTCATCGGCAGAGCGCCCGGGATGGAGCGGGCCGTTTCTCCCGCTTCTACCACCACCTCCGCTGCCTCAGAGCTGGCTCCCGCCGCCGCCGCCGCCACCGCCGCCGCCGCCGCCGTCTCCCTCCTCTCCTCTTCCTCTCCCCCCGCCGCCTCCCCTTTGTCCTCCCCCTCCGCCGCCTCCTTCTTGGCGCTTCTGCCGCCTCTACACGACTCAGGCCCTCCGTCCCTGAGAAGTTGTGTTCGGTCTCCTTTGTGGGCCCCGGGCGCAGCCATGGCAGACGGCGGCGGCGGCGGCGGCACGGGCTCGGTGGGCGGCGGCGGAGCGGGCCAGGCGTCGGCGGGGGCAGCGACAGGGGCGGCGGGGGCAGGTGGGAGCGGCGGCCCCATCAACCCCGCCTCACTGCCTCCCGGGACCCGCAGCTCATCGCACTCATCGTGGAGCAGCTCAAGAGCCGGGGCTTGTTTGACAGCTTCCGCCGGGACTGCCTGGCCGACGTGGACACCAAGGTAGCCGAGGCCGCCTGGCCGACGGGGTCGGGCTGGGCGTGAGGATGGCAAGCTTGCAGCTTGGCTTTTCTAACAAAAGGTATTTTTAAAAATCTCAGCAGTGAGGCACTAGACCGCTTGGGGCAGTACAGGAAGCTTTCTGAGTGGTACACACGTGGGTTGGGCTCCCAGCCCCATCGCCCTCAGCTGTGTGCATTCCGTCGTTTCTCTGGACTTGGGGATTCGGTTCTGGTTTCAGAGCCTAGATCCATATCTTTCCCAAGGTGAGACTTCTTTGAGCCCCTCAGTAACAAACCTCTGTGTGTTAATGTTGGAGAAAGCCAGGTGAGTAAGCAAGAACGGTTTGAATGCACAGTCACCAGAACGCTGTAGCTATTTGTTTCTTCCTTCTCTCCAGGTCAGCAATTTGCAGGCTTGAATTAGGTACATTGGTGCAGAACCGGCATCCTTGTGGTGGATTGAAGGGGATTTGGTGCCTCTTTTAGATCCTAATGCCATAGGTCAACCTAGTAAAATGCTATTACGTGTTATTTGCCAAAGTCGTGGGGATTCAGTGAAGTCACGTGGGTTGTGTCAGACGTATAGTAGGTGCTGGAATGTTCGTTTTTCTCCCTTTTCAGAAGCTTCTCTAGCAAGACCATGGTGGTAGGTTTAGGAGGCTCTGTTACTGGACAGCTCCTCGAAGGAAGTGATTTCTCTTTGAGAAAACCTGCCTACCTAACAGGAAGATTGTGAACTTAAAATTACAACTTAAAGATAGGGAAAGACATAGTCCATTTATTCATTGAACGTTTATTGGCCTACAGCATGGTAGGCTGTGTGGGTATAGGAACAAGTCAGGCACCACCATCCTCAAAGCTTGTACCCCCAGGGTAGACAACTGACCCGTAGACCAGATAATATAGAGAGTAAGTGGTGTTAGAAGCGCTTAATATTTAGTGCTTAATTTTACTTAAAGGTCTCAGATAATATCAGTTGAGCTTTTACCTTTCCCAGGACCCTGGGTGTTCTCCCATCACAAGTTCTCCACTCACATTTCCTATGTTCTGTTAAGTTTTGTGTGGCTAAGTCAATGTAATATGCAAGTTATTTAAAAGAAGAAAAAAAAAGAGAAAGAGAGAAAGAAAGAGGGACACCCAGGTGGCTCAGTTGGTAAAGTGTCCAACTCTTGATCTCGGCTCAGGTCTCTTGATCTCAGAGTTCATGGATCCAGCCCTGAGT